>NC_092717.1:220676553-220976553 GCF_047496885.1 Scyliorhinus torazame | reverse complement strand
CTGGAATGAAAGCCAATCAATGTGTGGCTGGAATGAAAGCCAATCAGTGTGTGACTGGGATTAAAGCCAATCAGTGTGCGGTTGACATTGTAGCCAATCAGTGTGCAGCTGGAGTGAAAGCCAATCAGTGTATGACTGGAATGAAAGCCAATCAATGTGTGGCTGGAATGAAAGCCAATCAGTGTGCTGCTGCTATGAAAGCCAATCAGTGTGTGACTGGGATGAAAGCCAATCAGTGTGAGGCTGGGCTGAAAGCCAATCAGTGTGTGACTGGGATGAAAGGCAGTCAGTGTGTGGCTGGGATGAAAGCCAATCAGTGTGTGACTGGGATTAAAGCCAATCAGTGTGTGACTGGGATGGAAGCCAATCAGTGTGTGACTGGGATGTAAGCCAATCAGTGTGTTGCTGGGCTGAAAGCCAATCAGTGTGCGGCCGGGATGAAAGCCAATCAGTGTGCGGCCGGGATGAAAGCCAATCAGTGTGCTGCTGGAATGAAAGCCAATCAGTGTGTGACTGGGATGAAAGCCAATCAGTGTGTGACTGGGCTGAAAGCCAATCAGTGTGTGACTGGGATGAAAGCCAATCAGTGTGTGACTGGGCTGAAATCCAATCAGTGTGTGGCTGGGCTGAAAGCCAATCAAAGTGTGGCTGGGATGAAAGCCAATCAGTGTGTGACTGGGCTGAAAGCCAATCAGTGTGTGACTGGGCTGAAATCCAATCAGTGTGTGACTGGGATGAAAGCCAATCAGTGTGTGGCTAGGATGAAAGCCAATCAGTGTGTGACTGGGATGAAAGCCAATCAGTGCGCTGCCGGAATGAAACCCAATCAGTGTGCTGCTGGAATGAAATCCAATCAATGTGTGGCTGGGATGAAAGCCAATCAGTGTGTGACTGGGATGAAAGCCAATCAGTGTGTGACTGGAATGAAAGCCAATCAGTGTGTGGCTGGGCTGAAAGCCAATCAGTGTGTGGCTGGGCTGAAAGCTTATCAGTGTGCGGCTGGGATGAAAGCCAATCAGTGTGTGGCTGGGCTGAAAGTCAATCAGTGTGTGGCTGGGCTGAAAGCCAATCAGTGTGCGGCTGGGATGAAAGCCAATCAGTGTGTGACTGGGATGAAAGCCAATCAGTGTGTGACTGGGATGAAAGCCAATCAGTGTGTGACTGGAATGAAAGCCAATCAGTGTGCTGCTGGAATGAAAGCCAATCAGTGTGCTGCTGGAATGAAAGCCAATCAGAGTGTGACTGGGATGAAAGCCAATCAGTGTGTGACTGGGCTGAAAGCCAATCAGTGTGCGGCCGGGATGAAAGCCAATCAGTGTGTGACTGGGCTGAAAGCCAATCAGTGCGTGACTGGAATGAAAGCCAATCAGTGTTTGACTGGAATGAAAGCCAATCAGTGTGTGACTGGGATGAAAGCCAATCAGTGTGCGGCTGGGATGAAAGCCAATCAGTGTGTGACTGGGATGAAAGCCAATCAGTGTGTGGCTGGGATTTAAGCCAATCAGTGTGTGACTGGGATGAAAGCCAATCAGTGTGCGACTGGAATGAAAGCCAATCAGTGTGTGACTGGGATGAAAGCCAATCAGTGTGTGACTGGGCTGAAAGCCAATCAGTGTGCTGCTGGAATAAAAGCCAATCAGTGTGTGACTGGGATGAAAGCCAATCCGTGTGTGACTGGGATGAAAGCCAATCAGTGTGCTGCTGGAATGAAAGCCAATCAGTGTGTGACTGGGATGAAAGCCAATCAGTGTGTGGCTGGGATTTAAGCCAATCAGTGTGTGACTGGGATGAAAGCCAATCAGTGTGCTGCTGGAATGAAAGCCAATCAGTGTGCTGCTGGAATGAAAGCCAATCAGTGTGTGACTGGGATGAAAGCCAATCAGTGTGTGACTGGGATGAAAGCCAATCAGTGTGCTGCTGGAATGAAAGCCAATCAGTGTGTGACTGGGATGAAAGCCAATCCGTGTGTGACTGGGATGAAAGCCAATCAGTGTGCTGCTGGAATGAAAGCCAATCAGTGTGTGACTGGGATGAAAGCCAATCAGTGTGTGACTGGGATGAAAGCCAATCAGTGTGCGGCTGGGATGAAAGCCAATCAGTGTGCGGCTGGGATGATAGCCAATCAATGTGTGGCTGGGATGAAAGCCAATCAGTGTGCCTCTGGAATGAAAGCCAATCAGTGTGTGACTGGGCTGAAAGCCAATCAGTGTGCGGCCGGGATAAAAGCCAATCAGTGTGTGACTGGGCTGAAAGCCAATCAGTGTTTGACTGGAATGAAAGCCAATCAGTGTGTGACTGGGATGAAAGCCAATCCGTGTGCGGCTGGAATGAAAGCCAATCAGTGTGTGACAGGGATGAAAGCCAATCAGTGTGTGGGTGGGATGAAAGCCAATCAATGTGTGGCTGGGCTGAAAGCCAATCAGTGTACTGCTGGAATGAAAGCCAATCAGTGTGTGACTGGGCTGAAAGCCAACCAGTGTGTGGCTGGGATGAAGGCCAATCAGTGTGTGACTGGGATGAAAGCCAATCAGTGTGTGACTGGGATGAAAGCCAATCAGTGTGTGACTGGGCTGAAAGCCAATCAGTGTGTGGCTGGGATGAAGGCCAATCAGTGTGTGACTGGGATGAAAGCCAATCAGTGTGTGGCTGGAATGAAAGCCAATCAGTGTGCGGCCGGGATGAAAGCCAATCAGTGTGTGACTGGGATGAAAGCCAATCAGTGTGTGACTGGGATGGAAGCCAATCAGTGTGTGGCTGGGATGAAAGCCAATCAGTGTGTGGCTGGGATGAAGGCCAATCAGTGTGTGACTGGGATGAAAGCCAATCAGTGTGTGTCTGGGAAGGAAGCCAATCAGTGTGTGACTGGGATGAAAGCCAATCAGTGTGTGGCTGGGATGAAAGCCAATCAGTGTGCGGCCGGGATGAAAGCCAATCAGTGTGTGACAGGGATGAAAGCCAATCAGTGTGTGGGTGGGATGAAAGCCAATCAATGTGTGGCTGGGCTGAAAGCCAATCAGTGTACTGCTGGAATGAAAGCCAATCAGTGTGTGACTGGGTTGAAAGCCAATCAGTGTGTGGCTGGGATGAAGGCCAATCAGTGTGTGACTGGGATGAAAGCCAATCAGTGTGTGACTGGGATGAAAGCCAATCAGTGTGTGACTGGGCTGAAAGCCAATCAGTGTGTGGCTGGGATGAAGGCCAATCAGTGTGTGACTGGGATGAAAGCCAATCAGTGGGTGGCTGGAATGAAAGCCAATCAGTGTGCGGCCGGGATGAAAGCCAATCAGTGTGTGACTGGGATGAAAGCCAATCAGTGTGTGACTGGGATGGAAGCCAATCAGTGTGTGGCTGGGATGAAAGCCAATCAGTGTGTGGCTGGGATGAAGGCCAATCAGTGTGTGACTGGGATGAAAGCCAATCAGTGTGTGTCTGGGATGGAAGCCAATCAGTGTGTGACTGGGATGAAAGCCAATCAGTGTGTGGCTGGGATGAAAGCCAATCAGTGTGCGGCCGGGATGAAAGCCAATCAGTGTGTCACTGGGATGAAAGCCAATCAGTGTGTGACTGGGCTGAAAACCAATCTGTGTGTGACTGGAATGAAAGCCAATTAGTGTGTGACTGGGATGGAAGCCAATCAATGTGTGGCTGGGATGAAAGCCAATCTGTGTGTGACTGGGATGGAAGCCAATCAGTGTGTGACTGGGCTGAAAACCAATCTGTGTGTGACTGGAATGAAAGCCAATCATGTGTGACTGGGATGAAAGCCAATCAGTGTGTGACTGGGATGAAAGCCAATCAGTGTGCGGCTGGGATGAAAGCCAATCAGTGTGTGACTGGGATGAAAGCCAATCAGTGTGTGGCTGGGATTTAAGCCAATCAGTGTGTGACTGGGATGAAAGCCAATCAGTGTGCGACTGGAATGAAAGCCAATCAGTGTGTGACTGGGATGAAAGCCAATCAGTGTGTGACTGGGCTGAAAGCCAATCAGTGTGCTGCTGGAATGAAAGCCAATCAGTGTGTGACTGGGATGAAAGCCAATCCGTGTGTGACTGGGATGAAAGCCAATCAGTGTGCTGCTGGAATGAAAGCCAATCAGTGTGTGACTGGGATGAAAGCCAATCAGTGTGTGGCTGGGATTTAAGCCAATCAGTGTGTGACTGGGATGAAAGCCAATCAGTGTGCTGCTGGAATGAAAGCCAATCAGTGTGCTGCTGGAATGAAAGCCAATCAGTGTGTGACTGGGATGAAAGCCAATCAGTGTGTGACTGGGCTGAAAGCCAATCAGTGTGCGGCCGGGATGAAAGCCAATCAGTGTGTGACTGGGCTGAAAGCCAATCAGTGTTTGACTGGAATGAAAGCCAATCAGTGTGTGACTGGGATGAAAGCCAATCAGTGTGCTGCTGGAATGAAAGCCAATCAGTGTGTGACTGGGATGAAAGCCAATCCGTGTGTGACTGGGATGAAAGCCAATCAGTGTGCTGCTGGAATGAAAGCCAATCAGTGTGTGACTGGGATGAAAGCCAATCAGTGTGTGACTGGGATGAAAGCCAATCAGTGTGCGGCTGGGATGAAAGCCAATCAGTGTGCGGCTGGGATGATAGCCAATCAATGTGTGGCTGGGATGAAAGCCAATCAGTGTGTGACTGGGCTGAAAGCCAATCAGTGTGCGGCCGGGATAAAAGCCAATCAGTGTGTGACTGGGCTGAAAGCCAATCAGTGTTTGACTGGAATGAAAGCCAATCAGTGTGTGACTGGGATGAAAGCCAATCCGTGTGCGGCTGGAATGAAAGCCAATCAGTGTGTGACAGGGATGAAAGCCAATCAGTGTGTGGGTGGGATGAAAGCCAATCAATGTGTGGCTGGGCTGAAAGCCAATCAGTGTACTGCTGGAATGAAAGCCAATCAGTGTGTGACTGGGCTGAAAGCCAATCAGTGTGTGGCTGGGATGAAGGCCAATCAGTGTGTGACTGGGATGAAAGCCAATCAGTGTGTGACTGGGATGAAAGCCAATCAGTGTGTGACTGGGCTGAAAGCCAATCAGTGTGTGGCTGGGATGAAGGCCAATCAGTGTGTGACTGGGATGAAAGCCAATCAGTGTGTGGCTGGAATGAAAGCCAATCAGTGTGCGGCCGGGATGAAAGCCAATCAGTGTGTGACTGGGATGAAAGCCAATCAGTGTGTGACTGGGATGGAAGCCAATCAGTGTGTGGCTGGGATGAAAGCCAATCAGTGTGTGGCTGGGATGAAGGCCAATCAGTGTGTGACTGGGATAAAAGCCAATCAGTGTGTGTCTGGGAAGGAAGCCAATCAGTGTGTGACTGGGATGAAAGCCAATCAGTGTGTGGCTGGGATGAAAGCCAATCAGTGTGCGGCCGGGATGAAAGCCAATCAGTGTGTGACTGGGATGAAAGCCAATCAGTGTGTGACTGGGCTGAAAACCAATCTGTGTGTGACTGGAATGAAAGCCAATTAGTGTGTGACTGGGATGGAAGCCAATCAATGTGTGGCTGGGATGAAAGCCAATCTGTGTGTGACTGGGATGGAAGCCAATCAATGTGTGACTGGAATGAAAGCCAATCAGTGTGTGACTGGGCTGAAAACCAATCTGTGTGTGACTGGAATGAAAGCCAATCAGTGTGTGACTGGGATGAAAGCCAATCAGTGTGCGGCTGGGATGAAAGGCAACCAATGTGTGACTGGGATGAAAGCCAATCAGTGTGTGACAGGGATGAAAGCCAATCAGTGTGTGGGTGGGATGAAAGCCAATCAATGTGTGGCTGGGCTGAAAGCCAATCAGTGTACTGCTGGAATGAAAGCCAATCAGTGTGTGACTGGGCTGAAAGCCAATCAGTGTGTGGCTGGGATGAAGGCCAATCAGTGTGTGACTGGGATGAAAGCCAATCAGTGTGTGACTGGGATGAAAGCCAATCAGTGTGTGACTGGGCTGAAAGCCAATCAGTGTGTGGCTGGGATGAAGGCCAATCAGTGTGTGACTGGGATGAAAGCCAATCAGTGTGTGGCTGGAATGAAAGCCAATCAGTGTGCGGCCGGGATGAAAGCCAATCAGTGTGTGACTGGGATGAAAGCCAATCAGTGTGTGACTGGGATGGAAGCCAATCAGTGTGTGGCTGGGATGAAAGCCAATCAGTGTGTGGCTGGGATGAAGGCCAATCAGTGTGTGACTGGGATGAAAGCCAATCAGTGTGTGTCTGGGATGGAAGCCAATCAGTGTGTGACTGAGATGAAAGCCAATCAGTGTGTGGCTGGGATGAAAGCCAATCAGTGTGCGGCCGGGATGAAAGCCAATCAGTGTGTCACTGGGATGAAAGCCAATCAGTGTGTGACTGGGCTGAAAACCAATCTGTGTGTGACTGGAATGAAAGCCAATTAGTGTGTGACTGGGATGGAAGCCAATCAATGTGTGGCTGGGATGAAAGCCAATCTGTGTGTGACTGGGATGGAAGCCAATCAGTGTGTGACTGGGATGAAAGCCAATCAGTGTGTGACTGGGCTGAAAACCAATCTGTGTGTGACTGGAATGAAAGCCAATCATGTGTGACTGGGATGAAAGCCAATCAGTGTGCGGCTGGGATGAAAGGCAACCAATGTGTGACTGGGATGAAAGCCAATCAGTGTGTGACTGGGATGGAAGCCAATCAATGTGTGGCTGGGATGAAAGCCAATCAGTGTGCGGCTGGGCTGAAAGCCAATCAATGTGTGACTGGGATGAAAGCCAATCAATGTGTGACTGGGATGAAAGCCAATCAGTGTGTGGCTGGGATGAAAGCCAATCAGTGTGCGGCTGGGATGAAAGCCAATCAGTGTGTGGCTGGGATGAAAGCCAATCAGTGTGCGGCTGGAATGAAAGCCAAACAGTGTGTGACTGGAGTGAAAGCCAATCAATGTGTGACTGGGCTGAAAGTCAATCAGTGTGTGGCTGGGATGAAAGCCAATCAGTGTGCGGCTGGGATGAAAGCCAATCAGTGTGCGGCTGGGATGAAAGCCAATCAGTGTGCGACTGGGATGAAAGCCAATCAGTGTGTGGCTGGATGAAAGCCAATCAGTGTGTGACTGGGCTGAAAGCCAATCAGTGTGTGGCTGGGATGAAAGCCAAACAGTGTGTGACTGGGCTGAAAGCCAATCAATGTGTGACTGGGCTGAAAGTCAATCAGTGTGTGGCTGGGATGAAAGCCAATCAGTGTGCGGCTGGGATGAAAGCCAATCAGTGTGCGGCTGGGATGAAAGCCAATCAGTGTGCGACTGGGATGAAAGCCAATCAGTGTGTGGCTGGGATGAAAGCCAATCAGTGTGTGGCTGGGATGAAAGCCAATCAGTGTGTGGCTGGGATGAAAGCCAAATAGTGTGTGGCTGGGATGAAAGCCAATCAGTGTGTGGCTGGGATGAAAGCCAATGAGTGTGCGGCCGGGGTGATAGCCAATCAGTGTGCGGCTGGGATGAAAGCCAATCAGTGTGCGGCTGGGATGGAAGCCAATCAGTGTGCGGCTGGGATGAAAGCCAATCAGTGTGTGACTGGGATGAAAGCCAATCAGTGTGTGACTGGGATGAAAGGCAATCAATGTACAGCCGGGATGAAAGCCAATCAGTGTGCGGCTGGGATGAAAGCCAATCAGTGTGTGACTGGAATGAAAGCCAATCAATGTGCGGCCGGGATGAAAGCCAATCAGTGTGCGGCCGGGATGAAAGCCAATCAGTGTGTGACTGGAATGAAAGCCAATCAATGTGCGGCTGGGATGAAAGCCAATCAGTGTGTGACTGTGATGAAAGCCAATCAGTGTTTGACTGGAATGAAAGCCAATCAATGTGCGGCTGGGATGAAAGCCAATCAATGTGCGGCCGGGATGAAAGCCAATCAGTGTGTGACTGGAATGAAAGCCAATCAATGTGCGGCTGGGATGAAAGCCAATCAATGTGCGGCCGGGATGAAAGCCAATCAGTGTGCGGCTGGTGTGAAAGCCAATCAGTGTGTGACTGGAGTGAAAGCCAATCAGTGTGTGGCTGGGATGAAAGCCAATCAGTGTGTGACTGGGCTGAAAGCCAATCAGTGTGTGACTGGGCTGAAAGCCAATCAGTGTGCGGCTGGGATGAAAGCGATTCAGTGTGTGGATGGGCTGAAAGCCAATCAGTGTGTGGCTGGGATGAAAGCCAATCAGTGTGTGACTGGGCTGAAAGCCAATCAGTGTGCGGCTGGGCTGAAAGCCAATCAGTGTGTGGCTGGGATGAAAGCCAATCAGTGTATGACTGGGATGAAAGCCAATCAGTGTGTGACTGGAATGAAAGCCAATCAGTGTGTGGCTGGGATGAAAGCCGATCAGTGTATGACTGGGATGAAAGCCAATCAGTGTGTGACTGGGCTGAAAGCCAATCAGTGTGCGGCTGGGATGAAAGCGATTCAGTGTGTGGATGGGCTGAAAGCCAATCAGTGTGTGGCTGGGATGAAAGCCAATCAGTGTGTGACTGGGCTGAAAGCCAATCAGTGTGCGGCTGGGCTGAAAGCCAATCAGTGTGTGGCTGGGATGAAAGCCAATCAGTGTATGACTGGGATGAAAGCCAATCAGTGTGTGACTGGAATGAAAGCCAATCAGTGTGTGGCTGGGATGAAAGCCAATCAGTGTATGACTGGGATGAAAGCCAATCAGTGTGTGGCTGGGATGAAAGCCGATCAGTGTATGACTGGGATGAAAGCCAATCAGTGTGTGGCTGGGCTGAAAGCCAATCAGTGTGTGACTGGAATGAAAGCCAATCAGTGTGTGACTGGGATGAAAGCCAATCAGTGTGTGACTGGGATGAAAGCCAATCAGTGTATGACTGGGATGAAAGCCAATCAGTGTGTGACTGGGATGAAAGCCAATCAGTGTATGACTGGGATGAAAGCCAATCAGTGTGTGACTGGAATGAAAGCCAATCAGTGTGTGACTGGGATGGAAGCCAATCAGTGTGTGACTGGGCTGAAAGCCAATCAGTGTGCGGCTGGGATGAAAGCCAATCAGTGTGTGGATGGGCTGAAAGCCAATCAGTGTGTGGCTGGGCTGAACGCCAATCAGTGTGCGGCTGGGATGAAAGCCAATCAGTGTGTGGATGGGCTGAAAGCCAATCAGTGTGCGGCTGGGATGAAAGCCAATCAGTGTGTGGATGGGCTGAAAGCCAATCAGTGTGTGACTGGGCTGAAAGCCAATCAGTGTGCGGCTGGAATGAAAGCCAATCAGTGTGTGGCTGGGCTGAAAGCCAATCAGTGTGTGGATGGGCTGAAAGCCAATCAGTGTGCGGCTGGGATGAAAGCCAATCAGTGTGTGGATGGGCTGAAAGCCAATCAGTGTGTGACTGGGCTGAAAGCCAATCAGTGTGCGGCTGGAATGAAAGCCAATCAGTGTGTGGCTGGGCTGAAAGCCAATCAGTGTGTGACAGGGCTGAAAGCCAATCAGTGTGCGGCTGGGATGAAAGCCAATCAGTGTGTGGCTGGGCTGAACGCCAATCAGTGTGTGGATGGGCTGAAAGCCAATCAGTGTGTGGCTGGGCTGAAAGCCAATCAGTGTGTGGATGGGCTGAAAGCCAATCAGTGTGTGACTGGGATGAAAGGCAGTCAGTGTGTGACTGGGATGAAAGCCAATCAGTGTGTGACTGGGCTGAAAGCCAATCAGTGTGCGGCTGGGATGAAAGCCAATCAGTGTGCGGCTGGGATGAAAGCCAATCAGTGTATGACTGGGATGAAAGCCAATCAGTGTGCGGCTGGGATGAAAGCCAATTAGTGTATGACTGGGATGAAAGCCAATCAGTGTGTGACTGGGCTGAAAGCCAATCAGTGTGTGGTTGGTATGAAAGCCAATCAGTGTGTGGCTGGTATGAAAGCCAATCAGTGTGTGGCTGGGATGAAAGCCAATCAATGTGTGACTGGGCTGAAAGCCAATCAGTGTGCTGCTGGTATGAAAGCCAATCAGTGTGTGGCTGGTATGAAAGCCAATCAGTGTGTGGCTGGGATGAAAGCCAATCAGTGTGTGACTGGGCTGAAAGCCAATCAGTGTGTGGCTGGTATGAAAGCCAATCAGTGTGTGGCTGGTATGAAAGCCAATCAGTGTGTGGCTGTGCTGAAAGCCAATCAGTGTGTGGCTGGTATGAAAGCCAATCAGTGTGTGGCTGGGCTGAAAGCCAATCAGTGTGTGACTGGGCTGAAAGTCAATCAGTGTGTGGCTGGGATGAAAGCCAATCAGTGTGTGGCTGGGCTGAAAGGCAATCAATGTGTGACTGGGCTGAAAGCCAATCAGTGTGCTGCTGGTATGAAAGCCAATCAGTGTGTGGCTGGTATGAAAGCCAATCAGTGTGTGGCTGGGATGAAAGCCAATCAGTGTGTGACTGGGCTGAAAGCCAATCAGTGTGTGGCTGGTATGAAAGCCAATCAGTGTGTGGCTGGTATGAAAGCCAATCAGTGTGTGACTGGGCTGAAAGCCAATCAATGTGTGACTGGGCTGAAAGCCAATCAGTGTGTGACTGGGCTGAAAGCCAATCTGTGTGTGACTGGGCTGAAAGCCAATCAATGTGTGACTGGGCTGAAAGTCAATCAGTGTGTGGCTGGGATGAAAGCCAATCAGTGTGTGACTGGGATGAAAGCCAATCAGTGTGTGACTGGTATGAAAGCCAATCAGTGTGCGGCTGGGATGAAAGCCAATCAGTGTGTGACTGGGATGAAAGCCAATCAGTGTGTGGCTGGGATGAAAGCCAATAAATGTGTGACTGGGCTGAAAGCCAATCAGTGTGTGGCTGGGCTGAAAGCCAATCAGTGTGTGGCTGGAATGAAAGCCAATCAGTGTGTGGCTGGTATGAAAGCCAATCAGTGTGCGGCTGGGATGAAAGCCAATCAGTGTGTGACTGGGATGAAAGCCAATCAGTGTGTGACTGGCATGAAAGCCAATCAGTGTGTGGCTGGGATGAATGCCAATCAATGTGTGACTGGGCTGAAAGCCAATCAGTGTGTGGCTGGGCTGAAAGCCAATCAGTGTGTGGCTGGTATGAAAGCCAATCAGTGTGTGGCTGGGCTGAAAGCCAATCAGTGTGTGACTGGGCTGAAAGCCAATCAGTGTGTGGCTGGTATGAAAGCCAATCAGTGTGTGGCTGGGCTGAAAGCCAATCAGTGTGTGACTGGGCTGAAAGCCAATCAGTGTGTGGCTGGGATGAAAGCCAATGAGTGTGCGGCCGGGGTGATAGCCAATCAGTGTGCGGCTGGGATGAAAGCCAATCAGTGTGCGGCTGGGATGGAAGCCAATCAGTGTGCGGCTGGGCTGAAAGCCAATCGGTGAGTGACTGGGATGGCAGCCAATCAGTGTGTGACTGGAATGAAAGCCAATCAGTGTGTGGCTGGGCTGAAAGCCAATCAATGTGTGGCTGGGATGAAAGCCAATCAGTGTGCTGCTGGAATGAAAGCCAATCAGTGTGTGACTGGGCTGAAAGCCAATCTGTGTGTGACTGGGCTGAAAGCCAATCAATGTGTGACTGGGCTGAAAGTCAATCAGTGTGTGGCTGGGATGAAAGCCAATCAGTGTGTGACTGGGATGAAAGCCAATCAGTGTGTGACTGGTATGAAAGCCAATCAGTGTGCGGCTGGGATGAAAGCCAATCAGTGTGTGACTGGGATGAAAGCCAATCAGTGTGTGGCTGGGATGAAAGCCAATAAATGTGTGACTGGGCTGAAAGCCAATCAGTGTGTGGCTGGGCTGAAAGCCAATCAGTGTGTGGCTGGAATGAAAGCCAATCAGTGTGTGGCTGGTATGAAAGCCAATCAGTGTGCGGCTGGGATGAAAGCCAATCAGTGTGTGACTGGGATGAAAGCCAATCAGTGTGTGACTGGCATGAAAGCCAATCAGTGTGTGGCTGGGATGAATGCCAATCAATGTGTGACTGGGCTGAAAGCCAATCAGTGTGTGGCTGGGCTGAAAGCCAATCAGTGTGTGGCTGGTATGAAAGCCAATCAGTGTGTGGCTGGGCTGAAAGCCAATCAGTGTGTGACTGGGCTGAAAGCCAATCAGTGTGTGGCTGGTATGAAAGCCAATCAGTGTGTGGCTGGGCTGAAAGCCAATCAGTGTGTGACTGGGCTGAAAGCCAATCAGTGTGTGGCTGGGATGAAAGCCAATGAGTGTGCGGCCGGGGTGATAGCCAATCAGTGTGCGGCTGGGATGAAAGCCAATCAGTGTGCGGCTGGGATGGAAGCCAATCAGTGTGCGGCTGGGCTGAAAGCCAATCGGTGAGTGACTGGGATGGCAGCCAATCAGTGTGTGACTGGAATGAAAGCCAATCAGTGTGTGGCTGGGCTGAAAGCCAATCAATGTGTGGCTGGGATGAAAGCCAATCAGTGTGCTGCTGGAATGAAAGCCAATCGGTGTGCGGCTGGGATGAAAGCCAATCAATGTGTGACTGGGATGAAAGCCAATCAGTGTGCGGCTGGGATGAAAGCCAATCAGTGTTTGACTGGAATGAAAGCCAATCAGTGTGTGACTGGGATGAAAGCCAATCAGTGTGTGACTGGGAAGAAAGCCAATCAATGTGCGGCTGGGATGAAAGCCAATCAGTGTGTGACTGTGATGAAAGCCAATCAATGTACGGCCGGGATGAAAGCCAATCAGTGTGTGACTGGGATGAAAGGCAATCAATGTGTGACTGGGATGAAAGCCAATCAGTGTGCGGCTGGGATGAAAGCCAATCAGTGTGTGACTGGGCTGAAAGCCAATCAGTGTGCGGCTGGGATGAAAGCCAATCAGTGTGCGGCTGGGATGAAAGCCAATCAGTGTGTGGCTGGGATGAAAGCCAATCAGTGTGCGGCTGGGATGAAAGCCAATCAGTGTGCGGCTGGGATGAAAGCCAATCAGTGTGTGACTGGGATGAAAGCCAATCAGTGTGTGGCTGGGATGAAAGCCAATCAGTGTGTGGCTGGGATGAAAGCCATTCAGTGTGTGGCTGGGATGAAAGCCAATCAGTGTGTGGCTGGGATGAAAGCCAATCGGTGTGTGGCTGGGATGAAAGCCAATCAGTGTGTGGCTGGGATGAAAGCCAATCAGTGTGTGGCTGGGATGAAAGCCAATCAGTGTGTGGCTGGGATGAAAGCCAATCAGTGTGTGGCTGGGATGAAAGCCAATCAGTGTGTGGCTGGGATGAAAGCCAATCAGTGTCCGGCTGGGATAAAAGCCAATCAGTGTGTGGCTGGGATGAAAGCCAATCAATGTGTGGCTGGGATGAAAGCCAATGAGTGTGCGGCCGGGGTGATAGCCAATCAGTGTGCGGCTGGGATGAAAGCCAATCAGTGTGCGGCTGGGATGGAAGCCAATCAGTGTGCGGCTGGGCTGAAAGCCAATCGGTGAGTGACTGGGATGGCAGCCAATCAGTGTGTGACTGGAATGAAAGCCAATCAGTGTGTGGCTGGGCTGAAAGCCAATCAATGTGTGGCTGGGATGAAAGCCAATCAGTGTGCTGCTGGAATGAAAGCCAATCGGTGTGCGGCTGGGATGAAAGCCAATCAATGTGTGACTGGGATGAAAGCCAATCAGTGTGCGGCTGGGATGAAAGCCAATCAGTGTTTGACTGGAATGAAAGCCAATCAGTGTGTGACTGGGATGAAAGCCAATCAGTGTGTGACTGGGATGAAAGCCAATCAATGTGCGGCTGGGATGAAAGCCAATCAGTGTGTGACTGGGATGAAAGCCAATCAATGTACGGCCGGGATGAAAGCCAATCAGTGTGTGACTGGAATGAAAGCCAATCAATGTGCGGCCGGGATGAAAGCCAATCAGTGTGTGACTGGAATGAAAGCCAATCAATGTGCGGCCGGGATGAAAGCCAATCAGTGTGTGACTGGGATGAAAGCCAATCAGTGTGTGACTGGAATGAAAGCCAATCAATGTGCGGCTGGGATGAAAGCCAATCAGTGTGTGACTGGGATGAAAGCCAATCAATGTGCGGCCGGGATGAAAGCCAATCAGTGTGCGGCTGGGATGAAAGCCAATCAGTGTGCGGCCGGGATGAAAGCCAATCAGTGTGTGACTGGAATGAAAGCCAATCAGTGTGTGGCTGGGCTGAAAGCCAATCAGTGTGTGACTGGAATGAAAGCCAATCAGTGTGTGGCTGGGCTGAAAGCCAATCAGTGTGTGACTGGAATGAAAGCCAATCAGTGTGTGACTGGAATGAAAGCCAATCAGTGTATGACCTGGATGAAAGCCAATCAGTGTGTGACTGGGATGAAAGCCAATCAGTGTATGACTGGGATGAAAGCCAATCAGTGTGTGGATGGGCTGAAAGCCAATCAGTGTGTGGCTGGGATGAAAGCCAATCAGTGTGTGACTGGGATGAAAGCCAATCAGTGTGTGGCTGGGCTGAAAGCCAATCAGTGTGTGACTGGGCTGAAAGCCAATCAGTGTGCGGCTGGGATGAAAGCCAATCAGTGTATGACCTGGATGAAAGCCAATCAGTGTGTGAATGGGATGAAAGCCAATCAGTGTATGACTGGGATGAAAGCCAATCAGTGTGTGACTGGGCTGAAAGCCAATCAGTGTGCGGCTGGGATGAAAGCCAATCAGTGTATGACCTGGATGAAAGCCAATCAGTGTGTGACTGGGATGAAAGCCAATCAGTGTATGACTGGGATGAAAGCCAATCAGTGTGCGGCTGGGATGAAAGCCAATCAGTGTGTGACTGGGCTGAAAGCCAATCGGTGTGCGGCTGGGATGAAAGCCAATCAGTGTGTGACTGGGCTGAAAGCCAATCAGTGTGCGGCTGGGATGAAAGCCAATCAGTGTGTGGATGGGCTGAAAGCCAATCAGTGTGTGGCTGGGATGAAAGCCAATCAGTGTGTGACTGGGATGAAAGCCAATCAGTGTGTGACTGGGCTGAAAGCCAATCAGTGTGCGGCTGGGATGAAAGCCAATCAGTGTGTGGATGGGCTGAAAGCCAATCAGTGTGCGGCCGGGATGAAAGCCAATCAGTGTTTGACTGGGATGAAAGCCAATCAGTGTGTGGCTGGGATGAAAGCCAATCAGTGTGTGACTGGGCTGAAAGCCATTCAGTGTGTGGCTGGGCTGAAAGCCAATCAGTGTGTGGATGGGCTGAAAGCCAATCAGTGTGTGGCTGGGATGAAAGCCAATCAGTGTGTGGCTGGGATGAAAGCCAATCAGTGTGTGGATGGGCTGAAAGCCAATCAGTGTGCGGCTGGGATGAAAGCCAATCGGTGTATGACTGGGATGAAAGCCAATCAGTGTGCGGCTGGGATGAAAGCCAATCGGTGTATGACTGGGATGAAAGCCAATCAGTGTGCGGCTGGAATGAAAGCCAATCAGTGTGCTGCTGGGCTGAAAGCCAATCAGTGTGTGGCTGGGATGAAAGCCAATCAGTGTGTGACTGGGCTGAAAGCCAATCAGTGTGTGGCTGGGATGAAAGCCAATCAGTGTGTGGCTGGGATGAAAGCCAATCAGTGTGTGACTGGGCTGAAAGCCAATCAGTGTGTGACTGGGATGAAAGCCAATCAGTGTGTGGCTGGGATGAAAGCCAATAGTGTGTGGATGGGCTGAAAGCCAATCAGTGTGTGGCTGGGATGAAAGCCAATCAGTGTGTGACTGGGATGAAAGCCAATCAGTGTGTGACTGGGCTGAAAGCCAATCAGTGTGAGGCTGGGATGAAAGCCAATCAGTGTGTGACTGGGCTGAAAGCCAATCAGTGTGAGGCTGGGATGAAAGCCAATCAGTGTGTGACTGGGATGAAAGCCAATCAGTGTGCGGCTGGGATGAAAGCCAATCAGTGTGCGACTGGGATGAAAGCCAATCAGTGTGTGACTGGGATGAAAGCCAATCAATGTGCGACTGGGATGAAAGCCAATCAGTGTGTGACTGGGCTGAAAGCCAATCAGTGTGAGGCTGGGCTGAAAGCCAATCAGTGTGTGGCTGGGCTGAAAGCCAATCAGTGTGTGACTGGGCTGAAAGCCAATCAGTGTGTGGCTGGGCTGAAAGCCAATCAGTGTGTGACTGGGCTGAAAGCCAATCAGTGTGAGGCTGGGCTGAAAGCCAATCAGTGTGTGGCTGGGCTGAAAGCCAATCAGTGTGTGACTGGGCTGAAAGCCAATCAGTGTAAAGCTGGGATGAAAGCCAATCAGTGTGTGGATGAGCTGAAAGCCAATCAGTGTGTGGCTGGGATGAAAGCCAATCAGTGTGTGACTGGGCTGAAAGCCAATCAGTGTGTGACTGGGCTGAAAGCCAATCAGTGTGTGGCTGGGCTGAAAGCCAATCAGTGTGTGACTGGGCTGAAAGCCAATCAGTGTAAAGCTGGGATGAAAGCCAATCAGTGTGTGGATGGGCTGAAAGCCAATCAGTGTGTGGCTGGGCTGAACGCCAATCAGTGTGCGGCTGGGATGAAAGCCAATCAATGTGTGGATGGGCTGAAAGCCAATCAGTGTGTGGCTGGAATGAAAGCCAATCAGTGTGTGACTGGGATGAAAGCCAATCAGTGTATGACTGGGATGAAAGCCAATCAGTGTGTGGATGGGCTGAAAGCCAATCAGTGTGTGGCTGGGATGAAAGCCAATCAGTGTGTGACTGGGATGAAAGCCAATCAGTGTGTGGCTGGGCTGAAAGCCAATCAGTGTGTGACTGGGCTGAAAGCCAATCAGTGTGCGGCTGGGATGAAAGCCAATCAGTGTATGACCTGGATGAAAGCCAATCAGTGTGTGAATGGGATGAAAGCCAATCAGTGTATGACTGGGATGAAAGCCAATCAGTGTGTGACTGGGCTGAAAGCAAATCAGTGTGCGGATGGGATGAAAGCCAATCAGTGTATGACCTGGATGAAAGCCAATCAGTGTGTGACTGGGATGAAAGCCAATCAGTGTATGACTGGGATGAAAGCCAATCAGTGTGCGGCTGGGATGAAAGCCAATCAGTGTGTGACTGGGCTGAAAGCCAATCGGTGTGCGGCTGGGATGAAAGCCAATCAGTGTGTGACTGGGCTGAAAGCCAATCAGTGTGCGGCTGGGATGAAAGCCAATCAGTGTGTGGATGGGCTGAAAGCCAATCAGTGTGTGGCTGGGATGAAAGCCAATCAGTGTGTGACTGGGATGAAAGCCAATCAGTGTGTGACTGGGCTGAAAGCCAATCAGTGTGCGGCTGGGATGAAAGCCAATCAGTGTGTGGATGGGCTGAAAGCCAATCAGTGTGCGGCCGGGATGAAAGCCAATCAGTGTTTGACTGGGATGAAAGCCAATCAGTGTGTGGCTGGGATGAAAGCCAATCAGTGTGTGACTGGGCTGAAAGCCATTCAGTGTGTGGCTGGGCTGAAAGCCAATCAGTGTGTGGATGGGCTGAAAGCCAATCAGTGTGTGGCTGGGATGAAAGCCAATCAGTGTGTGGATGGGCTGAAAGCCAATCAGTGTGCGGCTGGGATGAAAGCCAATCGGTGTATGACTGGGATGAAAGCCAATCAGTGTGCGGCTGGGATGAAAGCCAATCGGTGTATGACTGGGATGAAAGCCAATCAGTGTGCGGCTGGAATGAAAGCCAATCAGTGTGCTGCTGGGCTGAAAGCCAATCAGTGTGTGGCTGGGATGAAAGCCAATCAGTGTGTGACTGGGATGAAAGCCAATCAGTGTGTGACTGGGCTGAAAGCCAATCAGTGTGAGGCTGGGATGAAAGCCAATCAGTGTGTGACTGGGCTGAAAGCCAATCAGTGTGAGGCTGGGATGAAAGCCAATCAGTGTGTGACTGGGATGAAAGCCAATCAGTGTGCGGCTGGGATGAAAGCCAATCAGTGTGCGACTGGGATGAAAGCCAATCAGTGTGTGACTGGGATGAAAGCCAATCAATGTGCGACTGGGATGAAAGCCAATCAGTGTGTGACTGGGCTGAAAGCCAATCAGTGTGAGGCTGGGCTGAAAGCCAATCAGTGTGTGGCTGGGCTGAAAGCCAATCAGTGTGTGACTGGGCTGAAAGCCAATCAGTGTGTGGCTGGGCTGAAAGCCAATCAGTGTGTGACTGGGCTGAAAGCCAATCAGTGTGAGGCTGGGCTGAAAGCCAATCAGTGTGTGGCTGGGCTGAAAGCCAATCAGTGTGTGACTGGGCTGAAAGCCAATCAGTGTAAAGCTGGGATGAAAGCCAATCAGTGTGTGGATGAGCTGAAAGCCAATCAGTGTGTGGCTGGGATGAAAGCCAATCAGTGTGTGACTGGGCTGAAAGCCAATCAGTGTGTGACTGGGCTGAAAGCCAATCAGTGTGTGGCTGGGCTGAAAGCCAATCAGTGTGTGACTGGGCTGAAAGCCAATCAGTGTAAAGCTGGGATGAAAGCCAATCAGTGTGTGGATGGGCTGAAAGCCAATCAGTGTGTGGCTGGGCTGAACGCCAATCAGTGTGCGGCTGGGATGAAAGCCAATCAATGTGTGGATGGGCTGAAAGCCAATCAGTGTGTGGCTGGAATGAAAGCCAATCAGTGTGTGGCTGGGCTGAACGCCAATCAGTGTGCGGCTGGGATGAAAGCCAATCAATGTGTGGATGGGCTGAAAGCCAATCAGTTTGTGGCTGGGATGAAAGCCAATCAGTGTGTGGCTGGGATGAAAGCCAATCAGTGTGTGGATGGGCTGAAAGCCAATCAGTGTGTGGCTGGGCTGAAAGCCAATCAGTGTGTGGATGGGCTGAAAGCCAATCAGTGTGTGGCTGGGATGAAAGCCAATCAGTGTGTGGATGGGCTGAAAGCCAATCAGTGTGTGGCTGGGCTGAAAGCCAATCAGTGTGTGGCTGGGCTGAAAGCCAATCAGTGTGTGGCTGGGCTGAAAGCCAATCAGTGTGTGGCTGGGCTGAAAGCCAATCAGTGTGTGGATGGGCTGAAAGCCAATCAGTGTGTGACTGGGATGAAAGCCAATCAGTGTGCGGCCGGGATGAAAGCCAATCAGTGTGCGGCCGGGATGAAAGCCAATCAGTGTGCGGCCGGGATGAAAGCCAATCAGTGTGTGGCTGGGCTGAAAGCCAATCAGTGTGCGGCTGGGATGAAAGCCACAAAGGAGGGGTCGAGCGAAATCGCGGTGAGAAAAGGCAGATAGGGACCGTCAGCCATCTCCGATCTCCGAGCACTGTTTGTCAGAGAAGTCTCCAGGATCTGGCCTTGCAATGGCGAGTCTCAGCCCACTGATTAAATTGGCCTTGCCGTATGCCCCTTTAAATTAGGTTGAATCTTATTTTAATGCCGACCTGACCTTTTGCTTTGCTGGCGCTCCCTCTGAGTAGCCCAGGTTCTGAAATGACTTGGGGTCTATCTGACACTGGCAAAATTGAATTACCCTTGAAAACTTGCTACTAATTGCCCAGTTAACAAGCTTAATTGGCATCCAGCTGCTGCCAGGTGGTTGCTGCATACAAGCTGCCTGCGGGGGAAAGGTGGCAACATGTCAGGGAAGTGACAAGATGCATTTGTCTCTGACTGTGTTCACTCCCAGTTTCTAAACCTTTGCCCAAGAGCCCCCCCACTCTCCGTTCACAGATCCTGTCAGATTTGCCGTACATATTTGCAGCATTTTCTGTTTTTTTTTTAAGAAGTGGCCAATGAGTGCTGTGCACTCGCCGCTTTCAATCACACTAAATAGTTTTACATGGGACAAAATATTGATGGAGAGAAATACAAGCCCCAATCTCCTTTGTTTGCTTAATAGGGTTAGTGGATTAAAAACCTGCTGCACAACATTCAATTAGAATGGGAGAGTAAGAGTGTGTTCATCATTCTGAATATCCAATTCCCAGACCTGACAACAGTTGTGACAATAGTTGGTAACCGATGGATGGGGATCTTATAAAATGGCAACACTGTCAGTAAATCTGTCACTTCATTTACCTGAGGCATTTTGTCTGACATATTCTGTTTATCCCATCGCCCAACCTTACTCACCATCAGCAGGCAAGCAAAAGTAGCACTATTAAGGAACGCAGCATGACTAAGTTCTGAAGGAAAATCAAACTCTCAGGACGCCGGTGAGTTAGACCTGTAATTGTGATATTATTTGCTTTAAAGACTCTCACCCCATTCAGGCCTGACAAGCTGAATGCCTGGACTTCATTTTCGTAATTGATTGACGAGGTCAAAAACATTTTCAATAAAGGGTTTAAGCAAAATGCCCTTAAAGAAGGTCCATTATACTTCAGTTACTGACTTCAATTTTTTAAAAATCTGACTGAAAACCTCACAGAAGGCTTTTCCATGATTGCTTTTATTTTCTTTCAAGAAAAGGAAATGTCAGGCACTCAATAGATGTGAGAAGTTATTATTTTTCTCCTCCACTTTCCGAGAAGACTTTGGAGGAATTCAATCTTTTTCCGAGGCCTTCGTTTGTCTCAGTGGTTGAACGGATTTCTGGAGGACAGTGCGGAAGACAATGGGGAGATTCTACCCCAGTGTCCACCCATCTTTGCACTACATACCTCCATACTGACAGCCTGGAAAGTGAACAAACCCGAAACAGAAAGGTAACTGTGATATTATCACAACTATCAGCTTTACAAGGGTTAATGTAGTGTCGAGAGGAGCCACTAGAGGGAGCTGCAAATACAACTATAGTAGGTAGTGGTGCTAGACCTTAGGGGAGGAGTGTATGCAGGAGATAGTTAGTGAAGGTCATAAGAGCAGATGGTGTGAGTAAGGTTAGATAATAATAATAACCTTTTATTGTCACAAGTATGAAGTTACTGTGAAAGGCCCCTAGTCGCCACATTCCGGCACTTGTTCGGGTAAGCTGGTACGGGAATTGAACCCGCGCTGCACTTTCTCCCCGGGTTTGCATGTGTTTCCTCCGGCTGCTCCGGTTTCATCCCACAGTCCAAAGATGTGCAGATTAGGAGTTACGGGGAGTCGGTCTAGGTAAAATGCTCTTTCAGAGGGTCAGTGCAGACTCGCTGGGCCAAATGGCCTCCTTTTGCACTGTAGGAATTCTCTGATTCTATGATACATGTCCACTGACATTATCACTGTGCCACCATCTCTCTGAAGAGTGTTGAATTAAAGGTGAGGGAAGAGGTAGGAGCATTGTTATGAACTGAAATGGCAACAAGGCCTGCCAGCATGGACTGGGAGGAGAAGAAGAGTACCGTGAAGTGAGTTGTAAAGAGTACCTACTTGTCATTAATAATGGTCGAAAGAAATTAACCAATTTAGCAATTGGGAATGTCTACTCATATTGACACTAGCCTGAAGCTATTCTGAAAGAAGTCAGGGGACATCCTGCCCCAATTTTCCATTATGCTTAGTAATGGACGTAATTACTAAGTATAGAAGCCTTGGTTCTAATTGGATATGCATGTCACAAGCCAATATTAAGATATTTTTGTTGAGTTGTTACTGTGGTGTTCTTTGTTTTGCTTGTTTCAGGATGGTTGGCGTAGTGTTCACAAAGACCACAGAATAGCTTTTAACTTAAACAAAGCTGTGATTTTATTTACACGACTAAACTGGGATTCAACACTTAGTCCTTATGCATACACAACTGATCAATAACATCTAACTACACTCATCTACTGCTCATCTTACTACTGGTATAAACTACAAATTCCTGCTGACCCCCAATAACCTCCCGTCACGCTCCCTGTTAATCTAAAATCTATCTAGCTCAGCCTTAAAAATATTAAAAGTCTCTGCTTCCACTGCCTTTTGAGGAAGAGAGTTCCAGAGGCTTATAACCCTCTGAGAGAAAACATTTCTCCTAACCTCTGTCTTAAATGAGCGACTCTTTATTTTTAAACAGAGACCCCCTCATTTTACATTCTCCGTTGGACAAGAGGAAACATCCTCTCCACATCCACATCCAACCTGTCAGCACTCCTCAGGATCTTAAAGGTTTCCGTAAAGTCACCTCAAGTTGCCAGAAAAGGGATTCTTGGTAAGATTGTATTGAACCTATGGGCAGCTCGGTTGCGTATTGGGTTAGCACTGTGGCCTCACGGCGCCGAGGGCCCAGGTTCGATCCCGGCTCTGCGACACTGTCCGTGTGGAGTTTGCACAATCTCCCTGTGTTTGTGTGGGTTTTCGCCCCCACAACCCAAAAATGTGCAAGCTAGGTGGATTGGACACGCTAAATTGCCCCTCAATTGGAAAAAATCAATTGGGTACTCTAAATTAAAAAAAAAAGATTGTATCGAACCACCAGAAAAATTCATCAAAGATTTTCACACTAGCTGCCACATTACAGCAGTGGCTTCAGTTCAAAAGAAATTCATTGGCTGGAAAGCTCTTTGGGATATCCCGAGTTTGTGAAAGGCATAAGAACATAAGAACTAGGAACAGGAGTAGGCCATCTGGCCCCTCGCGCCTGCTCCGCCATTGAATGAGATCATGGCTGATCTTTGTGGACTCAGCACCACTCTCCGGCCCGTACACCATATCCCCGAATCCCTTTATTCTTTAGAAAGGTATCTATCTTTTTCTTAAAAACATTTAAAGAAGGAGCCTCAACTGCTTCACTGGGCAAGGAATTCCAGAGATTCACAACCCTTTGGGTGAAGATGTTCCTCCTACACTCCGTCCTAAATCTACTTCCCCTTATTTTGAGGCTATGCCCCCTAGTTCTGCTTTCCCCGACCAGTGGAAACAACCTGCCCGCATCTATCCTATCTATTCCCTTCATAATTTTATATGTTTCAATAAGATCCCCCCGCATTCTTCTAAACTCCAATGAGTACAGTCCCAGTCTACTCAACCTCTCATCGTAATCTAATCCCCTCAACTCTGGGATCAACCTAGTGAATCTCCTCTGCACTCCCTCCAGTGCCAATATGTCCTTTCTCAGGTAAGGAGACCAAAACTGAACACAATACTCCCGATGCGGCCTCACCAACACCCTATACAATTGCAGCATAACCTCCCTAGTCTTGAACTCCATCCCTCTAGCAACGAAAGACAAAACTCGATTAGCCTTAATCACCTGTTGCACCTGCACACCAACTTTTTGCGGCTCGTGCACCAGCGCACCCAGGTCCCTCTGCACAGCAGCATGTTTTAACATCTTACCGTTTAAATAATAATCCATTCTGCTGTTATTCCTCCCAAAATGGATAGCCTCACAGTTGGCAATATTGAATTCCATCTGCCAGACCCTAGCCCATTCACCTAACCTATCCGAATCCTTCTGCAGACTTCTGGTATCCTCTGCACTTTTTGCTTTACCACTCATCTTAGTGTCGTCTGCAAACTTTGACACATTGCACTTGGTCCCCAACTCCAAATCGTCTATGTAAATTGTGAACAACTGCGGGCCCAACACTGATCCTTGAGGGAGCCCACTAGTCACAGGTTGCCAACCAGAGAAACACCCATTTATCCCCACTCTCTGCTTTCTGTTAGTTAACCAATCCTCTACCCGTGCTACCACTTTACCCTCAATGCCATGCATCTTTAGTTTATGCAGCAACCTTTTGTGTGGCACCTTGTCAAAAGCTTTCTGGAAATCCAGATATACCACATCCATTGGCTCCCCGTTATCTACTGCAGTGGTAACGTCCTCAAAAAATTCTACCAAATTAGTCAGACACGACCTACCCTTTGTGAGCCCATGCTGCGTCTGCCCAATGGGACAATTTCCCTCCAGGTGCCCCGCTATTTCCTCCTTAATGATAGATTCCAACATTTTCCCTACAACCGAAGTTAAGCTTACCGGCCGATAATTACCCGCTTTCTGCCTACCTCCTTTTTTAAACAGTGGTGTCACGTTTGCTACTTTCCAATCCTCTGGGACCACCCCAGAGTCTAGTGAATTTTGATAAATTATCACTAGTGCGTTTACAATTTCCCTAGCCATCTCTTTTAACACTCTGGGATGCATCCCATCAGGGCCAGGAGACTTGTCTACCTTTAGCCCCATTAGCTTGCCCAATACTGCCTCCTTAGTGATTACAATCATCTCAAGGTCCTCACCTATCATATCTTTATTTCCATCAGTC
This sequence comes from Scyliorhinus torazame, assembly GCF_047496885.1. Taxonomy (NCBI): domain Eukaryota; kingdom Metazoa; phylum Chordata; class Chondrichthyes; order Carcharhiniformes; family Scyliorhinidae; genus Scyliorhinus; species Scyliorhinus torazame. Next base: position 220,952,614 of record NC_092717.1, on the reverse strand, counting down.
ACTGGCATGTTATTTGTGTCCTCCACTGTGAAGACTGACCCAAAAAACCTGTTCAGCTCCTCAGCCATTTCCCCGTCTCCTATTATTAAATCTCCCTTCTCATCTTCCAAAGGACCAATATTTACCTTAGCCACTCTTTTTTGTCTTATATATTTGTAGAAGCTTTTACTATCTGCTTTTATGTTCTGAGCCAGTTTACTTTCATAGTCTACCTTACTCTTCTTTATGGCTTTTTTAGTAGCTTTCTGTTGTCCCCTAAAGACTTCCCAGTCCTCTAGTCTCCCACTAATCTTTGCCACTTTGTATGTTTTTTCCTTCAATTTGATACTCTCCCTCACCTCCTTAGATATCCACGGTCAATTTTTCCCCTTTCTACCGTCTTTCTTTTTTGTCGGTATGAACCTTTTCTGAACACTGTGAAAGATCGCTCGGAAGGTTCTCCACTGTTCCTCAACTGCTTCACCATGAAGTCTTTGTTCCCAGTCTACCTTAGCTAGTTCTTCTCTCATCCCATTGTAATCGCCTTTGTTTAAGCACAAAACACTAGTGTTTGATTTTACCTTGTCATCCTCCAACTGTATTTTAAATTCCACCATATTGTGGTCGCTCCTTCCAAGAGGATCCCGAACTATGAGATCATTAATCAATCCTGCCTCATTATACAGGACCATATCTAGGACCGCTTGTTCCCTTGTAGGTTCCATTACATACTGTTCCAGGAAATTATCCCGGGCACATTCTATAAACTCCTCCTCAAGGCTGCCTTTACCAACCTGGTTAAACCAATCGATATGCAGATTTAAATCTCCCATGATAACCGCTGTACCATTTCTACATGCATCCGTTATTTCTTTGCTTATTGCCTGCCCTACCATCCTGTTACTATTTGGTGGCCTATAGACGACTCCTATCAGTGACCTTTTCGCCTTACTATTCCTGATTTCCACCCAAATTGATTCAACCTTGTCCTCCATAGCACCAATATCATCCCTTACTATTGCCCGGATGCCATCCTTAAACAACAAAGCTACACCACTGCCCTTACCGTCCATTCTATCCTTTCGTATAGTCTGATACCCTTGGATATTTAACTCCCAGTCGTGACCATCTTTTCACCATGTTTCAGTAATGGCCACTAAATCATAGTCATTCACGATGATTTGTGCCATCAACTCATTTACCTTATTTCGTATACTACGAGCATTCAGATAAAATACACTTATGCTGTTTTTTATGTCTTTGTTATGAATCCTAACACCTTGATCAGTAACTTTTCGCAAATTATTTTTCCTCTTACCCTTTCTCCTAATTTTCCTTGTCTTTGAACCCATATCTCTACATAATAACCTGTCACATAACCTGCTGCCTTGATCTCCATTAACTATTATACTGTCCATAGCTTTACACTTCCCTTCCCCCCAACTTGCTAGTTTAAAGTCCTTGTGACCAACCTATTTGTCCTATTCGCTAGAACACTGGTCCCAGAATGGTTCAGGTGAAGACCGTCCCAATGGTACAGGTCCCTCCTGCCCCAGTACTGATGCCAATGCCCCATGAAATGGAATCCCTCTTTCCCGCACCACTCCTTTAGCCACGTGTTAACTTCCCTAATTTTCTCAACCCTATGCCAATTGGCACGTGGCTCGGGTAGTAATCCAGAGATTATAACCCTGGAGGACCTGTTCTTTAATTTAGTCCCTAGTGTTTGATAATCCCCAAACAGATCCTCTTGCCTAGTCTTACCTATGTTGTTAGTCCCAACGTGGACCACAACAACTGGATCCTCCCCCTCCCTCTCCAAAATCCTTTCAAGCCGATCAGAGATATCCCTCACCCTGGCACCGGGCAGGCAACATACCATGCGGGACTCTTGATCTGGCTTACAAAGGATGCCATCAATCCCCCTAATTATAGAATCCCCTACAACTACCACTTGTCTTTTTGCTCCCCCCTCTTGAATGGCTTCCTGTACCACGGTGCAGTGGTCAGTCAACGCATCCTCCCTACAGCCCTCTTCCTCATCCACACAGGGAGCAAGTACCTCATACCTGTTGAACAAGGTCAAGGGTTGAGGCTCCTCAACTCCTAAACTCAGGATCCCCCTACCTGCCTCCCTTGCAGTCACACCACTCTGTCCCTGACCACTGTCCGAATTAACAGTACTTATTCTACCGGGTGTGACTGCCTCCTGAAACAAAGTGTCCAGGTAATGTTCCCCCTCCCTGATATGCCGCAGTGTGTGCAGCTCGGTCTCCAGCTCATCAATTCTGAGCCGAAGTTCCTCGAGCAGCCAACACTTGCTGCAGATGGGGTCACTGACGGTCTCAATGGGATCCACCAGTTCCATCATCAGACAGCAACAGCACATCACCTGTCCAGCCATATTCAATTAGTTAATTAATTTAAATAATAATTTAAAAAAAAAATGTTTTTTATATAACCTCAAGGATAAACCCGAACACCAACAAAAACACAGCACTCTCTCGCCACTCACCCGAACTCAGTCACTCACCTAAACTCAGATGCACTCTGTTCCAATCAGCACTCAGTCACTCACCTAAACTCAGATGCACTCTGTTCCAATCAGCATTCAGTCACTCACCTCAACTCAGATGCACTCTGTTCCAATCAGCACTCCGTGTCTAAAGGCACTCCTGCCACACCTTTTGTGCACTCACCTCTCCCAGCACTGTCCCGGCTCTCTCCTCCCACGCTTTTTAAATCTCCCGGCTCTCTCCTCCCGCGCTGTTTTCGCTGTCCCGGCTCTCTCTCCTCTCACGCTGTTTTCGCTGTCCCGGCTCTCTCTCCTCTCACGCTGTTTTCGCTGTCCTGGCACTCTCTCCTCTCGCGCTGTTTTCGCTGTCCCGGCTCTCTCCTCCTGCACTTTTTAAATCTCCCGGCTCTCTCCTCCCGCTCTGTTTTCACTGTCCCGGCTCTCTCTCCTCGCGCGCTGCTTTCGCTGTCCCGGCTCTCTCCTCCCGCGCTTTTTAAATCTCCCGGCTCTCTCCTCCCACGCTGTTTTCGCTGTCCCGGCTCTCTCTCCTCTCTCGCTGTTTTCGCTGTCCCGGCTCTCTCCTCCCGCGCTTTTTAAATCTCCCGGCTCTCTCCTCCTCTCACGCTGTTTTCGCTGTCCCGGCTCTCTCTCCTCTCGCGCTCTTTTTGCTGTCCCGGCTCTCTCCTCCCGCGCTTTTTAAATCTCTGTGTAAATTCAGAGTTTCCTTCTTCAGTTGAAGCTTCCTGGTGTTTGTCCCCATTAACACACAGCGCTAGGCAGCTGTGTACACCTTCAATGCATTTATTTACCTTTGGCCACCATAAAACCTTTATTGTAAACCAGGAAAGCATAGAAACTTCCCAATCCAATAGAAACTTAATGTGAAACAACCCCCCCCCCCCCCCCCCCCCCCCCGCCCCCGGGCCTGGCCATTTCCACCTTGCGAGTTAACTGACATTAAATCATGTCATGAGCCACTTTTACACATTGGAAAGGTCATCAACATTTCACCCACCACCGCTGCTGCCTCACCTGCTGAGTGCGTCCTTCATGTTTACACATACCTGAGCAGGGTCCATATCATTGAGCATGACGATTGACGTACAGTGATAGTCCAACACTAGTCTCCAGAAGTCCTTCACGGTATTTGGTAAGGGGTGTTGGGTAACAATGAAGGCTGAAGGTTGCTTATAACTCTGTAAGAGGGAAGTAAGAGTTAGGTTGACACAGCAGGACAGATATGTTCCCAATTCTCATTTGCCAGCTGCACTTATTGGAAAGCCAATTGTTGGCATATCCCCCAGTTTTCTAATGGCTGCTTGCAGCTGGTCAAAGCCTCTGGAAATCTCTCCAAACATTGACATGTTTTAATCCTTCAGCACTGCTAAAAGGAAGAACTGGAAATTTTCAAATGGCTTAGTGGGTGAATAACACATGAGAATGAAATGAAAATGAAAATCGCTTATTGTCACAAGTAGGCTTCAAATGAAGTTACTGTGAAAAGCCCCTAGTCGCCACATTCCGGCGCCTGTCCGGGGAGGCTGGTACGGGAATTGAACCGTGCTGCTGGCCTGCCTTGGTCTGCTTTAAAAGCCAGCTATTTAGCCCAGTGTGCTAAACCAGCCCCATTTGCAGTGTGGCACTGCCACTCATACCAGGAAAGTTCCATTCTTGGCCCTTGACTCTGTTCTGCTTGTTAATCCTGGATGAGTCAACAGTCGGGACGCCAGGAGTGGTTCACTGGTAATTCCAGTCCAGTGGCACCTACGAGGAATTGTGAGCATAAGTGTGTTGATGGCTGGAATTCTCCGGCCGTTCACTGGTGGCGGGTTATTTGGTCCCGCTGGCAGCACACCCCCTCCCATGGGTTTACTGGTGGCATGGTGTAGCTTTAATGAGATATCCGCTGCCAGCGAACGGCACACCAAATTCACCATCCTCCCCAGCAGTGATGGCAGGGCGGACTTGCAACCTAGAATCTCAACATATGGGTTAGATTTTCCATTGGCAGATTTGGGACTCTCTGTTCCCACTGGCGGTGTGGGAAATCCCACTGACAAGTGGTGGGAGTAGAGAATTTCGCTGTCAGCGAATAACGCACCAGTAAAAATAAACGGCTGAGGGACGGGAGAATCCAGCTCCATGTTCTCTCACCATTCCGAATCTCACTTTAGGGCTGCCATTTTGAGCGGGCAACCCAATAGGAAGGTCTGCCAATGGCCCCCATCACCCTCACAACGCAAATCCTGCCATCCTAGTCACCACATCAAAAGCAGTTAAGTGCTTTCTGCTAAGAAAAAGAGGAAGTGAAAGCACTTTTCGCCTACATGTTTCTAAACATTGTGCTTAGCTTCACAGCAGGATACTTGAGATATATTCAAGCATAAAGAGAAATGAAAATAAATCAGGTGTCTGGAAGTTATTACACTGTCAATTACAGCCTACTAAAAGCTATTTCTCTTTGGAACGGAATGGAAGTCTTTCAAATCAAAGGATCTGAGGGGGTTTAAAGCCGTGTGATGTTGTTTGGCTTTCTACGAAGTATCAGTTGCTGCTTTCTACACTTCCGTCTGAGGCAGCAGGTGTAAGGGACTGGAATATGAAAAAGCAGTGATTTTAAACTGTTTCTGTCTAGACTGCTCTTTAGCTTCCATGATGTGGAGATGCCGGCGTTGGACTGGGGTGAGCACAGTACGAAGTCTTACAACACCAGGTTAAAGTCCAACAGGTTTGTTTCGATGTCACTAGCTTTCGGAGCGCTGCTCCTTCCTCAGGTGAATGAAGAGGTCTGTTCCAGAAACACATATATAGACAAATTCAAAGATGCCAAACAATGCTAGGAATGCGAGCATTAGCAGGTGATTAAATCTTTACAGATCCAGAGATGGGGTAACCCCAGGTTAAAGAGGTGTGAATTGTACCAAGCCAGGACAGTTGGTAGGATTTCGCAGGCCAGATGGTGGGGGGTGGTGGGGGATCAGAGACCCTCATCAGAACCTCATCCCCCACCATCTGGCCTGCAAAATCCTACCAACTGTCCTGGCTTGGTACAATTCACACCTCTTTAACCTGAGGTTACCCCATCTCTGGATCTGTAAAGATTTAATCACCTGCTAATGCTCGCATTCCTAGCATTGTTTGGCATCTTTGAATTTGTCTATATATGTGTTTCTGGAACAGACCTCTTCATTCACCTGAGGAAGGAGCAGCGCTCCGAAAGCTAGTGACATCGAAACAAACCTGTTGGATTTTAACCTGGTGTTGTAAGACTTCGTACTTTAGCTTCCAGGCAGGGGTGATATACGGGCAGGAGGGCCTCTGATATGGGGGAGTCTCTGATACCAGGGAGAGTCTCAGATATGGGAGGGCTTCACTTAAACAGGGGGGTGGGGGAGCAAGGGGGGTCATTGATATGAGTGGGTCACTGCTATGGTGGGTCACTGATATGGGAGTTTCTGTTATGGGGGAGTCACTGATATGGGGGTCTGATGGGGGGGTGTTCTGATGAGGGTCCCTGATGAGGGGGTCTGATGGGGGTGGGTGTTCTGATGAGGGTCTCTGATGAAGGGGGGTGTTCTGATGAGGGTCTCTGATGAGGGGGTTTGATAGGAGGGGGGTTCTGATGAGGGTCTCTGATAAGGGGGTCTGATGGGGGTGTTCTGATGAGGGTCTCTGATGATGGTCTCTGATGAGGGGGTCTGATGGGGGGCTGGGGCATGGGTGGGCAGGATTTGTGTTGTGGCAGCTAGGGGGGTCTTTCAAGGGCATCTATGTTCCATACGTACCCCATGGCCCGCTGCGAGGTCCACTGTGTCAAGGCCACGCTGGAAAACACTTGCACCAGTCCACACCCACATGAATCCCAGCCCAGAGGGCCAGAGAACTACAGAGGCGTCGGGTCTCCAGCCCATTTGCATCTTCCCGCCGGTAGGGGGGCATACAGTTTGCTGTCGCTGTCGACAGGGCACCGGAACATCGGAAAGGGGTTGGCTGCATCGGGAACTCCGCTACTGGCAGTAGACAGCGGAGAATCCACCCCTATGTGTCTGTGATCACATGTGTGCATATGCATATGTGTGTGAATAAGTTGAAATAGAATGTCAGCCACGATCATATTGAATGGTGGAGCAAGCTCAAAGGATCGAATGGCCTACTCTGGTTCCTAGTTTCTATGTTCCTATGTTTCCATCGTATGTATGTGTGCATGAATGATTATGCCTATATAATTGTGGGAACATCCGTGCAAGTACAAAGAATATGAGATGCGGACAGTAAGAGGTTTGGCTGGACAGGGAGTATCATTTGAAAGGTCCTGTTCATTTAATGTCATGAAGGTAACATGATAGGCCACAAAGCCGTGTAGACTCTGAAGTCTCTGTCAGTTGAACACTACTTGCGAAGTGTCTGAGATCAGCTCGAGTTGATCCCTTTCCTCTGATTTTCCATTTGTCTCCCCCACTCTGTGCCTTCACTTGGTGCTCACCCCTGCTCCAGATTAGCCACTTGCGTCATGGTGAGTCGTAATTGTGAACTCATGTCATACCTGTACTGGCAACCTGCCGGCCGCTGGATTTGGGCAAGCACTTTGCGAAGAGGAGGGATCGAGATAATTATCAACTCAAAGATGTGAAAGGCGATAAGACTGGTCAAACCACATACCATTCCAGGGAACGTGCTGGGTAGGTTGCTTGAGCTATGGCCCCATAATTCCGTATTGCCGACTGTTTTATTATATTTTCTCTCAGGATGTGGATGAAGTTGGGCAAGGCCACATTTGTCAGCCACCTCAGTTGATTTGTTCTTTGTGAAAATAATTTTTGCCAATGGTCATTTGCCAGGCCAAATCAGTGGAGCTCAGAAAACCGAATCATGAGTTAGCAACATGATGTCGGGGTCGAACCATGGATGGGCCAGCCTAGGAATGGTTGGCATGCTCCCTTCACTGAATTAAATCATCTTGGTACTGGTCCAGATGTGATTAACTGCATTTTTCGTTTGTAGATTTTTTAACAATGAACAATAGATACCATTGTTGGACACTGCATACATTAACCGTTCTGTGCATATATTGTGTGTGTGTGTGTGGAGGTCGGAGTGGGGTGGGTCAGAGGTCGGGTTTGGGTTGGAGATCGGATGGGTTGAGGGATGGTGGAGTGGAGGGTGGGTGGGTCGAAGGTCAGGTGTGAGTGGGAGGGTCTGAGGTCAGGGGAGGGGTGGGGGTGGTGGAGTCGGAGATCGGGAGTCCTGTGGGTGGATCAGTCTGGGTGCTTACAATATTTAAATATAAGATGTAGATGTTTACCCAGAATTTGCTAGAGGTTTTAATTCTTCTAATTTTTTAAGGGTAAGACCTGGTGTAACCTTGGTGAAACCATCCAACTATAGTGATTTAAACCACATTGGTTCACAGCGCAGGGCAATTGCCTCGGGGAAGATAGAACCCCTGGGCAATTACCATGCAAACCTTACCTGTAAAGTTCCAAGAGGCATTTCCCAGTGCATTTTTGGGGTAGCCCCCAAATTGGACTTTCCTTCATTACGCCCTGCTTTCTCGTTATCTATTAAAATGGTGTGTAACATGGGTGAAAACTATGGATAATTTTAGCCAAAATTATCCGGTCTCTGGATCGAGACCCCACAGAAGCATGGAGCTCAATGATCTCCGTGGGAATTTCCCGGGACTTTGCAACATCCGATGGGCAAATTTCAAGCTCCCTGGAACAATCCTAACCTCCTCAATCCATTTGCCCAATCAATCCACATACCATTTGCTTTCTTTCCCACCTTCTGCACCTGCATGCTTACCTTCAACGACTGGTGTACGAGGACACCCAGGGCTTATTGCACATTCCCATCTCCTAATTTATGGTCATTCAGATAATAAGCTGTATTGGACATATACGTTCAGCTGTATATAACCTTAGTTAGGCCACACTTTGAGTATAGTGTTCAATTCTGGTCGCCACACTACCAAAAGGATGTGGAGGCTTTAGAGAGGGTACGAAAGAGATTTACCAGGATGCTGCCTGGTATGGAGGGCATTAGCTATAAGGAGAGGTTGAATAAACTTGGTTTGTTCTAACTGGAACGACAGTGGTTGAGGGGCGACCTGATAGAGGTCTACAAAATTATGAGGGGCATAGACAAGGTGGATAGTCAGAGACTTTTTCCCAGAGTCAATTACGAGGGGACATAGGTTTAAGGTGCGTGGGGCAAGGTTTAGAGGAGATGTACGAGGCAAGTTTTTTTACACAGAGGGTAGTGGGTGCCTGGAACTCGCTGCCGGAGGAGGTGGTGGAAGCAGGGATGATAATGACGTTTAAGGGCATCTTGACAAATACATGAATAGGATGGGAATAGAGGGATACAGACCCCAGAAGTGTAGAAGATTTTAGTTTCCATGGGCAGCATAGTCGGCGCAGGCTTGGAGGGCTGAAGGGCCTGTTCCTGTGCTGTACTTTTCTTTGTTCTTTGTTTTTAAAAGTTCTTAGCAGCCAAGCTGCTGGACAAAATCCAAGAAGCTACACTAAGGTGTGCTGACCCTGATAAATTCATGCTTCAAATGCAAACTTTGGTGACAGTGAAAGATTACAAAGATTACATTAAATGATGCTCAGTTTTTGTGAAGTACATTCACTTGTTTTGTGTGCAATACATTTTCCACTGAAATCATGCCTGTATTAAATCAGCAATTTCCACCGGACCATATAGTTTTTAATAGGATTGGCACTCATGACCCCGGATTGCTACTCCAGTATTACAGCCACTGAACCTCTGTATGTAATGAGCAATGAGAACAATTTAATAGTTTACTTCAAAGCCAATCAATTAAATATTTAATGTAACAAGGAATGGAAAATGCACCGTTGCGCCGACTTAGGGCTTCTGATAAGCCTCATTATTGGAATAACGTCAGCTACTCACATCCATTAGGGCAGCGTTGATGTAATTGCTACTTTCTCCATCTATTGTGATCAGGAATGGGAGGCATCTGTCTGGTGGAAGGATATCCATGCACCGATTCTTCTCATGGTTTCGAGGTAGAAGTGCTATACTGCAGTCTTCCACGCGCAGGGTTGGTGTCACCATGTTAAGAGTCTGATAGAGAGAGATGACAATAAGGGTGTTCCTAATTTTTACAGAATAACTTGGCCCAAGAAGAGCTCATCTGATCTTTTAATCATTTTCCGTTTTCTTGTCATGGGCTCTATCCAATTACTCAAAAGTAAATCTGGGTACCGACGAATATCCAAATGATTATCATGGGATGCTTCAGAAATATGGCATGAGAACTGTGCATTTATTCAGGTCTCACATAGAACCATAGAATTCCGACAGTGCAGAAGGAAGCCATTCGGCCCATCGAGACTGCACCAACTCTCCGAAAGAGCATCTTACCTCGGCCCAATCCCCCACCCCATCCCAGTCCAACCTGCACATCTTTGGACACTGAGGGGCAATTTATCATGGCCAATCCACCTAACCTGCACATCTTTGGACACTGTGGGACAATTTTTCATGGCCAATCCACCTAACCTGCATATCTTTGGACTCCATCACTGCCATACATTTATGTTTTATTTGAAAATGCCTTATTTTCATAGAACATACAGTGCAGAAGGAGGCCATTCGGCCCATCGAGTCTGCACCAACCCACTTAAGCCCTCAATTCTTGATTTCTCGAGGAATTAAGGGCTATGGAGAGAGAGCGGGTAAATGGAGTTGAAATCAGCCATGATTGAATGGCGGAGTGGACTCGATGGGCCGAATGGCCTTACTTCCGCTCCTATGTCTTATGGTCTAATTCCACCCTATCCCCCTGACCCAATAACCCCTCTTAACCTTTTTTGGTCACTAAGGGCAGTTTATCATGGCCAATCTACCTAACCTGCACATCTTTGGACTGTGGGAGGAAACCGGAGCACCTGGAGGAAACTCACGCAGACACGGGGAGAACGTGCAGTCTTCGCACAGACAGTTACCCAGCAGGGAATCGAACCTGGGACCCTGGCGCTGTGAAGCCACAGTGCTAATCACTTATGCTACCTATTTCCTTTTTTAAATTTCCTTTTATTTTTTTGTCTTGAACTTTCCCGACAACTTCAGCTTTGACCACCAATAATTGGTCACTGGGCAGGGCATGTGCGAGGTCCAAGGTGACTGCCCTTCACCCACCACCACCCCTACCAGCACTCCCACGTCACCTGCCCAGCACCATTCTCCTTCCATGGCTGATCCACATTAAGCAAAGAAACAGAATTTTGCGTTCTTCTTGTTCCAATCTGTATGGCTCAATAATTAGCCTCTTTATCCCCACACAAAGAGGCACGAAGCAGCAATTCCTTTCTAATTTGATAGTTATTTTCTTCCATACAGAGATATCCGTCATCAGACTCCCTCCTTTACAGACCACAGTCAGATTAGGAGTGGAGTGGAGCCTCCCTGAACATCACATTGCTTATTGGTATTCCTTTGCTCATTGGTCGAGTAAATAAGATTGGTTTATACTGCGTGAAAACTCAAAACAAAAGTCACCCATCCTGGTTCACAATTAAATGGATTTGCGATATATCTCAGCCCCCTGAATCATAACAAGGCTGAGGAACATCAATAAACCCCACTTCTTCGCCACCACTGCTACTCCCCACAACCGTTCCCCCAACGCCCCCCTCCAACCAAACATAGGTCTTCTAGCACCCTACCAACGCTCCTCCCCCACTATTATATTGAAGCACATTCATTAAAGAAGTGGAGTTTTTTGATCAGATTAGAACTTCAGCCCGTATTTAGATAGATCTGGAACTATCTACGTGGCTACAATGTGAGTGTACCTTCACCACATGGACTGCAGCAGTTCAAGACGGTGGTTTGATACCACCACCTTCTCAAGGGCAATTAGGAGTGGGCCTTGGCCAGTGATGCTCAGACCCTGTGAGTCAGAAAATCAAAATCTTGCTAAGAGCCGGTGCGGACTCGATGGGCCGAGTGGCCTCCTTCTGAAATGAAAATGAAAATCGCTTATTGTCACAAGTAGACTTCAAATGAAGTTACTGTGAAAAGCCCCTAGTCGCCACAAGGCTGGCCTGCCTTGGGCTGCTTTAAAAGCCAGCGATTTAGCCCAGTGTGCTAAACCAGCCCTGCATTGTAAATGCTATGATTCTATGAAAGAAGATACAATTGCCTTTTACAGAAAACCCTTTCACATTGTAAGAAGCATGCTTACCCTATACTCCTCCTTCATCTGAGAGGAGTTAGTCTGTGGCTCCAGTTTATTCATCTCGTAATATGCGGACCTGAGCTGAGAGGCTGGGATTGCTGTGTCGCCACACAAACAGGCCTCCAGGATGGCATCATGGATGAACACGTACTGTTCCTGTTGAGTTTGAGAAGAGAGAGCGCAGCCAATTTTCAATCAAAGTGGAATCATTTTATGTGCAGGAATTAATGATTCAAGAAGCTCTTCACAGTTGCACTTTCCCGAGCACGAGGTTTAATGATTTGTTGCTGAGTAAGGTGTAATTCATATCACAGCAAATGATCTGGAAAGGTTTCAGTGTGCATTAAGGAAAAACCACTGCACAATAATATCCTCAAACATACCCTGTCTGATTTTTATTATCCATTCGCTGTAATACTGAATTTCACATTCTTTTAACTATTTGATTGCTGAATAATTTGTGTTTCAGGCGCAGGCTACGAATGAACAAAACCTGCCCTCTCTCTCCGCGCTAATGTGACAGTCATCTTTCCTCAGCTGAAGGGTCATACAGGTGAACTTGTGGCTCTACACACAGATAGCCAGGAAGTGATTGCCAGTGACCCAACGTGTCTCAATTTATTTGTTGGGCAAGCATCTCAGCTCTGCTTAAAACTTTGTTGGTAACCTTCAGCATCTCCCACACCCTTACCCGACGCTCCACTGCAGGAGCTCTTACGGGACAACTGATTTGAGAGTGTTCCACCTGAACTCTTCCCTCCCCCCTTCCCGGTACATCAGCAATCCCTCCGGCCTTACAGCCATCACCCCTACAACCACCATCTGATTGCATTCCTGCAATGCAGCTTCATGGGCATTGATCTCATTTGACTGCAAGTATCAACCAAAGACAGAACAAAAAACTTTACACCCACAATTCAATTCGTATTTAGTTCCCATCATGTGTGCATGTTTAGTTACTGCAGAAACCCCATTCTACTTGCAAACTATCAAGCTATTTCCATCCTTCATTTTCTCTCCAAAGACCCCGGGCAGGTTTCTCCGTTGCCGACGGCAATATCGTAATCCCTTCCGACGCCCAAATTGGCGGCGGCGCTGGTTTGACGCCGGTTTTCGAGTCTCCGCCCCCTCCGAAATGGCATCATCGCAATGCGCGCCGCACACTGTTGGAAAGGCTTTGGCGCATCATCGGAACCCCCTCCCCGATGCTCCGCCCCGATGGGCCGAGTTCCAAACGGCGTGATACACTTGGGGATGGTTTAGCACAGTGGGCTAAACAGCTGGCTTGTAATTCAGAACAAGACCAGCAGCACGGTTCAATTCCCGTACCGGCCTCCCTGAACAGGCTCTGGAATGTGTCGACTAGGGGCTTTTCACAGTAAATTCAGTGAAGCCTTGTGACAATAAGTGATGATGATGATGCTATTTTTTTTCGTCAACCCCGTGTGGCGGCTGCAGACTGTGTCCAGCGCCGCCACAGTGGGGGGGGGGGGTGGGGGGGGGAAAGAGTCAAGCCACTGGCCGGGGGGGGCTTCGGCGAGGGCTGGGGTGGTCTGGGGGTGGCGAGGCGGGGTTACTGGGGAACATTATTCGGCAGGCCGAGTACACGCGTGACCGGCGCCATGTTGCACGGCACGGCCGCCGCAGGCCGCCACTGTGCACATGTGTGGCGACGGACCCGGCCAATCTCCAGCCATTTTTGGCATAGGAGTCAGGAGCTTTACTCAGCGCGGTTGCCAACCCCCCAACGGTCCTGGCGCTGTTGCGCCATTTTTTCTGGCGTAAAGTGCCACTGTTCCCACGCCGGCATCAGCACTTAGTCTGGCAATTGGAGAATCCAGACCCCCGTTTTCCATGGAACTTTATGTTTGAATTTCTCCAAGCAAGTTTCGCCCCCTTGCTGCAGTATTGAATCATCTCTTATTAAAGTCACAGTTGACATCCCACGTTACCATGACAAAGGTAAACTTGCCCTCCTTGTCCTTCTCAATCTGCCTGCAGCTTTTGACATGGTCAATCGCATAATTCTCCCCCACCTTCTCCCCACTTTTGGGTGAACTGCGTGAGCAGGCAATGCATTGTTGGGGGAGGGGGTTGGCCCTCGCATGTGCTCGGATGGTCTCTACCAGTGCGGCTCTGGCGTGGTGGACCAAGGGGGCAGCGGTTACCCCCTTGGCCCACTGCGAGATCCACCATGCCAGGGCCACACTGGTAGAGACCACAAGTGATCCGTGCCGACGTAATTCCCGGCCCAAGGAACCGGAAAATCATGGGAGACTGAAGCATGAGGCCCGCTAAATAGATGCAAATAGGTCATTAGATCCATTTTCATTTCTTTACATGCTCCCACTGGCGTGCGGCGCGGACCTTGTTTACACCGACAGCGGGTGATCGGAGCATTGCATTCGGATTGGTGCTGGTTTCCCCCTACGCCAATTTTCCGTTCCATTGGGGAACACGATCTGGGCGTCCCGGGATGGGGAATCACACCCATTGTGTTTCAACTTGGTAAGATGATGGATGACATTCTCCACCTCGCGCTGCCGGTAGCAGAGTTCCCAGTGAAGCGGAGTATCTAGCGGTAGCGAAGATAACTGGGTCGGCGCTGGGTGCCGATCTGTTTCTGATTCTTTGGCCCCCGCTGCCGTCAGAATAGAGGTTCACGTCCTGCACCAACGGCAGGATGCAGATGGGTCATTGAGATCCATTTGCAACCACTTAGTGGGTCAGGCACCATATTCTCTGGGCCGTGTGATTCTCCAATCATCTGGGTCGGGAATCTCGTGGGTGAGAATTGCTACAGGTCTTTAAAAACTTGACCCGGACACAGTGGGCCAAGGGGGTAACTCTTTAAGGGAGTTACCTCCAAAGTCCATTCAAGGACCACCCTCCCCCCTCACAATGCAATACCTGCCCACCCCACCAGATACCCCCTGCCTGTTAAGGAGTTAAATGCTGGAAATTTCCAGCTGACCACTTCAAAATCACTCAAGCGTGAAGGGAGGTTTGAAGTGGTCCAGGCGCTGTCGATCAATGTTTGATGTTTATAAACATTGCAATTTGAGCACTTCAGAGTTACTCAACCGTGAAGGGTGATGAATGGAGCAATGCTGACAGCTGTGTGTGTGGAAGCTGTCAGTCACGAATCACAACCATAAAAAATCAATGTCAAAGAGAAATGAAAGAATGGCTTGCAGCTCAAAGATCTGAGGGTGTTCTCTTTTAAGTAATTGACAGGTGTTGCTTCCTCTGCCTGAGCCAGCAAATATATTTCCCAGGTGAGTGTTAAAGGAGTGATGTTTTTTCACTGCCTGTCTGGACTGTTCTCTAGCATCTGGATAGGGGTCTTTCTCCTGGGGAGCTTCCTGACAAGCTTCTCTCTTCTGAGGATGAGGGGAGGCCCTTCCTGACAGAGGTCAGTTTTCTGAGGGGTCTGTGCGGGGCCCCTTTAATTAGGGGGTCTCAGTGGGGAGGGAGGGTCAGGGACGGTACTGGAGGGTGGGGGAGGGGAGTACCCAGAAAATGCAGGGGTGAGGGGCTGAATTGCGATGCCGGAGGGGCTGATTTGCGATACCGCGGCTGCTGAATTGTGATGTGGGGGCAGGGGGGGGGGGGGGTTAGTGGCCAGCTGCGGGACCCCGCCATTTTGAGCAGGCGGCCCGATAGCGGGATTCCCAATCCCTTGCTAAAGACTGGGAATCGCTTCCTCAGTTGTGCTCCCCACAGGAGCACAAATCTGGTGCACTCCAGCTCTGGCAGGGAGAAGAGGGTGGGATTCTCCGCTAGTTGACGCTGATTTTGTACTCTGCGATCGGGTGGAGAATCCCTTTTTACCGCTGAATCGGGGTGGCGCCTGCTTCCAGATGCTCCGCCCCTCCAAAACGGCGTCATCGAGTACGCCGCACACCATTGGGACGGCCTCGGGGCGTTACCTGAAGGCCCTGCCCAAATGCTCCGCCCCCGATGGGCCGAGTTCCTGACGGGAGGGGACGTGTGGTCTCAGCAATTGGGAACCCAGCGTGGTGGCTGCGGACGGCGTCCAGCGCCGCCACACAGTCGGGCAGGAACCGTGCCGCTGGCCCCGGGGTGGCTTCGCTGAGGGCTGGTGGGAGGTGGCCCTGGGTGATGAGGGGGTGTCCAGGGTGGCACTATCTGGCAGGTCTGGTCCACGCGCAGCCGGCGCCATGTTGTACGGCACGACCGCTGCAGGTTGTCGCCGTGCGCATGCGCGGCCACGGACCCGGCAATTCTCTCGTATCTGTAGGTAAAGCCGGGGCGTGGCACGGCTGCTGGCCCCCCCAACCGGGCAGAGCATTGGTGCAGGGGCACCGCCGATGTTTTGGTCATAACGAAAACACATGCTCCGGACATAGCCTCAAAATCGGAGAATCCAGCCCATAGTCTCCCAAATGGAGAATATTGCCCGATGTAACTTCTGGGAGGAGCTAGAATACCATGCATTTTTAGCAGTGAAGCAGAGATAGTTGCAGTTGGGAAATGGAAGTCAAACCATGAAGACAGTTTCTGAAGACTTCAGCTAGAGATCCTGCATTGTTTCGGCAGGATTCAGGTCTATCTCTTTAAAAAGTCCCAAAGTATTCCTCTGTACAGCAAGAATGCCTGAGTGCCCAACTGGGATTGGGTCATGAGATGGTTCTGTTGTTTGAGTGGGAGTAAAGATAGCAGTTGAGGGTCAGTGTGTCATTGTACTGATTAGCATTGTTTAAGAGGTAATTGTAAGCTATTTTCTTGAGTGATGTTAAAGATATTTCAATACTATGTTAGTAATAAAGTTTGTTTTTATATACCATATCCCTATTTTGAGTAAAGTCACTAAGCGAGGTATCCTTTCCTCACAGTCTTACAAAATTTAAATAAAATATTGGGGTTTCTGCCCAATGTCCTGGCCACTGTTGGGCTCTGATCCGGGATGGTAATATTGACATAGAACAATGATTGCTTGGCTCTACAGGTGCACTGTACTTGATCTGACACTGAGTGACAAAATGGGAAGAGAGTGTTCCAGCATTAGAATACCTCAAACTAAGGAGAGCACAATTCACTCAGAGGAATTCCTTTTTAGAAGTTGAGTGAGTGTGTGTGTGGTGTGGACTAAGGGACATTTACAGACCTCCACCCTCACCTCTACAGAGGGCAATGTTAGGGCAGGGGAGCTTCGTCAGCTGTACAATTAGCTCTCAGGCGGGATGGGTGGGGTGGGGGAGTCACAACTGTCATTGCTTTCCTGGACTCATAAAAATTTTTGGTGTGATGAAGAGTGACTATTGTTTGGTGTTGATGAAGAGTGGCTATTTTTTGGTGTTGATGAAGAGTGACAATTGGTTTGGTGTTGATGACGAGTGGCTATTGTTTGGTGTTGATGAAGAGTGGCTATTGCTTTGTGTTGATGAAGAGTGACTATTGTTTGGTGTTGATGAAGCGTGGCTATTGTTTGGTGTTGATGAAGAATGGCTATTGTTTGGTGTTGATGACGAGTGGCTATTGTTTGGTGTTGATGAAGAGTGGCTATTGTTTGGTGTTGATGAAGAATGGCTATTGTTTGGTGTTGATGAAGAGTGACTATTGTTTGGTGTTGATGAAGAATGGCTATTGTTTGGTGTTGATGAAGAGTGACTATTGTTTGGTGTTGATGAAGAGTGGCTATTGTTTGGTGTTGATGAAGAATGGCTATTGTTTGGTGTTGATGAAGAGTGACTATTGTTTGGTGTTGATGAAGAGTGGCTATTGTTTGGTGTTGATGAAGAATGGCTATTGTTTGGTGTTGATGAAGAGTGACTATTGTTTGGTGTTGATGAAGAGTGGCTATTGTTTGGTGTTGATGAAGAGTGGCTATTGTTTGGTGTTGATGAAGAATGGCTATTGTTTGGTGTTGATGAAGAGTGGCTATTGTTTGGTGTTGATGACGAGTGGCTATTGTTTGGTGTTGATGAAGAGTGGCTATTGCTTGGTGTTGATGAAGAATGGCTATTGTTTGGTGTTGATGAAGAGTGACTATTGTTTGGTGTTGATGAAGAGTGGCTATTGTTTGGTGTTGATGAAGAGTGGCTATTGTTTGGTGTTGATGAAGAGTGACTATTGTTTGGTGTTGATGAAGAGTGGCTATTATTTGAGGGAAGATTTGGAATTGGTACCTCCGTCTGGACCATGTTGACTCTGCGGGATCGTAGTTCTCGAACACAGTTGAAGATATCGACAACGCCTTCCCTCTCCGCCATGTCCAACATGATGTCAATCACCATGAAGCAGCCTGTCCTTCCTGCCCCAGCACTGAATGGAAGAGAAACCAAATTAATATTACCACACCGACTGCCAGAGACACTTAAATAGTGAATATTTGAAATGGAATAGAATGATCAATCTTTTTGTCTTTTTAGCCACTGTAGTGTCCATGAAATGACTACAATTTATGACAAACTAAATTACCCTGGATCTGTTAATGGTCTTCATTAATTTGGATGTTGTCAGACAGATACAACTTATCATTGTATTATCCTCCTCTCATCACAAGATATTTCTTCAGTAAATTAAATCTGTGTGGTTGCCTCAAATCATTCACATGAAATAGATACAGTCTTGCATTTATATAGCGCCTTCTTTAACCTTGGGATATTATACAGTGCTTTACAGCCAAGGAAGAACTTTTAAAATGTAGGAAAGGGGGGCAGACAATTTGAAGGCAGCAAGATCCAGGAACAGAAGCATAATAATGACTAGATAATCTGTTTTGTGATGTTAGTTGCAGGAAACATATCTGTTTGGTCACACCTACAGAATGGTAAAGAAGTTGAGGTGAATTCACCAAGAGCATTCAAGTGCAAAGTTTTTAACTTGCTGGATGGATACGGAATTGGCATTATAGGATCAATGGAAGTATAAAATCAGTGCTTTCTATAATAACCAGCGTGTACAATACCCGTTTTATGCCTAGGCATCTAAACCCAAGATATTGCAGATTGTCATAATAGGAAAGTGGTCAATTTACTGCAACTATATATTTTTTTTTAAATGTCACTGTCATAATAGGTAAGTGGTCAATTTATTGCAACTATATTCTTTTTGAAAATTTCAGAAGTGAGATCGATAGATCTTTGTTCAGTAAAAGTGGGAAGGGACATTTTTACCATCCCCTGGAGACCACCTACTTTTAGAAAAGAAATTCAAACTTCCAGTTAATAGTTGAAAGAATGAGACATCAAGATTTCATGTGACAACTGACTAAAAACACTATTAACTAAACAGCATCTTTGTCGTCAACTTATATTTAAAACCATAGTATATAATATCCCTTCTTATTCTTTGCCTAATTAAAAAGCATACCTCACTGTATGCTTTCAATGACCTATATGTAGACATTCAACTTTCCCAGAATCAATTAAAGAGATTTTTAGCTTCTGAGCGTTTATTATTGTTCTTTTCTTTTCTCAGCCTGGTAACTTACAATGTAGGAAATACCTTCAAACAGTCAGGTTTTCCTTTCCTTGAGAGTCTCCCTCTAGCCCAAACTAGGTAACTCTTCCAGCCTCCTTTTAATTCCCCATTAATTTGGTCTTTTCAATCCAAGGGCGAGCTCCCACCCATAATCCTGCGTGGTGAACCATAGAAACCTTCTTGGTTGTCAGCAGCTCCCTTTCTCCCAGAACCTGGCAAACTAAATACACTGCCTGTGATATTCAGTGATACTCTATGAAACCCCCAATCCGGGGCGGGATTCTCTAATCCCACGGCAGAGTGTCCACGCCATCGTAAACGCCATCGGGTTTACGACGGCGGGAACGGGCCGAGCCGAGGACTAATTCTAGCCCCTACAGGGGGCCAGCATGGCACTGGAGTGGTTCATGCCGCTCCAACTGCCGATCCCGGAGTGAATGGGCGCCGCGGGATCCGCGCATGCGCAGTGGCCTCCTTCAACGCACCGGTCCCGACGCAACATGGTGCAGGGCTACAGGGGCCGGCGCGTGAGAAAGGAGGCCCCCAGCCAGGCCACATTGGAGGCCCCCCCGGGATCGGACCGCCCCCCCCCCCACCCCCACAGGCTGCCCCCCGACCCTTCAACGCCGAGTTCCCGCCGGCTGCAAGCAGGTGTGGACGGCGGTGGACGGACTCGGCATTTTTACGACGGCCGCTCGGCCCATCCCGGGCCGAGAATGGCGGGCCGGCCACGTAGAGCGACCCCCGACTGGCGCCACGCCGGCGCCAATGGCGCCAAGAGAATCTGCAGAGAATCGCGTGCCGGCGTGGCACGATTCGCACGGGCCGCGGGAATTCTCCGGCCTGGCCCCGGGCTGAGAGAATCCCGCCCCCGATCTTTATAATAGCTCCATCTGCCAGGGCAATGTGAATCAAATGTGCCTTATAACAAGATAGAAATGCTAATTTGATGCGTTTGAGAGCTTATTCACGGCTTAAAGCACATCTGTTCACAAGGTGACATTCTCAACAACTTTCTGGGATTTTGGAGACTTGGTCTCCATTTCTAACACTAAGGCTGCTGCAAGCATAAATACCTTGCACTTCCTTCTCAGAAAAAAGGTTTTCCTTTTATCTTCAGTCATCAAACTACTCAAACTTACTGTCAAGCAGAACAGGCCACATGAACCCCTTCATTTGAACTGACATTAAAGATACAGTCCCAAAGCAGAACAAATTTACAAACCTCATAATTGTAACAATATGGAACCAAAGTGGGGAAATTGAATTGAAGTACAGATCAGCCATTGTGTGGAACAGGTTGAATGGCAAACTCCTGTGCGCCGCTATGTTCTTATGAAAGAGGCTGCACCTACCTGCAATGTACCACTATAGGCCCCGCACCCGCCGGATTCTTTGTCTTTACTCGCCGTACAAAACCCAGCAGCCCTGTGGCATGGTATGGAACACCATGGTCTGGCCATCCAGTGAAGTGGAGCTGTCGGATCTCTCGGATCTCATGAGCACCTCTCTGTTGGGTGAAAAAGTTGCATTTGTCTCTTTCAGAAATGACAGGACTATGACGGGACGCAATAATGTGGATGATAAAGTGAAACAGAAATGCAGAAGAGAAAGATGAGCAGCCTTCATTACTCACATGCAAATTTCACAATATCTATAAAGCTATTTTTAAAAGTAAAGTCAAATTATAGTTAGCTCCTGATATGAGAAACGTCACATTTACTAGATAGAAGCTCACACAGAGATAAGAGAATTAAGGCAGCAGGAATTTGCTTTCTGGTGGCAAGAATTCAAACTGAGAGACCAGGAATTCATATGGCGATAACAGGGATTTGCACTGAGGTGGCAAGAACTCACACAGAGATACTAGGAATTCACATTGAGATAAGAGGAATTGAAGTAGGAATTCACACCATGTGCAACCTTGTAGATGTAGTAACTTCACTTTGTGTTTCTAAGGCTCCATTTTCTACAAATGCATTCCCTATTCGAAGGGGATTTGTCTCTGTGTGAACCACAAATTTATGTGTGGGAAAAAATAACTTGCGTAAGGTGTTAAAGATTCAAACACTGGTCTGGCAATCAACAATGCACATCTGCACTCACTCAGGTCCACATAAGCGGAAAAGAACTTGCCTCTGAACCTTGATATTGTCTTGTAATTGTCAACCCATTGCTTAGAAACAATGGAGTTGCCCGAACATGATGCTTCAAACATGTGCAAGGAAAGAAAGAAAGTGGGCAAGATCGGTTCAAATCCGTAATGATTCTGACCCCGGGTGACTGTGTCGCATTTGCAAATTCTCGACGTGTCTGCGTGGGTTTCCTCCCACAGTCCAATAATGTGCAGGTTCGGTGAATTAGCCATGCTAAATTGCCCCTTAGTGTTCAAAGGTTAGGTGGGATTACAGGGATAGGGTAGAGGATTGGGCCTTGGTTGGGTGCTCTTTCGGTGGGCCGAATGGCCTCCTTCCGCTCTGTAGGGGCTCTATGATCCTACGATATGTATCGGTTTCACCATTGTTAAATAGCCACCAATTTGAGATTGATAGAGCCCTTGAATTACAATTCTGAAAATGGGACGAGAGCTCGTAAATGGGGTTAACGTGAGATTAGTGGTGGTTATTGTCGGTGCAGACTCAATAGGCCGAAGCGCCTTTTCTGCGCTGCACGACTCTATGACTCTATGACATTAAAAAGGCTTACCTTCTCCACTGCAAATGTTCTTATGACATATTCAGCCAACAGTTCTGTCTCAATGAGAGTTACTTTGATGTCGCCATAGATTTCAGTGTCATCTGGCCAATACTTGCAGCACTTTACCTGTCGGCAGAGAGCAATATTAAGATAATCAGCAATTACATGGTTGTTTTAAGTTTCTGTAGTTTGGTATTAAAGGAATTATTTAAAACAGCTGAAGTCGATGCAGATGAAGAAATTAAATTTATCTCCAGAAATAAAACAAAACAGCCCTGGGATAATGTTTAGAGCATGTTGTCAGTGCTTCAGCTCCCTTTATTAATATAGATACAGCCGTAGGAGATGAGTTTATCTATTACCGTGGCAATCTCTTTTGAGTTTTTTTTCTACTGCGGCAGAATAGTATCTCACGGCTGGTTTAAGCCGCTATTCTCTAAGCCTTTTGCAGATATGTGAAATTGCAAATTTGTCCTGCAAGTTTTCCACAAAAGCAATTGTCAAAGGTTTTGCAGAGTGTCTATAAATTGCACCTGAATTGAAAATACATCCTGCAGCTAATTTTCAGAATCCTGATATTATTCATACGGAAACAATGACCTGTATATTAGCTATCCGGTGCATTTCACTCAACTTCTGGACATTGACAGTTTTCTGAGATTCCAATTGGTGGCATTTTCAGTTTGTAATATTGACCCTGTAACCTGTTTATGTGCCACATAACATTGGAATTGGTTTCATTTCTTACGCCATATTGTTTCTTTCTGTCCTCATTGAAGCCTTGATGTGCTGGCGTCATCCCAGCACATGCGCAGGAGGGTTCTTCTCCGCACCGGCCATGGCGGAGGTTGACAGTGGCCGGTGCGGAGGGAAAGAGTGCCCCCACGCCACAGGCCTGCCCGCGGATTAGTGGGCCCCGATCGTTATGGGCCAAGGTTTGGAGAACACCAAAGTGTATCCTGGAGTTCACCTGACCCACAACTTTTAATAGATTGTGGTTATGGGGAGCACACGGCCCACTCTGCAGGTGTGATGCAACAGAACTCTACAGTACTTTTAAATTAAAACAATGTTTATTTATGAAACCTGTTAACACTTTATAAACCCACAGTAAACATCTTAACAACTATCAACACCAATAAATCCCCACAGATACAATATTCTATAAGTCAACCTTAATCTTTCCTTATTGATATCCACAAGACAAAAGACCCTTTTTAACATCGAGATCAGGTTTAAATTCACTACTGAGACCAGTCAGCACTTTGAAATCACACAATTGATCTGGAGACTGTCTTTAGTTTGCAGAGAGAGATCCTTATACAGCTCCTTGTTTTGCCTGCAGCTATCCAGCTCTCAAAACGAAACTAAAACACACCCTTTAGCAAACAGCCTAAAACAAAAGTAAAGCAGACAGACAGCCCAGCTCCACCCACACTCTGACATCACTGATAAACACCCATTTTTTAATCACCCAGTTCTTAAAGGTACTCTCACATGACAAAGGCAACCTGGACATAGCCGAAAAGAGATGTCATAGTTGTCTCAATAGTAAGTTCTCTTTAACTCTGTTAAAAAACACATGTCCCCTCAGCTCTTCCTGGATGGATGGTCAGCCATTGATGGTTTGCAATTGCCTCAGGCTTGTCTTTTGCCCTGATGTGTTGGACTCCCCCTTGATTGACGATGTGTTAATCACCACTACCATCATCCCTGCACATGTCCACTGGCAGCACAGATCTCAAGCCTAGGCATCCAAGAGACCATCAGCAGTAGCACAATTGTCCTCAACCACAATCTGCAACCCCATGGCCCAGCATATCCCACAATCTGCCATTACCATCAAGCCAGGGGATCAAACCTGGTGCAATGAAGAGTGAAGGAGGACATGCCAGGACCAACACCAGGCATACTGAAAAATGAGGTGTAAACCTTGTGAAGTTTCAACGCTAAAGAGCATAAGCAGCAAGTGACAGACAGAGCTAAACAATCCCGCAATCAACAGATCAGAATTAAGCTCTGCAGTCTTGCCACATCCAGTCGTGAATGGTGGTGGACAATTAACCAACCAACTGGAGGGTGAGGCTCCTCAAACATCCCCATCGTCAATCAAGGGGGAGTCCAGCACATCAGGGCAAAAGACAAGCCTGAGGCAATTGCAACAATATTCAGGCAGAAGTGCCGAGTGGATGATCCATCGTGGCCTCCTCCCAAGATCTTCAGCATCACAAATGCCAGTCGTCAGCCAATTCGATTCACCCCGCATGAAAGCAAAAAATGGTTGACTTGATCCTGCAAAGGCTATGGGCACTGACAATAGTCAGGCAATAATACTGAAGCCTTGCACTTCAGAACTATCTGCGTCACTGGCCAAGTTGTTCCAGTACAACAACAATGCTGACATCTACCAGACAATGTGGAACTTTCCCAGGTATGAAATGTCCACAAGAAACAGGATATATCTTGTTATGTATCTGGGAATACATTCTAGCTGGTTCTGCGTCATGTGGTGTGTAGTACCGTCAGCAGAGTGCGTGGGCTTTGAGCAGATTACCATCATTAGTATATAAGCAACACCTCTTCAGAAACCTCTCATCATGTTTTACAAGAATACAGAATATGAGCACCTACATACTTTTCGCTTTGCAGCAACAAAGAAATATTACAGAATCATGGAAACATAGAATCCCTACAGTGCAGAAAGAGGCCATTCGGCCCATCATGTCTGCACCAACCCTTCAAAAGAGCACTCTACCTGGGTCCACTCATTTGTCTACCCCGCTCTATCCCCGTAACCCCACAACCTAACCTGCACATCCCTGGACACTAAGGGACAATTTATCATGGCCAATCCACCTAACCTGCATATCTTTGGACTGTGGGAGGAAACCGGAGCACCTGGAGGAAATCCATGCAGACATGGGGAGAATGTGCAAACTCCACACAGACAGTCACCCAAGACCAGAATTGAACCCGGGTCCCTGGCGCGGTGAGGCAGTCATGCTAACCACTGTGCCACCGTGCCGCCCAGAAGGGAAAATTGGCCATGAAGATTGAGGCCGAAAAATCACTGGAAAGAACATTATCGCCAACCAATTATGGGAGGGCATAGGAAGCAAACGGAAGATTCTCTGGACAGGACTCACAGACATCGGGCGAAGCACTGACGC
Source organism: Scyliorhinus torazame (assembly GCF_047496885.1). Classification (NCBI taxonomy): domain Eukaryota; kingdom Metazoa; phylum Chordata; class Chondrichthyes; order Carcharhiniformes; family Scyliorhinidae; genus Scyliorhinus; species Scyliorhinus torazame. Next base: position 220,927,587 of record NC_092717.1, on the reverse strand, counting down.
TGATGCAAAGGTTTAACAAATGTTTTTGACAGAAACTGTGAATAAGAAAACAAACAGTTACGGAAGACTTGCTTGTGTTGAAATAAGTGGGATCTGGGCGGCAGAGAACGTGCCGTGGCAATGCTACATGGGCTTCGGGAAATGGGCCACTACTCGGTCGAAAGGTTGAAATGTACTCGGGCAGAAAGGGAACTATTTCCTAGCTGCTTGTTCAAGGGATTGTTAGTGCCATACTTTTCAACACAATAGGAAGGGAGGAAGTGTAGACCCTAAGGGCCGGGACCCAAAAATGGCAAAAAACTGCACCATAGACATAGGTGATGAGGTTTATGAAACATGGAATTCATATGACGAAAGAGTCCAGTTACCTTTAATAGCTAATCAGAAACCGGAGGACCTAAAGTTTGCAACAATTTTCATCTCAGTTGACCATAAAGTATCTGTGTTGGTACAGACTTTTTTTACCCAGCAAAATCAGGAGACAAGTGTCATGTGGATGTACCTTTAAGAAATGGGTGTTTGCCAGATAGCTGCAGTGATGTCAATGTGTGGGTGGATCTGGGCTGTCTTTCTTTCTGTTTTTTACTTCAGTTTTGAGCTGAAAAGCTGCTTTGTGGCTCTGCTTTTGGTTTGATTTTCAGTATTGGAGAGCTGTATTCAAAGCAAGCAGATGTGTAATGATCTCTCTCTACAAGCTAAAGAATGTCTTCAGCTCATTTGATGATTTCAAGTGTTTCTGTAGAGAATTAAAACTGCTGCCTTTGTTAAAATGGTTTAACTTATGGATGTTGCTGGGAAAGGTATTAAGGGTTACCTATAGAGTATTGTATCTGTGGCTTACATGTGTTGGTAGTTGATTGGAGTTTACTGTGTGTTTATAACATGTTAACTGGGTTCATAGAATAAACATTGTTTTGTTTTTAAAATACTTGAGGTCTCTGTTGCATAACAGCTGGAGAGTGGACCGTCGTGCTCCCCATAACCACAATCTATTAAAAGTCGTGGGTCAGGTGATCTCCATGATATACTTTGGAGTTTTCTAAACCCTGGCCCATAACACAAGTCCTTCAGTGAATTAGTGAAAACCTTAGAGGGACATTTCTCATCTAAACCATTATCGACTGCGGAAAGATTTTGATTACACAGTTGTAGACAGGAGAAATGTGAAACCATTTAACAGTTTGTAGTATCTTTAAGAAGATTAGCTAGACATTGTGAATTTGGTACAACACTTGATGATACTGTTTGAGACAAGCTGGTTTGTGGATTAGGCAGTGAAGCAATTCAGAGGAAGCTGCTTCCTATAAGCATTTAACTCTCAAAGCTGTTGTGGAGTTTGGCACATCTATGGAGCTTGCCCGGCAACAATGAGATGTAACAAATCTAAGCTAACCAATTACGACCCCATCAGTCTGCTCCCGATCATCAGTAAAGTGATGGAAGGGGTTGATCACAGTGCGATCAAGTGGCACTTATGGTGATGCTGATACTCAGTTTGTGTTCCGCCAGGGTCACTCAGCTCATGACCTTATTACAGCCTTGGTCTGACATGAATAAAACAGCCAAACTCAAGAGGCAAGGTAAGAGTGACAGTCCTTGACATTGAGGCAGCATTTGACTGAGTATGGCATCAGGGTGCCTGAGCAAAACTGGAAACAATAGGAATCAGGGGGAAATCTCTCCGCTGCTGCAGTCATACTTGGCACAAAGGAAGATTTTTGTGGTGGTTGGAGGTCAGTCATCTCAACCCTGGGACATCACTGCAGGAGTTCCTCAGGAGAATGTCCTAAACCCAACCATTTTCAGCTACTTCATTAATGACCTTCCCACATCGTAAGTTCTGAAGCAGGGGTGTTCACTGATGATTGCACTATGTTCGGCTCCATTTGTGACTCCTCAGATATGTAAGCAGTCCAGTCCATGCCGATATGTAGCAAGACCTGGACTGAGACTTGGGCAGATAAGTGTCAAGTAGCGTTTGTTTCACACAATTGAATGACATCTCCAAAAAGAGAGGATCTAGCTATTGCCTCTTCAATGGCATTACCATTGCTGAATCCCCCACAATCAACATTCTGGGGGTTACCATTAACCAGAAACTGAACAGGATTAGTCATAAAAATACTGTTGCAACACGAGCAGGTCAGAGGCTGGGAATTCTGTGGTGTGTAACTCATCTCCCGACTCCCCAAAGCGTGTCCACTACCTACAATGCACAAGTCAGGAGTGTGATAGAATACTCTTCACTTGCCTGGATCAATGCAGCTCCAACAACACTCAACATCATCAGGAGCCATCCCTCTATCAATGACACAGTGGCAGCAGTGTGTGCCATTTACAAGATGCACTGCAGCAACTCACCAAGATTCGTTCAACAGCACCTTTCAAACCCATAATCTCTACCATCGAGAAGGACAAGGGCAGCAGAAACATGAGAACCCCACCACCTGCATGCACCCCTCCAATTCACTCAACATCCTGATTTGTAAATACATGGCCGCCCCATCACTGTCTCTGGTTCAAAATCCTGGAACTCCCTCCCTAACAGCACTGTGGGTGTACCTACACCACATAGACTGCAGCGGTTCAAAATCCAGTTGACCACCACCTTCCCAAGGGCAATTAGGGATGGACAATAAATGCTGACCTAGCCAGCGACGCCCACATCCCATGAACGAATAAGGAAAAAATCAGGATAAATCCCAGTGAATATACAAAAATTTTGAGGTGCACCTATTTTCTAAAATGTCCCGCCAAAATCAGGACAGAGCCCTGCCGCTGTGTCAATCCTGAAATTCAATTTCACCCCCTGTGAGCAGCCTCTCGCCAAGGCTAATTCAAATGAGACATTGCAGAGTTCAACGATCATGAAACTGCTGACAGCTGGAAAGAACCTTAATCGAGGCACAGGCTGAATCAAGTAGGCACATGCACCATTTTGTACACTAATTTTTTGGATCACCCATCTTGATCATAGTGTGCAGTCGAAGTGAGTGTCAGTTGACTTTTAATCAGATTGACGGTCACATTATTTGAAGGTCACGCTGATAAAATAAATTAAGTGAGCACCGCCTGGGTGTCCTGAAAATGTTACATTTCTTGGTTCCAGTTATAATTAGCATTACAAACTCTCTGCAGTGCATCATGATTTCCTTTCTCTTTGGCTGAATTGGTTGGATTTTTCTGCAGCAACTCCAGCTTTATCCTTTACACAATTGGCGAGGGTTAGTTTGGGAGCAGATGTGTTATGTCGCAACTTTCCAGTTAGATCACAATAGCGTCCTCGATGTTATGAATGGGGACAGTTTATAATAGGTTGAATTTCCCAGGAGCGACTGGGGGAGTTGACTTGCTTGGCCTCCTGTTAGAGACGTCGGGATGGGGAGGGGGGCAAAGTGCGGGGCTGGGAGGGAAGTGAAGGAGGGATGGTTTGGAGGTCAGGTGGGGAGTGTAAAATTATAATAATATAATAATAATCACTTATTGTCACAAGTAGGTTTCAATGAAGTTACTGTGAAAAGCCCCCAGTCGCCACATTCCGGCGCCTGTTCGGGGAGGCCGGTACGGGAATTGAACCCGTGCTGCTGGCCTTGTTCTGCATTACAAGCCAGCTGTTTAGCCCACTGTGCTAAACCGGCCCCTCATAAAATGGATGATGATCCTGAGGGAGTGTGTCCCCGATGTGCACAGGGTATCCAAACAACATTGGAATACAGGAGGTAGGAGGAGAGGTTTACCTCCTCAAGCCTGCTCCGCCATTCAACTAGATCATGACTGATATTCCACCTTAATGCCATTTTCCTGCACTGTCCCCATATCCCCTTGATAAATGATCTAGAAATCGATCAATCTCTGAAGAGACTGAGCCTCTATGGCCCCCGGGGATTAGGAGTTCCAAAGATTCACAGTGAAAACAATTCTTCCAGATTAGTCCTAAAAGGCTCACCTCGTGTTCTGAGACTGTGACCCTTGGTTCCAGATGAGACAGGGGAAAGAATCATTCCTGCATTCACTCTCTCTCGCCCTGAAAGAATTTTGTATGTTTTATTGAGATTGCAGCTCATTGCTGGCAAATGGGATTAGAATTGGCAGATCAGGCGCCTTTCATGCTGCAGTGCCGACTCGATGGGCCGAAGAGCCTTTTCTGCACTGTATTTTTCTGTGATTCTTTGAAACTCTAGAGAATGCAGGCCCAGTTTCTTTGGTCTCACCACATAGGACAATCCCGCCATCTCAGGGAACATCCATTACACTCCCTCTTTTGCAAATGTACCCTTCCTTAGATAAGGAGACCGAAACTGCACAACACTCAGGTGTGGCCTCACCACGGCTCAATACCTTTGCAGCAACACTTGTTCCCCCTGTACTCAAACCCTCGTGCAACAAAGACCTTTTCACCAACTTTAATGAAAAAACAGCCATTCCACTTTTACCCGCCTTGCACGATCCAGCGTATTATGCCAGTGGAAGTGGATTGGATTCCTTAAATGGCCAGTTCGCGGTCTCATAGAATTTATAGATTTCATAGAATTTACAGTGCAGAAGGAGGCCATTCGGCCCATCGAGTCTGCACCGGCTCTTGGAAAGAGCACCCTACCCAAGCCCACACCTCCACCCTACCCCCATAACCCAGTAACCCCACCCAACACTCAGGGAAATTTTGGACACTAAGGGCAATTTACCATGGCCAATCCACCTAATCTGCACATCTTTGGATTGTGGGAGGAAACCGGAGCACCCAGAGGAAACCCACGCACACAGGGGGAGAACGTGCAGACAGCGACCCAAGCCAGGAATCAAACCTGGGACCCTGGAGCTGTGAAGCAATTATGCTATCCACTATGCTATTGTATTGTCTCAATAGGCCTTATGAGCACCTTAGCCATTCTGTATTATGGGGACCAGGTCGGGGTGGGCGGGAAGGTGGTGCGATACCCACCCGTCATATTTTACACCCTCCCCTGCTGTAAACAAGGCCTGTGAGGTTGTGCATAAAAACCCAGCTGATTTGCCCATTCATTATTTCAGCTGTCGAAAACAAGATAGGAAAAGTATACAAAGTACCGCTTAAACTCACAAACTACCGTAAACGAGCTCTAATTGATCACTCTTCAACGTAAAATGGAACAATAAACAGTGACTGAGAAAGCCTGATAGGTTACCTCCCTTTATTACAGGCAAGGTTTAAAATCACAATTCAATGCACTTACCCCCTTGTAAACCCTGCAGGCTGACACATTGCTGCCAGCAGTACAATCAACAAACCCTTCACCAGGCTGCTGCCACTTAAGAGCAGAAAATTGCCGTCAGCTTATTGATTGCCACAAAAGATTTCATTAATATGTCATTAGAAGGCAGCTTGCACTGGTCCAGCCAATAAGATGACTTCATTAATTAGGTGATTGTGTTTTAATGTTTAAACAAATTACAGCCATGAAAATACAAAATTAAAATCCTTGTTCTCGTCTGGTTCCTAAATGACTTTGCTGTCGCTCACACCCTCCTGCCAAAGATTGGCCACTTTCCCTGCTGCCTCTAATTATCTCGCTCCATAATTGGGTGATTTGTCCATCAATCACTGTTCAGTCCAGGGCAGTCGGTGCATTCTAAGATTAGGTGATAGCTAAGAAAGAAACAACAATCTTCCCATTTAAAAATCTTTTTTTTTTAAAAGAGGCAATGCACTCGGGTGAAAAGGAAACTGCTTGAACTCTGAACAAAAAAACCCCCCTCAGGATATGATAGAAAGTTGCAGATTGAAAGAGCGTCGGAAAGAAAGACAGGCTAATGTTTTAAAATCTGTCAGGAAATCATAGAAATTACAGCTCAGAATGAGGCAATTTGACTATTGTGTCAGTGGCTGCGCTAGCTTTTCAATTGGAGCCATCTACTGTAATCTCCTTACCCAACCCTTTTGGAAAATGCATAAATTATAAAAGTAAGCATTTCTCTGTTATAAACACAAGGAAAGGACACTTTCGAGGGCAAGAGAAATGTGGCTCCTCACATGACTGACCCTGCTTAAAGCAGAAAGAAACTCTCTGGCATTTTTTCTGGAAAGGGATATGTGCATAATGGGACATTCCAGGCGTAGAGAGGTACTGGTGGGGGAATTGGGCACGCCATTATAATAATAATTTTCATCAGTGTCACAAGTAGGCTTACATTAGCACTGTAATGAAGTTACTGTGAAAATCCCCGAGTCGACACATTCCGTCGCCTGTTCGGGTACACAGAGGGAGAATTCAGTGTCCAATTCAACTAATAAGCATGTCTTTTTGGGACTTGTGGGAGGAAACCGGAGCACCCGGAGGAAACCCATGCAGGCACGGGGAGAACGTGTAGACCCCGCACAGACAGTGAGCCATGCCGGGAATCAAACCCGGGACCCTGGCGCTGTGAAGCAACAGTGCTAACCACTGTGCTACTGTGCCGCCCAATTTTCAAACATCTATTTAAAATCCACGCGTGCCTGCCCATGATTTCCTGACCAGGCATCTTTACTGAAAGTGTCAAATTCAGGGAGTGAGCCCTTTGCTCCAATTGATATTTATAGCACACACTGGTCTGCTCAAATTACCTCTGCCATTTTTATTTATTTCTCCCTCTTGTGTGCAATAAGCCTCCTCTTAATTGCTTCAACACCTGCTCCAGCCATTCCATGTGGCAGGGTTTTCCAGATTCCCACCCCTCTCTGCGTAAAGAAATTCCTGCTCAATTCTTTGTTTGGTCTTTAAGTGAGTATATTGTACTTGTGCTCTCTTAAACTCATCCAGAAGTGGAAACAATGTCATATATATATACAAATTAGGAGCAAGGGTAGGCCATTCATCCCTCAGGCCTGCCCCACCATTTAAAAAACTCACAGCTAATCTGATTGTGGCCTCAACTCTACTGTTGTCTCCTATAACCTTCAACTCCCTTGTTAATGAAAAATCTATCTGATTCAGCCTTAAAAAATATTCATTGACCCTGGCCGAAATTTTCCAGCACCCCACTCCCTCCACCCCGCCATGTGGCGAAGGCGGCTCGTCATCTGCTGGTACATGTGTGTATGGTAGCCTTAAGTAGACAAAATGCAGAAGGCAATTTTCAATCGGCAGAACATCCTTCAGCAATAACAGCAACTTGCATTCGGGTAGTGCCAATAATGCGAAAGAAACTGCCAAGGTGCTTGACGGTAGAATAATATTGAAGAATAACATGTTAAGGTTACCTCTTCATTGAAGCTGTGGGTTCAACTGAAGATCTTTACAGGAAGAACTGCTCTTTCTGGTTAATCTTCTCACATCTTTATAGTTATATGGGATGCCAGCATCGTTTCCAAAGCTTCCCATCCTTAATTGCCCTTGAAAAGCAGGCAATGGGCCATCTTCTTGAACTGCTGCAGTCCATATGGTGTGGGTACACGTGCAGTGTTGTTAGAAAGGGAGTTCCAGGATTTCAATCCAGCGACAGTTAAGGAACGGTGAAATATTTCCAAGTCAGGATGGATTGTGGCTTGGGAGGGGGAAATTGCAGATGGTGGTATTCCCGTGCATCTGCTGTCTTTGTCCTTCCAGGTGGTAGAGTTTGGAAGGTGCTGTGGAAGACGGTGTGGCCAATTGCCACAGTGCATATTGTATATAGTACACAGTGCTTCCACCGTGCGTCAGTGGTGGAGGGAGTGAATGTTAAGGTGGTGGATGGGACAGACTGCTTTTCCTGGATGGTGTCCAATGTTTTGAGTGTTTTTGTAGCTTCACTAATACAGACAGGTGAAGGGTATTCCATCACACCTCTAACTTGGGACTTAAGGTGGACAGGCTCTGGGGAGTCAAGAGTGAGTTCCTCACCTCAGAATTCCCAGCCTCTGATCTCATTGTTTCCATCTGTACTTACAGTGGGCGCGAATCAATGGGAACAAAACCGAGACCACTTTTGGCTGCGTTTAGCGGTGTGTTTCTTGGCAGCTGCAATGCCGAGAAACTCCCTGCTATTCAAAGGCCCTTTGCCGTTTTTTTACCTCGCCAAGGAATGCCCCATTGAGGCTGCACTTTAGTCAATTCTTACACTGGCTACAGGAAGACTACTAGCGGATCGGGACACCATTTTTAAAGCCCCGATCATTTGACCTCCCCTCGGCAACCCCACCACAGCCTCCGGACCCTCCCACTTCACCCAACCCACCTCTCCCGGGGTCCTCACTCCGCTTGTTAAGGTCAAGGCACCCTGGGCTCTATCCCAGAATGGGCAACCTTGCACTTGGGCATCTTGGCACTGTCAACCTGGCATCCTGGCAGTGCCCCTGCCGGGGTGGCACTTCCAAGGTGTCCAGGTAGCAGTGCTAAGGTGCCAGGCTGGCAGTGCCAAGGTGCCCAGGTGCCAGCAGGAGTGCCAGGGTACTACTCTACCCTGTCCCCAACCACCCAGGAAGCTGCAATGGCCTGGGAGATCCCCACGTTTGTGTGGACCTGTCCTAAATGCCAAAAGTCTCAGCAGGTTTGGCAGCATCTGTAAGGAGAGAAAAGAGCGAACGTTTTAAGTCCAGTTGACCCTTTGTCAAAGCTGGTTCAGACCGTCGGGAATTCAGCCCATTGGAGGCGGAGAATTGCGGAGGCCCTGGAGAATACTGGGTCAGACCTGCTAATGATATGCCAATGGCGTTTACTGTACATGGGTTCTGGAACGTATTGACGCTACTGTCAAGGCGACGGAGAGTTGCGATTTGGCGTGAAACCGGTGGCGGACACGATTTCGGCGTCTGAACTGATTCTCCGCCCAATCGCTTTTCCTGATTCTGCCGTTGGCCCACGGAGAATCCCGCCCCATATCTTCCTCAATCTTTCCATCCCTCTGCCACTCAAAGCTAGCACCTCCTGGTCACTGATCCAACATGGCCCAGGCTTCACATTGGCACTGACAGGTGGGCAGGTCGAGCACTACTTTGGGTGGTTTCTCGAAAATTGGCCCCAGGCTGCCTTCACGGGATTAGTGGTCCTGGAAATAACTTAACCAGTTCCAAAGTAACTTGCACAAAGTACAAGATATCTTCACTGGATAAGGGGTAAAGCTATGATAACCTGAGATATAGTTACACCAGTGTCATCATACATAAATGCACTCAGTGTGGAAATATACCAAAGCAGTTCCACAAGCTCAAAAAACAAAATCTCATCAGATTTTATTAGGCAGCTTGTACCTCTGTTTATAGTGGGCCTGATGTACAAAGTGATGACGCGATAGGTCATTATACCATAGCTTTCACTGGGTACTTGAAATGTGCCATTTCACTCTCTGAACAAACAGCAGTCTACTGATGAGCTGTCCATTAAATTAAATATATTTTACTGCTCAACATATTGAAAAATCATTGAGCAAAATTGCCACACGTGGTTTTGCAGTTTACAGTAATAGGAACGTTGGCAGAGGCAGCAGATGGGTCTTTGTTAACAGCACATCAGAGGTTTTAGTCCCAGCGCAAAGTGGGGCAGATGTGAGCGGCGGTGTGATATGCTGCTTGATAAATGGTTTATGGCATCTCGGGTGGGTTGATTAGATGAAAACAGCCGAAACACAGCTTTTGTGCGAATTGAATAGCAGGAGTGGGCAGGGCAGCCACTGCTGAGGAATCTCACAGACTGCAATCTTTTTGCTGGTGGCGGACAAGCAAGCAAGCGCATCCATAACCACGAGCAACATTTTGAAAATGACAGGCAGTGGCAGACAAGTCAATTCCCAGCCTGACGCTCCTAAATGTCCCGAATCATTGGCAGCAGGTGCTCGCTCACCTTTGGGAATCTTGTGCCAGAGTGCTGCTTCATTAATAATGTTTAAAAATTGCTTTGGGAGTGTAAAGGGAGCAGATGAGAGGGAAGGTAACTCAGATATAATCTAAATGCCAAAAAATAGTAAGATGTTCTGAATGGGAATGACTTTGCTTGGTTTTGGCCTGCCCTGGCTACTGCCATTTTGTTTATGTGATGTTGTTGTGATTTGATTAATGAGCTGGATCATGTCGTGTGTTACAAAGCTTTTTTTCTTAACTAATGCGTTTCTTGCAAACATTAACTAAAAAACAAGTGTCAACTTGTTTTTACTGGGTTAACTCAACTATATTACAATTATTGAGCTCTTCCTTGAACTTTTCCCGAAAAGGTTGACATTCTGCAACGACAAAGCTGAAACAATATTTATCAAGAACTTCCATCTCACTGAGGAGACTTCAGGCCAAACCACATCTAACAACCTGCTCTGAAAACTCTGCACACACTTTGACAGCTGTGACCAATTTCACCACAGCAGCTGAGGCAATTCACAACATTCGTAAAATAATCAACAACATTCTAAATCAAAGAATCCTCAACATTCTTAAAAAAAAGATCAATTTGCCCTCTCTCCCAATGTTAACGGATCTTTTTTAAAATTCCAGGACCCAGATTCGCAGCTCTATCAAATACAAAGTTCTTCCTCGGGCCATGCCCTATGGACTGGATTTGACATATTTAAAGGTGGGGAGATTTATGCATAAAAATAAGAGGATGTCCTTCCCACTATCTTCCTGCCCACCCCTGACCTGTCTCCCATACTACCGTGGAAAGGAAAGACATGCTCCCTTTGGCCTGCTGAGGTCTTTAAGTTGCCAAGTGTCCAATTAATGGCCACGTAAGGGCCTTATTTAATCTTACAGGCAGCAGAGTAAGGAGGAAATAAGGCCAGTAGCCTGGCAACTCTCACTGGGTGGGCTACTGTTGGTCATGAAAGGGCCTATGCCCAGCAGAGGCATCGTCTCCCCCACAAAATCTGATCCCCCTCTTTAACCCTCCCCAAGATCTATCTAATCTAGACCCTAACCTCCTGGCCCCCTCACCCTTCACTGGTGTTTTCCAACCAGGCCTCTGCAAAATACCAGACTTACCTCTGGAGCCTGGGCTCCATGGTATGGATTTCCCATGGCTCATTTCATGGTAAGGGGCATGTAAAGTAAAGTGCGTTGCTCGTCCACCACCTTCCCACCCACCTCTGACCTGTTCTCTATATTGTGAAGGTTGGGGAAGATATCTAGCAGTCCACCTATCCTTAAGCCAATTACAAACCACTTAAGGCTAATTACTGGCCACTTATGGACCTAATTTCCACAATAACACATGCCGATCTAGACATAGACATAGAAAAATACAGCACAGAACAGTCCCTTCAGCCCACGATGTTGTGCTGAACCATTGTCCTAGATTAATCATAGATTATCATTGAATTTACAATACAGAAAGAGGCCATTCGGCCCACTGAGTCTGCACCATCTCTTGGAAAGAGCACCCTACCCAAGGTCAACACCTCCACCCAACACTAAGGGCAATTTTAGACACTAAGGGCAATTTATCATGGCCAATCCACCCAACCTGCACATCTCTGGACCGCGGGAGGAAACCGGAGCACCCGGAGGAAACCCACGCACACACGGGGAGGACGTGCAGACTCCGCACAGACAGTGACCCAAGCCGGAATCGAACCTGGGACCCTGGAGCTGTGAAGCAATTGTGCGATCCACAATGTTACCGTGCTGCCCTTAAGAACAAATAAATCTACACTATATCATTTTACCGTAATCCATGTACCTATCCAATAGCTGCTTGAAGGTCCCTAATGTTTCCGACTCAACTACTTCCACAGGCAGTGCATTCCATGCCCCCACTACTCTCTGGGTAAAGAACCTACCTCTGACATTCCCCCCTATATCTTCCACCATTCACCTTAAATTTATGTCCCCTTGTAATGGTTTGTTCCACCCGGGGAAAACGTCTCTGACTGTCTACTCTTACCTATTCCCCTATCTGGGGCCAACCGGTCCAGAAACCTGGTGTAAACCTTGCTATCACTGTTTTTTATCTTGGCTCTTCTGAAGCCACAGTGAACAAGTGGAAAACCATCACGGAAATTCACCTTCATATCTCACTGAAGCGATGCTTTCAATCCAGAGTTTTCAAGCTTTCACAATTGAAACTTGGTGTCACTTTGTGACTGACTCCTTGATTTAACTCTTGTTGGCCATGAAAATGCACGGGTGGTAATTCCTCTGAGACCATGCCTGCAGCTTCCTCCGACACTGACCCCTGCCAGAGCCTGTGGGGCCAATGAGAGAGGAGCTCATTTCCACTGGGGCTGTGGGTGGAGTTGTTGCTTAATGGCTAACATGCCAGCTAAGATTCAGGTGATAGACCTTGTAGTAAAGGAAGGATTGGTGACCACCAGTCAGTATGTATAACAAATTATAATGGCTTAGTTACAACTGGTATTTCTAGAGTCTTTCACGATGTTATCAGTACCAGCTCTCGGATCTACTACTCTGGCTGTAAAAGCTCGTGCCCTGCAACAGGATCTCTGGGCCCGATTCCCATTGGGTGATGGGGGTCACATGATCCTCCTGATGTACGCTCCCTTAAAGGGGCCAGCCACTCCAGACCTCGAACACAGAAGGTTGAGGGTTCAAGTTCAACACTGGGACAGAGGTTGGAGCTGAAACGTCCTGGAGTGTTGTCTTTCACATGACATGTCAAAGCCAGGCCCGTCTGCCCTCTCAGGTGGGTGTAAAAGATCCCATGGTACTATCTCAAAGAAGGGCAGGAGAATTATCACTGGATGACTGGTCAGTATGTATTCTTCAATCAACATCAGTGGAAACAGCTTATCTGGTTGGTATCACATGTTTGTTTGTGGGAGATGTTTGTGTTAAAATTGACTACATTACAACAGTGACTACACTTCAAAAGCACTTTGGGGAGTTCTGTGGTTATGAAAGACGCTGTATGTATTGATTCTTTTTTTCTTTTTACCTGTCCTATGCCAGTGGAAATACTTTTGCCATCTATTTATGGGATGTGGGCATTGTTGGCTAGTCCAGCATTTATTGGCCATTCCTCATTACCCTTGGAGAAGGTGCTGACGAGCTGCTTTTTGAATCACTGTGGTCCATGCACGGTGCCGTTAGGGAGGGAGTTCCGGGATTTGACCCAGCCACGGTGAGGGAACGTCGATATTGTCCCAAACCAGGGTCTTGTGAGACTTGCATCGGAACTTGCAGATGGTGGTGTTCCTACGCACCTGAGATCACAGGTTTGGAAGGAGCCGCTGAAGGAGTCTTGGTGAGTTGCTGCATCTTTTCGATGGTACGTACAGCTCCCTAGGTGTATCAGAGTTGGGAGGAATGAATGTTTGAGGTTTCACAATTTGTTTAACAGAAGGTTTAACAATTGGCCATGAAACAAATGTTCTCAGCCCCTCCATCTCTATCAGCACTACTTGGAAATAAAAACTCTGATTCAGGAAAATAAATGTAGACTTCCTTTGTCAAGCGTCCAGGGTGCGGACCTAGGGAGGAAAACCAACTAGCCAGGAGCCCTGCTCCTATACCCTATCCAATAACTCATGCACATGCGAATATTGAGCGATAAGTGGATCGGACTAGAGGACAATGGGCCCTGTGGTCAAACACTCGTAGTTTAAGCTCAGGAAAGTTGAATGGTTTCTTTATGGTATAGAGAGGCGACTAACATCCTTGCAACCATGCCGCAAGGGAGAGATAGGAACAAGATTGGAACAGCAACAAATAATTCTGCTCGATGCTGGCCCAGTTAGATCCCTGTAAAGCTGAAGGGGAAACCAGACTGTTGAAAAGACTGATTCCTCTGTGGGGGACACTCACCCTTCCAACTTCCACTAGGTTTGTCACCATGACGATGGTGGCAGAATTTTCTTGCCAGATCATCCTCCAAAAATCGTAGACGGTCTCTTGCATTGGTCCTGCATACGGATAAAAGGAGCCCAGACTTTACCACATGACAAATAAAAAACAATATATTGACACAGTACAACATTCTAAACTTCCAAACAACACTCAGAGTGACCAAAATAACACAAAACACTGAACTCTCTGGTCAGGTTCCAAACTTCCAAAGGTTAAAGCAATCGTTGTGAAAAGTATCAGATGTAAAGAGTTGTTTTAGCCTTAGAATCATAGAGGTCCATAGCACAGAAAAGGCCCATCAGCCCATCGCATCTGATACCACATTGCCCATTTGTGTGATAGAACATAGAACATTACAGCACAGTACAGGCCCTTCGGCCCTCGATGTTGCGCCGACCTGTGAAACCACTCTAAAGCCCATCTACACTATTCCCTTATCGTCCATATGTCTATCCAATGACCATTTGAATGCCCTTAAGTGTTGGCGAGTCCACTACTGTTGCAGGCAGGGCATACCACACCCTTACTACTCTCTGAGTAAAGAACCTACCTCTGACATCTGTCTTATATCTATCACCCCTCAATTTAAAGCTATGTCCCCTCGTGCTAGACATCACCATCCGAGGAAAAAGGCTCTCACTGTCCACCCTATCCAATCCTCTGATCATCTTGTATGCCTCAATTAAGTCACCTCTTAACCTTCTTCTCTCTAACGAAAACAGCCTCAAGTCCCTCAGCCTTTCCTCATAAGATCTTCCCTCCATACCAGGCAACATTCTGGTAAATCTCCTCTGCACCCTTTCCAATGCTTCCACATCCTTCCTATAATGCGGCGACCAGAATTGCACGCAATACTCCAAATGCGGCCGCACCAGAGTTTTGTACAGCTGCAACATGACTTCATGGCTCCGAAACTCAATCCCTCTACCAATAAAAGCTAACACACCGTATGCCTTCTTAACAACCCTCTCAACCTGGGTGGCAACTTTCAGGGATCTATGTACATGGACACCGAGATCTTTCTGCTCATCCACACTGCCAAGAATCTTACCATTAGCACAGTACTCTGTCTTCCTGTTATTCCTTCCAAAATGAATCACCTCACACTTTTCTGCATTAAACTCCATTTGCCACCTCTCAGCCCGGCGCTGCAGCTTATCTATGTCCCTCTGTAACTTGTAACATCCTTCCACACTGTCCACAACTCCACCGACTTTAGTGTCATCTGCAAATTTATTCACCCATCCTTCTACACTCTCCTCCAGGTCATTTATAAAAATGACAAACAGCAGTGGCCCCAAAACAGATCCTTGTGGTACACCACTAGTAACTGGACTCCAGTCTGAACATTTCCCATCAACCACCACACTTTGTCTTCTTCCAGCTAAGCAGGATATCTGTTTGGTTTGATGGCAGTGTCCCATTTGTGGAGAATACCACTCGTATGGCTGCTGCATAATAGCAGTGTGAAGCAGCTAGCTTTGCCTTTGAGACACCTTACCCTCCCTGAGTAATCTGAGGTAGACCCGGCAGTTTTCAGGACTGAAAGTGGTGGCCTTGGGCCCTTGCGTGAGTTTCTGTCATATACAGCACAAAATGACCTGATCAGGGTAACCATTATCCCACAGGATAGCTTTGATGTGACCTATTTCAGTACCGAGCTTGCACAATGAGCAAGTGACTTAGACTCTATTTATGAAGCTGTCAATAAGGCCAATCTTAAAGCAACTGTAAGAGTCCCCACGTGTGCATTGACCAGTGAAGGTAGTAGAGGTCCTTGGCAGATTTTTCAACTAGCTTGTTGAGGACAGGGAGCTCATTTTACTGCTCCATTTCAAAAGTTAATTTGAACGCAGGGTGGAATCCATTTTTCTTTTGCTTTAATGCTATCCTTGACTTTCTTTGTCAGCCATGACTGCCTTGTCCTCCCCTTGGTATGTTTCCTCCTCCTTGGGTTGAATTTCTGTCATGCTTCCCAGATAACCCCCCTAAAACTCTTGCCATTACTGTTCCACTGTCTTCCTTGCTAGCCTTCCCTTCCAATCAACTCTGGCCAGCTCCTCCCTCATATCTTTGTGGTTATTTTTATTCAATTATAATACCGATACATCTGATTCCAGCTTCTCCCTCTCAAACGTCTGTCATATTGTGGTCACTGCCCCTATGAGGTTCCTTCATCTTAATTCCCCAATCAAGTGTGCCTCATTACACATCACCAAATCCAGAATTGCCTGTTCCCTTCAAAGTATAATTTTCTGTCTCATCCCTCCATTCCCCCATCCCTCATCCCCCCCATCACTCCCATAAGGCACTAGGCATGTTGCTCAATTGGAGAGTGCAGACATGATCGGCCAAATAGTCTCCTTCTGCATTGTAACAATTTTGTGAATATAGACTGTAAATTGCTAAGGCCCCAGCACTGATCACTAGGACACAAGTTACAGTTTGTCATCCTGAAAATGACCCATTTATCCTGACTCTGTTTCCTGTTAGTTAACCAATCGTGGAAACCTTTTATGTGCCACTTTTTTGAGTGTCTTTTGGAATCTATATACACTACATCTACTGACTTCCCTTTCTCCACCCTGTTTGTTACAACCTCAAAGGACTGTAATAAGTTTGCCAAGCACGATTTCCCTTTTTTAAAACCATGTTGACTCTGTCTGATTGTATGACAATTTACTAATTATCCTGCTATTACTTCCTTAATAATAGATGCCAGCATTATGCAAATGACAGATGTTAGGCGAACTAGCCAATACTTGCCAGTTTTATATCTCTCTCCTTTATTTAAAGCTTTGCCAGTTATAAGGTTTTACTTCATAGATGAAGTACAAATTTTGAGAACAAAACAAATTGATTATTATGACAGCACATCCTCATTTGATGATTTTGGTACCATCTCTGCACATACAATTTGCGTCAAAGGCATAGTTCACATGAGACAAATTGGAAAAACTGTACATGAGAAATACATAATTCACACAACTTCTTCACCTTAAATGTTTGATTTGCACCCCCATCTATTATAAAACACCGTGATCAACATTTGATGTGATTCAACAATTGGACAACATTTGCTAATCCTCGGTGTGATGAAAATTATGCTAACAACCAATTTAAGATTGTCCATCAGGTTCGCAGTGTAGCATATCTGTGGGTATAGGAAACTACATGCATTAATATACAGGACCTGTTCTTTGCCAACAGAAAGAACATGAATACACATTGCGCCTCTTTCAGCTAAACAAAATAAGTGACAGCCTATTACCGGTTTATTCCTCAGGGCAATGCCGTGACCAATCAGAGTCAAGTTGTTCGGTTTACATTTTCAAACAATGCTTGGCAGTTATCTGACAGTCACCATTTACTGGTGCAGTCGCCATGACAATGTCTCTACCAATCAGAATCCACTTGCCAACCAAACTGCATCCTCTTCTCATACAGTACCCCTGAGATTGGTATTCTTGTGATTGTTCTGGTGAGTGCATGATGAAACGTTTTGACAAAATGTCTCTTTTCGGCATTGGTAGAAAAAGCCAGCAGCATAAACCATGCTGATCGCCTTTACACTGCTGACAATGCCTGACATTGCTTCCCAATAGAGACAGCACCTGAAGCAATGACTCTACAACATCTTCCTTGCTCTAACATACCTTGTGCATGGTTCCTACCACCTGTGGAGAGAAGATCAGATGTATCATTGCACAAACAGTGCACTTATTCAACACTGAGGGCCAATGATTGATTGAAGAAAAATTCCCCGCTTCTCATTGGTCACAAGCCACTTATGGTGGTTAGGTACTGTCCTGCAACCTGAATTTCATTCACTAAAAAAGCACAACAACGGACCCCAACAACCTTCGATGCTACCAAAATGCCCTTGAAAGTACCATGTAATTGATCACATGTGACACAATCCATGAAAACGTTCGAACTTTGCTGAATTCCGTAAAATAAATATTCTGGAAGGGCCATCTTCTTTTCTCCCCACAATGTTTCCAGGCCTCTCATCAACAGTCTGTCTTTGCACTGTTGCTGTTTGATCCCAAACTGATTTACACTGAATTACTGCAAATTGTTGCCTCGCTTACAGTTGGCGGAAGCTACTTATTGAAATATTAATGCTTTACTTTCTTCCCAGAATTGATGGAGATGAGTGGCTTTGAAAGTGTTTTCCCTTTAAAGTTGCTTTTCATAAAAATGCATGTTAATCAGTTCCACCCAGGCTGCCTGTGAAATTACTTTCATAGTGTTATCTTTGGCAAGTTCTGTGATTCAGGTTCTTTGTCAGGTTTTCACTGCCTTCATTCATTAGTATTCATTTTCCATGTCCTTTGAACTTAAGATAGACATTTGATCCATTCCAAGCAGCCGTTTCCAGTCTGGATTAAGTTGCACTCATTGGAAACGTATACACAACATGCAAGGTCCCTCACAATCTGAAATTTCCCCACTTACACTTGGTGCTGGACTTTAGATGCAGTTCCCAGCATGGATACCAGCTTGGCAGGTGCTTAATTGGGAGGAGTTTGACATTTTCATTGTTGTTGTTGAAAATTCAGTGAAAGTTATCATTAAGGTTGCATGGAGATAATGGGGCAGCGGGCGGCATGGTGACACAGTAGTTAGCACTGCTTCCTCAAAATGCCAGGGACCTGGGTTCGATTCAAACCTCGGGGGACTGTCTGTGTGAAGCATGCGCATTCTCCCCGTGTCCACGAGGGTTTCCTCCGGGTGTTCTGGTTTCCTCCCACAGTCTAAAGAAGTGCAGGTCAGGTGGATTGGCCATGCTAAATTGCCCCTCGTGTCCAACGGTCAGGTAGGGTTTCGCGGATAGGATGCGGGATTGGACATACGTAGGGCGCTCTTTTGAAGGGTTGGTGCAGACTAGATGGACTGAATGGCCTCCTTCTGCACTGTCGTGATTCTATGATTCCTGTTTGAGTCAGTAGATTGTGGGTTCAAGCCCCACCTTAGACACCATCATCACCACTTGACTTACACTCCAGGCAGGATTTCCTGCCCCCCTCTCCCACGGTGTGTTTTGTGGCGGCAGAGGCAGCTCGCCAACACCCCGCCGGTGTCAACGGAATTTCCTGGTGTTTGCACCCTTCGCTGCAGGGAATCCATTGTGGGGGCTCACCATTGGCGGGACTTGAAGATCCCTCCGGGTGGGAATGGCTGGAAAATCCACCCCCCCCCCCGCACTCCCCGCTGCATAAATGCAAGTTCTTTACTCCACAATATGGGGAAGGTAAGTGGTTAAAAACAAAGGGTGGATTACTTGTGTCCATTCTGCCTTTACACATTCTATAATGTTGAAATAGGATCGGTAAGGTCCTTACACCAGCCTTCCCGCTTTATTCACGCACTACGTGTGGAAAAGATGAACCCGTGCAAGAAATGTGACCAAGCTAGAGCTCAGTCTGAACGAGCAGAGCACAGAGAAATAAAGACTATAATTATGCTGAGGGGAATGAATGAAGTCCTGAATGTCATGCTGTATAGTATCTGATGCTGAGGACACCTCTTACGCTCAGCACTCAGCAGGCCACCGTTCCCCTTTTTATCATTTCAAGCATTGCACGGGCATTAAAGTTAAAATAAAATCTCTGCAACATTTGTATTCATTTCTCATCTCTCGGTTCTTACTGCAGTCGTTGAGCTACACATGTAAAGTGGCCGCATTTGTGTGATGACGTGCTGGTACTTTTACCCTAATTAAGAGCTATTACGAATAAATTACTTTCAGGAAACAAATTATGCTGCAGCGTAATACTTGTTAAATGTCACGCATGCCTGATTTCATGCATTTCCTGGGGATTCATAATAACAGCTTACAGTAAATTACACTAGCGACTGCCACATGTGCTCCTGTGCAACAAGAACGAAGACAGGCTTGTATTTACATAGTGCCTTTGACCACCGTAGGGACGTCTCAAAGAGCTTTACAACCAATGAAGCAACTATACTTCTGAAGTGTGGTGCCTTACTGTGGTGTCGGAATCAACAGCAGCCAAAGTCCACACAGCAAAATTCCACAAAGAGCAACGAGATCGTGTCCGGATAATCAGTTTTCGTGATATTGGTTGAAGGATAAATATTGGTCAGGAGACGGGAGATTTCCCTTGCTCTTCTTTCCCTGGTGCCCTTGAACCTTGCACGTTTAACATGTCATGCAAACAGATGGCATCTCTGGCAGTGCAGCACCCCCTCAGTACTGCACTGAAGCCCCGGTTAAGGATAAGTGAGTGACTTCTGGGCTGCTCCATTGCTTTGTTTAAAGCAAGCTAATGCTGCATTGACGTTGCACTTGGAGTAGTTAGAGCCACTCAACCCTGCTTGTTGATCGGTAATATTCTTGTCAAGTGCCCCGCCAGGTTCACGCCATGGGATCCACCTCCAGGATTGTATTTGACTAAGTGTCAGGAGATATACGTCCGGATTCTCCGTTTCTGAGACTAAGTGTTGATGCCAATGGAGAATCCGTGGACTTTCATGCTAGAAAAATCGCCGCCACACCTGCACCGATTCTGCTACCCGTGAGGGGCGAGCACCGGCGCCGTGTGGAACACCATCGAATCCCATGGAAAACAATGCGGGATTCGCGGAATCCGAGATGGACACTCGCAGGGCTGACAAGCTGCAGCTGTGCTTAAACAATCCACCCCCGACACGCACGCTGATCGGGGCTGAAAGGTTGCGGCAGATTGGGTCGGTTAGGGCCAGAGGGCATCCAGGGGGGTGCACCGGGGGTGTCACCTATACGACCCAAGGCACCAAGTTTAAAGTGGGCTGTCAGCGGCATGCACAGCTGCATGGCTGCCTGCTGGCTGCAGTAATGGTTTTGCATCCACCCTGACCCCACAGCCCACCTCCTGGCTCTCCCCCCACTACTCCCCCCGGCCTGACAGAAGCTCCCCAGCGAATTATGGCGGTGTTGGACACTGTCCGTCACCCACTCTCTCTCTCAGTAGCCACCATGCCAGGTTCGCGATGTTTGAGAGCACATGTGAACTCGGCCCATCGGAGGCGGAAAATCGCGGGTGGGCCTACTAATGATATGCAAACGGCATTTAAACTACGCGCGGCATGTGTTTCATTGACGCTGTTGTCGAGGAGACAGAGCATCGCGATTTGGCGTCAAACCTACGCCTGCTGCGATTTCGGCTTCGGGAGCTATTCTCTGCCCGATCACACACCTCGATTTCAGCATCAGCTAATTGAGAATCCTGCCCATAGTGAGAAAAGCCGGCAGTGAAGTACTGAAGGAGTGCTGCAATGACAGAGATGCCGTATTTTGGATTGGACATTAAACTGAGGTCTGTCTGCACTCTAGGTGGATGTACAAGATTTATAGAATCCCTACAATGCACAAGGAAGCCATCGGCCTTTCGGGTGTGCACCGACCCTCCGAAAGAGAATCCTACCTAGGCCCAATCCCCGTAACCCCACCTAAACCAAAACCCTGGACACTAAAGGACAATTTTAGCATGGTTAATCCACCTAACCTGCACATTTTGGACTGTGGGAGGAAACCAACGCAGACACGGGGAGAAAGTGCAAACTCCACACAGACGGTCACCCAAGGCCAGAATTGAACCCCGTCCCTGGCACTGTGAGGAAGCAGTGCTAACCACTGTGCCACCGTGCTGCCCAGGGGAGTGGAGCTAACAGGCTACACTCCACTTTTCCCACTTGAATGACACTGTCAAAAAATGACAAAATGTCATCAGGTATCAGTCTCTAGGTCACTTCAGGTTGTGAGGCTGAAACAAACATTAACTGCAGTGGGCAGCGCGGTAGCACAGTGGTTGGCACAGTTGCTTCACAGCTCCAAGGTCCAGGTTCGATTCCCGGCTTGGGTCATTGTTTGTGCGGACTCTGCACATTCTCCCCGTGTCTGCGTGGGTTTACTCCGGGTGCTCCGGTTTCCTTCCAGAGTCCAAGGATGTGCAGCTTAGGTGGATTGGCCATGCTAAATTGCCCTTAGTGTCCAAAAAATAAACGATTAGGTGGGGTTGCTGGGTTACGGGGATAGGGCGGAGGTGTAGGCTTAGGTATGGTGCTCTTTCCAAGGGCCAGTGCAGACTCGATGGGCCGAATGGCCTCCTTCTGCACTGTAAGTTCTATGATTCTATAGCAATAAAGCTACTCAAACATCATGATTATTTTACTATTGTCATATGAATGCTAAACACAGTAAAAAATAAATGAAAGTAAAAATGCTTTCATACTTTCATTCCATTCTTTCACTACTTTATACTGCCTCCCTCTCACCTATTTATGTTGTGTAGACTTTTTAAATTAATCTATCAATCTATAGTCATAGATGTCATCCTGGGTGAGAGTGATCCTGTTAAGACAGTGTCTCTGATGGGAATATTCTAACCCTTTTCTGGTTTTCTAATGGTGAATTGACCTTTGATCTTGTTACTTCAGCCTCCTTTGCTTTTGTCACTCGTGTTGAAAAGGCAGCTTCAATTGGTCACTTGATTGAACAGCAGTCAGAGAGGTTACACCAATTTTTGATTCCACACCTAAGGCATGGCCTCCAAGTGCACAGAAGTCTTCCTCTAGAAACCTTCCAAACAATGTGGAAAATGCCCAAAGTATATCCTTTCCAGAAATAGCAGGACAATCTCAAATCTGACAATTACTGTTCCATCAGTCCACTCTCGATCATTAGTAAAGTGTTGGAGGGTGTCATTGACAGTCCTATCAAGTGGCACTTGCACAGGCATAACCTGCTCACTGATGTTCAGTTTGGGTTCTGTTAGAGCCACTCGGCTCCTGACCTCATTGCAACCTTGGTTTCAACTTAGACAAAAGAGCTGAATTCTAGAGAGGGAGGGGAGAGTGACTGCCTTTTGACATCAAGGTAGCATTTCACCGAGTGTGGCTTCAAGGAGCCCAAGCAAAATTAAAGTCAACAGTAATTGAGGGAATACTCAAAGGAAGATGGTTGTGGTTTGCGGAGACGAATCATCACAGCCCCATGACATCGCTGCAGGAGTTCCTCAGGGTAGTGTCCTAGGCCCAACCATCTCCAAATGTTTTATCAATGACCTTCCCTCCAACATGAGGTCAGAAATGGGGATGGTCTCTGATGATTGCTCAATATTTAATACCATTTGTGGCTCCTTCTTCTGCACTCATATCCTCTTGCAATGAAGGCCAACATACCATTTGTATTCCTAATCGCTTGCTGCGCCTGCCTCACCACTGTCATTGACGAGTGTACAAGGACACCCAGATCTATTTGTATATCCACACTTCCCGGTATAACACCATTTAAATAATACTCTTCCTTAAATGGCGAGGCCAGATTTTTTTCCCATTCATAAATACCCTTTAATAGGCGGCGGTGAGCCATCTTCTTGAAACACTGCAGACTATGTGGTGTAGGTACACTCACAGGGTGTTATGTAGGGAGTCAGTGCAGAATCAATGGGCTGAATGGCCTCTTTCTGCACTGTAGGGATTCTATGTTCTGTGTAAAATGAATGCAAATCCACCATGATAAGTTTGCCGCTCTTTCTAGGTGAGATCCTGATCACGTCAGCAGGACCATGCTCGGGCAATCGGAAACCGTTTTGCCCCGGTGCAAATACCGTTTCGGACCTCTTCCGCAATTCTCTCGACATAGCGGTATTTGCACTGGGCGCAACACGGCATAGGAATCGCCCCTATGTTTCGACGGAAGAATAAAAAAATGCTTCTTCAAACTCAACTCTTTGGCAAGCTTTTAACCACCTCCTTATGTGGCAAGGTGTCAAATTCCGTTTCATATACGCACCTATGAAGTAGTTTGGGAGGAGTTTGCTCATGTGCTTTTTTTAACATTTAGAGCGCAAGTCATTCTTTCCAATTAAGGGGCAATTAATCGTGGCCAATCCACCTACCCTGCACATCTTTGGGTTGTGGGGGTGAAACCCACGCAAACACGGGGAGAATGTGCAAACTCCACACGGACAGTGACCCAGGGTCGGGATCGAACCTGGGACCTCGGCGCCATGAGACAGCAGTGCTAACCATTGTGCCGCCGTGCTGACCCCTCGCGTGCTTTTTGTTGAACTCAACAGGATTGCTATTTACCAGGAAAATGCCTCATGGGACAGGTTTCCACGTTTCCGCATTATCAGCGTTCAGTATATTGCAATGAGGGAGCTAATTGGTTGTGTGATGTTGCAAAATAATCAACATTGAAGTCGTTTAAACGACAATGGGAGACTGGCAGTACTGGGGGCGAAAGCACAATCCTAGAGGTTAGCATGCCCATGCTAAAGCAGAACAGTGTGTTCTTGATATCCCTGCCAGTGAATTTACTGAAACATTTTCCATTCTGCTGAGAACCCTTTGATTAGCTGCATCGACGGAACATTATGTTGTGCTCAAATGTGAGAAGAAAGGAAACAGAAGGGGATTGGGAACTGGGAATACTGCCAGGCAAATCCAATTGTCTGTTGTACAAAATTAAATTTAATAGAAAAACATTTTTCCAGCTTTAGAATTTGATCTTATAGTGGTGGAGTTACCTTCTTTTCTCGGGAGGCTCTGTTCACACAAACCCAGGCGCAGGGCCTGTATTTAGTTCCATTTGTTCTTCGGGCATTGCTGGCAAGGTCGGCAGTTATTACCAATTCCTTTACTGCCCAAGTCTGATACAACTGGAAGGTTCACTGAATTGATTCCAGAGATGAGGGGTTTGTCGTGTGAGGAAAGATTGAGCAGTTTAGGCCTATACCCTCTAGAGTTTAGAAGAATGAGGGGAGATCTATTGAGGTATACAAGATGCTCAAAGGTATGGGGCGCAATTCTCCCATCGGGAGACTAAGTCCCGACGCTGGAGTGAAAACCGGAGTGTTTCACTCTGGCGTCGGAGGCCGTTCCCAGCCCCCTATTCTCCCGCCCCCGGGGGCTAGGAGCGGCGCCGCGTCATTTACGTGTGCCGGGCGGCGCCACGTAAATGACGCAACCGGCGCCGTGTAAATGACGTCACCCGCGCATGCGCGGTTGCCGTCCTCCCCGCAGCCGCCCCGCAAGAAGATGGCGGATCGATCTTGCGGGGCAGGGGAGGAAAGGAGGTCCTCCTTCCGAGTGGCCGGCCCGCCTATCGGTGGGCACCGATCGCGGGCCAGACCCCTTTTGAGCCCCCCCCCCCAGGTGCAGGAACCCCCCCCCACATGCCTCCCCCCCCCCCCCCAGCATTCCCGCGCTGTTCCCGCCGGCAGCGACCAGGTGTGGATGGCGCCGGCGGGAACCTGACGTGTTGGGCAGGCCGCGCGGCCCATCCGGGCCAGAGAATCGCTGCTCGCCCATTACCAACGGCAAGCGGCGATTCTCCCAGCGGCAGCCGTGATTCGCGCCGTACCGGTTTGGGAGGGGAGGGGGAGAATCGCGTGCGGGCGCCGGGACAGCATGGCGGGACATCTGTAAACTTATGATTGTGGTTCGTAATTCACCCGTTAACCTGTGGACCTAGCCCTAACACTATCTTAGAGAGGCACTCAATACATGGTGTATGTCTGAGTGGCACGCTGTGAGCTCTGTGCCCTGAGCTGTCTCCTGCTGGAATGAGCGGGAACTGTGGTGCTCCCCGTTTTATAGTGTGTGTGCTCTCACTGGTGATTGGCTGTGATGTTGCGTGTGTGTTGATTGGTCCGTTGATCTGTCCATCAGTGTGTACGTGTGTTTGCACCATGATATGTTTATCCGAATATCATGACACCTACTCCTGTGTTCTACGGGGGAGATGCTCTGGCTGATTTTGCAATCCAGCTCTTGGTCTGCGGCATTGTAGGTAGCAGATGAGGAACATATCAGCCACGATAGAAGGTGGAGCACACTCGATGGACCGAATGGCCTAATTCTGCTACTATATCTTATTAATTTATGTACTAAGTGGCTCACTAGGTCACTTCCGAGGACACTTCAGAGTCAACGACAATGGGGTGGGTTGAGAGATTCCTTCCTTCATGTACATTAGTGAATCAGTTGGGATTTTATGGCAGTCTGATAGTTACTTGGGCTTTTGTATTGGGAGGAAGGAAAATCCCAGGCTGGTTCATGCGTCTTCTGAATCTTATCACAGATGGCCTAGGAGCAGGTCGTTCATTACTAACTTCTCCAGTGGCTGAAGAAAAGCAAGGGGGAGGAGGGAGGAACAAATCTAATGGCCATAAATATAGGTTAGTCACTACAGGGATGGGAGAAACCTCTATCCCGAGAGAGTAGTCGAAGTAAAGAGCATAGATGCATTTTAAGGGAGATTTGATTCGTTTGCGGGAGAATGGATTAGGATATTTTGATGGGCGAGATCAAGCAAATGGAGTATAGTGTGGAGTATAGTCGTTGCTGCCGCATAGACTGTTTAGTTGAATAGTGTTTTCTGTGCTGTAAATTCTACATAATAAAATATCATATAAAAAGAATAAAGTGAAAAAATGAAAACGAAAATCGCTTTTTGTCACAAGTAGGCTTCAAATGAAGTTACTGTGAAAAGCCCCTAGTCACCATATTCCGGCGCCTGTTCAGGGAGGCTGGTACGGGAATTGAACCCGCGCTACTGGCCTGCCTCGGTCTGCTTTAAAAGCCAGCTATTTAGCCCACTATGCTAAACCAGCCCCATGATGCCTTGATGCATGTAACTTGATGTTAACCACCATCTCCCCTCCCCATAAAGGGTGGGAAAGGGACTGAAGAGTTCAAGATCGGGAACACCACACCAACACCCTGCATAAGTGTCAATTAGATGTTTCTACTATTGGAAAGTTAATTTTTAAATCAGGCTCCCACAGTGTTATTGGAAGCCCAATTAAAAAAATTAAGATGGCTGCCTAGGTTTCCCAGGGGTCAGAAAAAGGAGGCAGGAGCTGCGGCTCCACAAGTTCAGTAGCTTTTACAGCATTCCTTGTGGTTCAGGAGGAGCGGCAGTGCTTCCCCCTGGCCGGGCACAGAAGCCTTTGGCCTCCTACATCCTGATCGCAGGCCTCTCTGACCTCCAAATCATCAGGGACTGTCTCCAAGCTGTGGCCTCCTGCTGCTGGTGTTTCCCTCAGGCCTGCCGTTCAGACTGTCCACATGGCCAGCAGACGAGAGGAAAGCTGAATAAAAAATTGTTAATGCGGCGTTAAGGTTGACAGGGCCTCCATGTGGACATAAGAGGACGAGTCACCTATTTAGCCCCATAAATCTATTTTGCCTTTCATTAAGATCATGGCTGATTTGGGGCCTAACTCCATATAGTTTTCTGTCTGTGAAGGTTTCACGTTCTCCCTGTATATGCATGGGTTTCCTTCGGGTGCACTGGTTTCCTCCCAGAGTCTAAAGATGTGCAGGTTAGGTGGATTGGTCATGATAAATTGGTGCTTTGTGTCTGGGATGTGCAGGTTAGTTTACAGGGATAGGGTGGCGTGGGCAGGGGAGTGAATCTGGGTAGGGTGCCCATTCGGAGGGTCGGTGCAGACTCGATGGGCCAAATGGCCTCCTTCTGCACTGTAGGGATGCTATGATTCTACATTTACCTCATATCTTTTAACACCTTTGGTTAACAAAGATCTATCAATCTCGGTTTTAAAATTAACATGTGACTTAGCATTTTTATTTGTACAAGAGTATTCCAAACATCTAGCACCCTTTGCATGAAGAAGTGCTTTTAATTTAATTCTGGATCGGTCTGAGCATAATGTTTTGCTACCCTCCCAGTCAAAAGCTCCCCATCTAGGCTCCCAATCCAACCTATCTATTCCCCTTAATAGAAGGCCTTGTGGCACAGTGGATGGTCCCTCTTGTTCTCAGCCAGAATCTTCGGGTTCAAGACCCACTCAGGACATGATGGCCAAGGAAGGTTTGTTCATATTGTGGCCAAAACGGTTGAGCCCCGAACTGCAAATCGTTACAATACGAGCTAATGGCAGATGGTAAGAGTGGGAGAGATACCTGGTCAGCCTTAAAATGAAAAGAAAGTTGAAGTCTCCACCATCACTATCCATAGTTCCAGACTGCAACCTGCAAGTAAAAGTGCATCTTGCCACCGCAACTCAGACTCCCCGAGTAAACCGTAACATATCCTCACCATTCCCACCTTGAAACCTTCAATCAGATCACCTCTTAAATTTCTAACTTTCTGGGCAGTGCAGTGGTTAACACTGCTTCCGCACGGCGCCGAGGTCCCAGGTTCGCTCCCGACCCTGGGCCACTGTCCATGTGGAGTTTGCACATTCTCCCAGTGTCTGGGTGGGTTTCACCCCCATACCCCAAAAGATGTGCAGGATAGGTGGATTGGCCACGCTAAAATTTCACTTTAATTGGAAAAAAAATAATTGGATACTCTAAATTAATTTAAAAAAAATAAAAAACATACAAATTTCTAATTTGCAGGGCCACAAGTTAGTATCAGCTTTTCCCCAGCCTTGCTTGGTTCTTCAACCATTTCCAACCTCAATCACGTACCTTCCCATAAACATAGAGGCCATCCATTTGCATTGCATATTTTCAAAATCTGTATTTTGCACAAGTGTATAGAACTTCAGAATATTTCAGCCTCCCATCCATTGATTCTGTCTACACCTCCGCTGCCTTGGGAAAGCGGGCAGAATAATCACAGACCCCTCCCACCCGGGTTATTCACTCTTCCAACTTCTTCCATCAGGCAGGAGATACAAAAGTCTGAGAACTCGCACGAACAGATTCAAAAACAGCTTCTTCCCCATTTACCAGACTCCTAAATGGCCCTCTTATGGACTGACCTGATCTCTTCACACATCTTCTCCACTGAGTAGTACTACACTTCTATATGCTTCACCCAATGCCTGTGTGTATGTTATTTACATTGTGTATTTTATGTTTGCCCTATTATGTATTTTCTTTTCATGTACGGAATGATCTGTCTGAACTGTACGGAAAACAATACTTTTCACTGTACCTCGGGACACGTGACACTAAACAAATACAATCCAATTGTAATATTTGAGAAAGAAAGATTTATGGGTGGCATAACTGATGATAAACTTGCATCTGGAGAGTTTGTACCATAGTAAATTCCGGAAGATGGCTGGCGCCTGACAAGAGCTACTTGAAGGGAAAGGAAAGTCATGTGGGAGTTCCTTTTGCTCTGATTTCTTGCCGCTTTTTATTAGCCTGGTTTCCCAGAGTCAAAGGACATTTCTGTATTTATATTATTTTCTTCTATTAAAATAGGGGAGCACTTATCATGAAAGGTTTTTCCAACAGACCTTCACTTAGCTTTAATGAGGCTTGTTCTGAACCAACACAGCCTATAACTCAATCAGCTGCACATTGAGGTACATCTGGGAAGAAGATCAGTGGGGTACAAGGCTTGTTGTATTTGAGGGGCTTTTAATAACCTCGGGTAAATACCAGGGCAAGGCAGAGCAGACAGGCTAACTGGCCACTACTGCAGACAATTTTATTATTCATGATTGAATTACCGGCATAGACCTATTGTCTGAATGCCAACATTATAATAAACACAAACTGAATTATCATAGAATTTTTACAGTGCAGAAGGAGGCCATTTGGCCCATCGAGTCTGCACCGGCTCTTGGAAAGAGCACCCTACTTAAGCTCATGCCGCCCCCCCTATCCCCGTAACCCTAATTTTTGGACACTAAAGGGGCAATTTAGCGTGGCCAATCCTCCTAACCTGCACATCTTTGGACTGTGGGAGGAAACCGGAGCACCCGGTGGAAACCCACGCCGACACGGGAGAAAGTGCAAACTCCACACAGACAGTCATCCGAGGAAGGAATTGAACCTTGGTCCCTGGCGCTGTGAGGCAGCAGTGCTAACCACCGGGCCACCATTCTAAATGAAAGAAAAATATATTAATACCCACGTTAGGGGTAGAATTTTAAGGATGGCAAGTGATTGGCGCTCGCCACCCCAAGAGTTGGTACTTAACGTGCAGCCGCCGACCTGCAAACTCCCACTGGCATTTAACGCTCACGAGTATTACTCAGCAGTGGGCGAGAATTTCGGCTGCCCTTGAAAGGAAGTCCTGCCTGTGGTTTTTCAACCTGGGCAGGCACAGTGCCGCAGTGGCCAGAAGCGGTACTGTAGTGCTCTCCCTCAGTCCCGGGACCATTGAAAATGTAAGTCCTGGAATTCCGGCGGCATGATATAGGGGGGAGACGCGTACGAGGTGGCTCCCACTGGAGTGCTGTACTTTTTCTCCTTCTTCTTGGCGGCAAATAAAATAGATTCTTTATTCTTCGGGAACCCATGCAGTTATCGGAATAGAGATCTGTTATGACGGAAATGCCCAAAAAAATCAAGGAAAGGGAAGCTGGGAACAGAAAGTCGTCATTGGAGCCTGAGGCCTCATGGAGCTCAACGGCAAACAAAATGGCGGAGTCGGTTTCTGGTTCTACGTCCACTCCATTAATGGCCGCAAGGGATTGGTTGTTTCTAATATGTTTGCGAAATAATTTAAAAAGCACCAATGAATTGTGCTGGAAGACCTCAAAAAAAAAATCAGTTGAAGAGGCTCTGGCCCAAATTCAAGCAGCCCTGGGCAAAATTAATCGGACCGCTGAAGTCAAGGGAGCCACGATCAAAAATATGTCGGACCACAGTGGTCGGATTGCTGTGCTGGACTTTGATCTGCCTTGGGTGAACAAAACGAATAGATCATTGAGAGCCAAGGTGAATGACCTAATAAACAGGTCGAGGAGGAAAATATTTGGATTACAGGGTTGCCAGAGGGGATGGAGGGCCCTAGGCCCATGGAGTACTTCTCAGGCATAGTCTAGATGGTGGGTGAAGGTGGATTCATGTCCCCTCCTGAATTATACCATGTCCATCTTCAGGCCTTGTCCTAAAGAACCACCGCCTACGATGATAGTGAGGTTCCATAGCTTTAAAGAAAAAGAGAGGGTTTTGCGATAGGCAAAAGAACACCATGGGCGAAATTCTCCGGTATCGGCGCGATGTCCGCCGACTGGCGCCCAAAATGGCGCAAATCAGTCGGGCATCGCGCCGCCCCAAAGGTGCGGAATGCTCCGTATCTTGGGGGGCTGAGCCCCAACCTTAAGGGGCTAGGCCCGCGCTGGACGAATTTCCACCCCGCCAGCTGGCGGAAAAGGCCTTTGGTGCCCTGCCAGCTGGCGCGGAAATGACATCTCCAGGCGGTGCATGCGCGGGAGCGTTAGCGGCCGCTGACGGCATTCCCGTGCATGCGCAGTGGAGGGAGTCTCTTCCGCCTCCGCCATGGTGGAGACCGTGGCGAAGGCGGAAGGGAAAGAGTGCCCCCACGGCACAGGCCTGCCCGCGGATCGGTGGGCCCCGATCGCGGGCCAGGCCACCGTGGGGGCACCCCCCGGGGCCAGATCGCCCTGGACCCCGGAGCCCGCCCGCGCCGCAATGTCCCGCCGGTAAGGTAGGTGGTTTAATCTACGCCGGCGGGACAGGCATTTTAGCAGCAGGACATCGGCCCATCCGGGCCGGAAAATCGCGGGGGGGCCCGCCAACCGGCACGGTTCCCGCCCCCGCCGAATATCCGGTGCCAGAGAATTCGGCAACCGGCGGGGGCGGGATTCACGCCAGCCCCCGGCGATTCTCCAACCCGGCGGGGGGTCGGAGAATCTCGCCCCTGGTCTTTATGTGGGAAGGCCTCTCCATCAGGTTGAATCAGGACATGGGTGTGGAGTTAACAAAGAAAAGGACCGCGTTGCATGGAGTCAAGGCCGCCCTGTATACGAGTGGAGTCTGGCTTGGTTTGGTCTACCCAGCTTGTCTCAGAGCAATATTTGAGAGAAAATACTATTTCTTCAACATGCCGGGAGAGGTGGACACTTTCATTAAACGTTGGGCGCACTGTAATTGAGTTTTCGGTTCTGTTGATGGGCATGTTGTATTCTTACATTTTGGGGTTTCATATTTGTTCTTGTTTTTGCTTGTTTTTGTTGAGTTCCGACCGTTCCTGATTAGAATTGGGGTTTTACACTATGAGCGGGTCTGTTCATTGTGTTTCGATACGGGAGTTAAATGGGGTTTTGGTATTTTGTTGTTTTTGTATATTTTTCTCTTTCTCCAGTTAGGAGCCTCCCTGCTAACTTCTTTTGTTTCTCGTTTTTAAATTTTAGAGTACCCAATTTTTTTTTTCCCAAGGAAGGGGCAATCCACCTAACCCACAACATTGGGTTGTGGGGGTCAAACCCACGCAGACTCAGGGATAATGTGCAAACTCCACACGGACGGTGTCCCAGGGCCGGGACTCGAACCCTGTCCTCAGCGCCATAGGCTGCAGTGCTAACCACTGTGCAACGTACCGCCCCCTGCCACAATCTTACTGACTGATGCAGCAGGTCTGATGGACTGTATGGTTTACCCTTGTTATTTGTTATATACGCATATTCTAACATAAAATATTGGCACGCTAGAAAGTATTATTAACCAAGCTTACATCATTATCCATGTATTTGAATAAGTAGCAGAAAGGAGTTAGTTAACAGGAGCAATTTTGGAGGGTTTGCTCATAATCGTATGTGTTTTTTAGATACTGAGATTGCTATGTTTGAGTTTGTTACACACAGGCTTTATTATGGATAATCATAGAATCCCTATAGTACAGAAGGAGGCCATTCAGCCCATTGCGTTTGCACCGACCCTCTGAAAGAGGACCCTACCTAGACCCACTCCCCCGTAGACCCGTAACACCACCTAAATTTGAGCACTAAGGGACTGTTTACCATGGCCAATCCACTTAACCTGCACAACTTTGGACTGTGGGAGGGAACTGGAGCACCTGGAGGAAACCCACGCAGACATGGGAGAAAGTGCAAACTCCACACAGACAGTCTCCTGAGGCCGGAATTGTACCCAGAACCCTGGATCTGTGAGGCAGAAGTGCTAACCACTGTGCCATCCCCTCGCTTCTATCTGTATTTGTACTTGTATGGGCAGCATGGTAGCACAAGTGGATAGCACTGTGGCTTCACAGCACCAGGGTCCCAGGTTTGATTCCCTGCTGGGTCACTGTCTGTGGGGAGTCTGCACATCTTCCCCGTGTGTGCGTGGGTTTCCTCCGGGTGCTCCGGTTTCCTCCCACAGTGCAAAGACGTGCAGGTTAGGTGGATTGACCATGATAAATTGTCCTTAGTGACCAAAAAGGTTAGGAGGGGTTATTGGGTTATGGGGATAGGGTGGAAGTAAGGGCTTAAGCGGGTCAGTGCAGACTCAATGGGCCAAATGGCCTCCTTCTGCACTGTATGTTCTATTTTCTTGTGTGTGGTCATATTCAATGGCGATGGTGTTGGGGGGAGTGGGAGGGGACTTGAGGGGTGGGGGTAGTTTGCTGACCGTATCTGCTGACTTTTCTTTGTCCAGACTTTTGACTTGGTTTGGTGGCCATCTTGGGTGGATCTTTTTGTTTTACCTGTTAAGTATCCCTTGGCTAATCTCTCTTGGTGGAAATGGCTGACTCCGGATTGAGGGGGGGGTGACCTCCAGTTCATTTCGTCACCTGGAACATTAGGCTGCACAAGAGGTTGGTAGAGCAGATTTTTTATTCCGGTTTCTAGGGCAAAGCTAGGGGTACGGTGACTTTAATTAATAAAAGGGTTCCATTTTCTGCCAAATTTATAGCCAATCCCAATGGTCGATATATGTTATTGCCAGTGGCTCCCTGGTGAGCACCCAGGTTGTCATGGTTACCATTTACACCCCCACCTGGGATGTTATGAATTTTATTAATTCGCTGCTGGCCTCCCTGCCCAATTTAGACTCACATCAACTTATTTTAGTTGGGGACCTTAATTGTGTCTCGACCCGAGATTGGATCGCTCCAATCCAAAATCTTTTGCTCCATCGGTTGTGGCCAGTGCTTTGTTGTCTTTCAAGATGCAGACGGGGGGGGGGGGGGGGGGTTAGATCCTTGGCGTTTCTTGCACCCAAACGATAAAGACTTTGTTTTTTTCACATGTCCACCGTGTATATTCGCGGATTGATATTTTTGTGGTAGATAGGTCTCTCTACCCTTCAGAAGTGGCGGCTGAATACTCAGCGATTGTTATTTCGGATCATGCCCCGCACTTTTATTGATTTGTCATTAGAATCTGGCCCCACCCAATGTCCACCATGGAGATTAGACACACCACTGTTAGTGGATAAAAATTGTGTGAGTGTATGTCCATTGCAATAGAGAACTATATATAATTTATCAAAACCGAGTCAATCTCACCCTCCATGTTGTGGGAGGCTCGTAAAGTGGTCTTCAGGGGAGAAACGATCTCCTACAGAGTGCATTTGTTGAAGAAAACAAGGGTGAGGCAGCAGAGGTTGGTGGACTCCATTCTTGAGGTGAACTACCAGTACTCATTTGATCCTTCCCCGCAGTTACTGGCAAGTAGGATAAAAACTGCAAAGAGAGAGTTTGAACAATTGTCGACCGGCGGGATGGTGAGCCAGTTGCGACGCTCAAGGAGCACGTTTTATGGTTATGGGGAGAAGGTCAGTCACCAGCTTTAACAGCAGGCGTTCTCCCGGGAGATCTCACAGATACACAATTCGAGCAGCAATCTCGTTTCTGTCCCTCCTCAGGTTACGGTGGCTTTTGAACCTACGGATGGGTCGGTCATGTCTGCCTTTCTGGATGCCCTACCCATCCCAACTGTTGAGCTGGAGAGGAGCGGTGAGCTGGGATCCGTGTTACACCCTGACAAAATTTCAGAACGTATTGGGTTGGTGCAATCTGTCGAAGCTACTGGTCCATATGCCTCTCCGATCGAATTCTGTAAGAGGTTCTCGGAGCAGCTTGTGCCTTTATTGCTGGACATGTGTGTGATTCCCTATCCCAGGGGTCGTTGCCCTCGACCCTCACTCAAGCCTCTCTCTCTCTGCTTCTTAAGAGGGACAAAGACCTGACAGAATGTGGCTTATACCATCCTATATTGCTTCTTTGCGTGGATGTCAAGCTTCTCAACAAGGTGCTGGCGCTTCGGCTGGAGCCTTACTTCCCAAATATAATCTCCGAGGATCAAACGGGATTCCTGAAGGGCTGACAATTGTCGGCCAATATACGACGCCTATCAAATGTTGTCCTTGTCCCCTCCTCTGTGCCTGAACCTGAAGTGATGATATCTCTTGATACTGAAAAGGCATTTGATGGAGTGGAATGGGAATATTTATTTGAGATTCTTGGGAGGTTTTGGGTTTTGGCCACAAATTTATCTCTTGGATTCATCTATTGTTTGAGGCCCCCACTGCCAGTGTTCGTATGAAAGACCTTGGGCGCAATTCTCCCATCGGGAGTCTAAGTGTCGACGCCGGAGTAAAAACCGGAGTGTTTTACTCCGGCATTGGAGCCTGCTCCCAGCCCCCTATTCTCCCGTACCCGGGGGGGGGCTAGGAGCGGCGTCGCATCATTTACGCGCCGGCGCCGCTTAAATGATGTCACCCACGCATGCGCGTGTGCCGTCCTGGCTGTGGCCGCCCCGCAAGAAGATGTCGGATGGATCTTGCGGGGCGGCGGAGGAAAGGAGGTCCTCCTTCAGAGAGGCTGGCCCGCCGATCGGTGGGCACCGATCGTGGGCCAGACCCCATTTGAGGCTCCCCCCCCCCCCCCCCCCCGATGCAGGAACCCCCCCCCACAGGCCGCGCCCCCAGCATTCCCGCGCTATTCCCGCCGACAGCGACCAGGTGTGGACGGCGCCGGCGGGACCCCGTCGTGTTGGGCAGGCCGCTCGGCCCGTCCGGGCCAGAGAATCGCCGCTCGCCCGTTGCGAGGGAGGGGGGGGGGGGGGGAATCACGTGCGGGTGTCGGGGCAGCGTGGCGAGACACGCGCGGTGGAGGGGGAGAATTCCGCCCATGAGCTCTTGAGTATTTACTTTTAAACAAGGCGATGAGGTACGGCTGTCCATTGTCCCCATTCCTGTTTGCTTTGGCAATAGAGCCGCTCGCTATAGCACTAAGGTCCTCAAGTAAGTGAGGGGGGATTAGTCGGGAGGGGTGGAGCATTGTATGTCCCTTTACGCGGGCGACCTACCTCTTTATATATTATGGATCTAGCCCACTCCATGGGCGACATGGTGAAGTTGCTTAACAACTTTGGCTCCTTCTCTGGATACAAATTGAACTTGGGTAAGAGTGAATGTTTCCCGGTTAAACCCCCTGGGAAGTGAACCCAATTGGGGCTGTTACCTTTTCGACTTGCCAAGACAAGCTTCTGCTCTCCGGGAGTCTGCGTGGCCCACAACTGGACCTTGCTTCATAAGTTAAACTCCACCATTCCGGTTAAGAGTATTAAAGCAGGCTTGCAGAGGTGGAACAACCTCACCCTATCCTTGGCGGATGGGTAGGGTTCAAACTATTAAAATGAACATGCTCCCAAGGTTTCCTTTTTTTGCAATACCAAAACCAGCATTTTCTGTATTTGTTTCAGATTCCAGCATCCACGGTAAAGTTCTACAGTAGTCCTCGTGAAGCCAGAATTGTTGCCCCTGCCACCCCCCCCCCCCGACCCCCTCCCCCCATTCCCCCCTCCTGCTCCACAAACAAAAGTCAATTCTGGGGGCTGCTTTATAATGCACTAACCGTAATCTTTGGGCTCTGCATTACCATCGCAAGCTCCTGCTGTCCTGAAAATTGCTAGCAAGGTCCCAACTATATCATTAGGTCATTTCAATTCTTCACTGTTGATTTTAATCAGGCTCTCTGGAAAACGTTGCCAACCTCATCATCGGGGTTAATGGGGCGATAAAGCTACTGACTCAATTTTGAGGTCATTACTGCCTCATTAACGGCAGGTGATAGAAGTCAAAACTGACCTCCTTTTCTGAAAAGTGGTTGCAATATTTTACGACATTAACTGTGCTCCAACAATATTATTAGTATATGAAATACTTTAACATGTACAATTCCATTTTCATCCTTCTGTTTTGGTTCCTCTTTTCTTCAATGGGCACACTGATTTCTTGACAATGCTACCTGAGGCCAAACTAACACCGGCACGCACTGCTTAATTGTTCCAATGCTGGCAAATCTGCCCTGCAGCGTAAACTGAGTGACTGCAAATGGCACATATTGTGTGACTACCTCCTTTGTAACTGGGGTGTGAAAGGAATAGCTTTGGAGTTCAATTCTGCTGACTTGTTTTCCAGCTTTCACTGTCAACCCCACAGACTGTAGCTGGCAGGTTAGAATTTCCTGCTACTCTGATCAATGGAGACAGGGAGGCACAGTGGTATTGTCACTGGACCAGTAATCCAGAAACCCAGGGTAATGTTCTGGGGACCCAGGACCTGCCGGGGCAGATGGTGAAATTTGAATTCAATAAAACAAAAAATCTGAACTTAAAAGTCTGTTGATGACCATGAAACATTTGCCATGGAATCATAGAATTTACAGTGCAGAAGGAGTCCATTCAGCCCATCGAGTCTGCACTGGCCCTTGGAAAGAGCCCCCACTCTATCCCCATAACCCAGTAACCCCATCTAACCTTTTGGACACTAAGGGCAATTTAGCATGGCTAATCCACCTAATTTGCTCATCTTTGGACTGTGGGGGGACAGCGGAGCAACCAGAGGAAACCCACGCACACACGGGGAGGAAGTACAAACTCCACGCAGACAGTCACCCAAGGCCGGGATTGAACCTGGGACCCGGAGTTGTGAGGCAGCAGTGCGAACTACTGTGCCACGGTGCTGCCACTACAATTGTCGATTGTTGTAAAGACCCAACTGGTTCACTAATGCCCTTTAGGGAAGGAAATCTTACGTCCTTACCTGGTCTGGCCTACATGTGACTCCAGACCCACAGCAATGTGTTTGACTCTGTCATGATATGCACTCATGCACATAATGAGATTCAGACAGGCAGTGACAGACACCCAGTACAGCCAATCAACACACAGGACAAAACACAACCAATCACCAGGCAGAACACTGGAGGGTGGTCTCCCACTATAAAACACACGAGGCATCAGCACTCTGCCTCTTTCCACTGGTGACAACTGTAGTGACAGTCAGGGTGTATATATCAGTTAGCACCTTCTACACGTGGCTCAGAGCTAGTCTGGTCTAGTTAGTTATAATAAGCACACTTAGATTAGTAGAGTGTCAACCCACAGCGAACTGTATGCACTGCTTAAGAAGTTCAATAAGAACTGCTTAAGAAGTTCAGTATTGAACCAACATCACAGTGTGGAGTCTACTTTCAAGTACAACTGCATCCAGTTGCAGTCCGTGTTACCCCAAGGTGAATAACACGACATGGTACCAGTCGTCTACTTTATCTAAGTGGTTTACCTCGAGTGATTCCGTGACGACCAGCAAGTGCCTTCCAGCAGCATGGAGAAGATCCAGGCCCCTCCACAGCTACGGATCTCCGGCAATCTCGGCGCCAACTGGCGCGTCTTCAAGCAAAGGTTCCTTCTCTACATTGAGGCCTCAGGCCTCGAGGATGCGTCCGATGCCAGAAAAATCACGCTGCTCCTATCAACTGCGGGGGACCAAGCCATCCAGATTTTCAACTCACTTAATTTTACCGACAGCCAGGACAAGACCAAATTCAAGACAGTTTTGGAGAAGTTCGACAGTCACTGTGAAGTCGAAACAAACGAGAGCTTTGAGCGCTATATTAGTTCTTTGAGAAGGTGACGGAACAGGTAGACGAGGGTAGAGCAGTTGATGTGGTGTATATGGATTTCAGCAAAGCGTTTGATAAGGTTCCCCATGGTAGGCTATTGCAAAAAATACGGAGGCTGGGGATTGAGGGTGATTTAGAGATGTGGATCAGAAATTGGCTAGCTGAAAGAAGACAGAGGGTGGTGGTTGATGGGATATGTTCAGAATGGAGTACAGTCACAAGTGGAGTACCACAAGGATCTGTTCTGGGGCCGTTGCTGTTTGTCATTTTTATCAATGACCTAGAGGAAGGCGCAGAAGGGTGGGTGAGTAAATTTGCAGACGATACTAAAGTCGGTGGTGTTGTCGATAGTGTGGAAGGATGTAGCAGGTTACAGAGGGATATAGATAAGCTGCAGAGCTGGGCTGAGAGGTGGCAAATGGAGTTTAATGTAGAGAAGTGTGAGGTGATTCACTTTGGAAGGAATAACAGGAATGCGGAATATTTGGCTAATGGTAAAGTTCTTGAAAGTGTGGATGAGCAGAGGGATCTAGGTGTCCATGTACATAGATCCCTGAAAGTTGCCACCCAGGTTGATAGGGTTGTGAAGAAGGCCTATGGAGTGTTGGCCTTTATTGGTAGAGGGATTGAGTTCCGGAGTCGGGAGGTCATGTTGCAGCTGTACAGAACTCTGGTACGGCCGCATTTGGAGTATTGCGTACAGTTCTGGTCACCGCATTATAGGAAGGACGTGGAGGCTTTGGAGCGGGTGCAGAGGAGATTTACCAGGATGTTGCCTGGTATGGAGGGAAAATCTTATGAGGAAAGGCTGATGGACTTGAGGTTGTTTTCGTTGGAGAGAAGAAGGTTAAGAGGAGACTTAATAGAGGCATACAAAATGATCAGGGGGTTGGATAGGGTGGACAGTGAGAGCCTTCTCCCGGATGGATATGGCTGGCATGAGGGGACATAACTTTAAACTGAGGGGTAATAGATATAGGACAGAGGTCAGAGGTAGGTTCTTTACGCAAAGAGTAGTGAGGCCGTGGAATGCCCTACCTGCTACAGTAGTGAACTCACCAACATTGAGGGCATTTAAAAGTTTATTGGATAAACATATGGATGATAATGGCATAGTGTAGGTTAGATGGCTTTTGTTTCGGTGCAACATCGTGGGCCGAAGGGCCTGTACTGCGCTGTATTGTTCTATGTTCTATGCTATATCTTCCAGCAACGCCTTCAGGGTAAGGATGAATCTTTCCAACCCTTTCTAACTCATCTCCGTATATTAGTGCAGTCCTGCAATTATGGTGACACTGCTGATTCCATCATCAGGGATCAGATCGTGTTTAGGGTGCACTCTGATTCCTTGCGAGAGCAACTCTTCAAAATTAAGCACTTGACCCTGCCAGTCGCAATCGAGGCGTGTATAGTGCATGAGCATGCGAGAAATCGGTACTCCCGTCTCAAATCGGCAGAATACAAAACATTTGCCTTCCACGAGGCAGAGAGTGTACAGGCCATTGCCCGGATGCAGCGCCTCAGTATTGATGAAAGCGGCCATTTTGCGCGCTTTTCCCGGGGCCCCACGCATGCGCAACACGAACGGGAAACCGAAGCAGCCGAAAACCAGACTGCGCAGTTGCGAACGTCGGCTGACCGCACTGCGCATGTGCGATGACGCACGGAGCGTAACGACGTCAACGTCATGACGTGCCTGAACTGCGGCACCAGCCACTTAAAGCGGCAATGCCCTGCAAAAGGCGGCGATGTTTAAATTGCAGGAAGCCTGGACATTATGCAGCCTTGTGCAGGTCTGCACCACCAGTCAGGGGCCAGCGACCCGAATTCCAACGCAAGCGCGTTCGACGTGTACAGCAAGGTTTACTGGATTCTGATCCTGGTAGCACTACGGATCCAGAGGACGACTGCCTGGAGTCCCCCTATCGTGTGGGCATCATCACTACATGTGAGTATGCCTCCTCAAATTCAGCAAGACGCCTATCTATCCTCAATGTGGATTCCGCGGACGAATGGCGTGCTGTCATACACGTAAATCAATGCAGCATCCAGTTCAAGCTGGACACTGGTGCTTCTGCCAATCTCATCTCTCAAGCTGATTTGGACCGCATTAAAAAGCAACCCAAAATTCTTCCGTCAGCTTGCCAGCTCCTCGATTATAATGGCAATGCCATAACTGTACTAGGATCTTGTCATCTCTTCGTCCCCAACAAGACCATCAATGCCACACTGCGATTCGAAACCGTCAAGCCTGATAAGGTATCCCTGCTCGGTGCCCATGCATGCAAGCTACTCAACTTCGTACAGCGAGTCCATGCCATGTCTTCTTCCAATGTGGATCTTCAGGCTGACATTGATGACATCCTTGCTCAATACCCAGACGTATTTGATGGAATGGGTACGCTGCCATACTGCTACAAGATCCTACTCAGGCCTGATGCCTAGAGATTCACTAGGTTAATCCCAGAGCTGAAGGGGTTGGATTACGAGGAGAGGTTGAGTAGACTGGGACTGTACTCATGGGAATTTAGAAGGATGCGGGGGGGGGGGGGGGGGGGATCTTATAGAAACGTATAAAATTATTAAGGGAATAGATAGGATAGATGCAGGCAGGTTGTTTCCACTGGCGGGTGAAAGCAGAACTAGGGGGCATAGCCTCAAAATAAGGGGAAGTAGATTTAGGACTGATCTTAGGAGGAACTTTTTCACCCAAAGGGTTGTGAATCTATGGAATTCCTTGCCCAGTGAAGCAGTTGAGGCTCCTTCATTAAATGTTTTTAAGGTAAAGATAGATAGTTTTTTGAAGAATAAAGGGATTAAGGGTTATGCAGTTCAGGCCGGAAAGTGGAACTGAGTCCAAAAAAGATGAGCCATGATCTCATTGAATGGCGGAGCAGGCTCAAGGGGCCAGGTGGCCTACTCCTGCTCCTAGTTCTTATGTCGGACAAAACACAACCAATCACCAGGCAGAACACTAGAGGGTGGTCTCCCACTATAAAACACACGAGGCATCAGCACTCTGCCTCTTTCCACTGGTGACAACTGTAGTGACAGTCAGGGTGTATATATCAGTTACCGCTTTCTACACGTGGCCCAGAGCTAGTCTGGTCTAGTTAGCTATAGTAAGCACACTTAGATTAGTAGAGTGTCAAACCCACTGCTTAAGAAGTTCAATAAAGCGTATTGAACTAACATCACAGTGTGGAGTCTACTTTCAAGTACAACTGCATCCAGTTGCAGTCTGTGTTACCCCAGGGTGAATAACATGACAGACTCTTAAATGCCCTCTGAAATGGCCCAGCAAGCCGCTCAGTTTAAGGGCACTTAAGGATGGCAATAAATGCTGGCCCAGCCAGCAACGCCCACATCCCATGAATTTTAAAAATGGAATCTTACAAAATGTAAGGAAAGAATGCATTAATATCTCTATTACATTAGTTGAACACAGAACTTCCTTACACACATTAATGCGGTCTTGATTAGCAACACGTGCAGTAAATGAGTCAACACAATGTAATTAAGGATGTTTTTACTTTGCTCAGGTTACATGCTGGTGTTGCCAATTGATGGTAATATCAAAGTACGGCACGGTAGCACAATGGTTAGCACTGTTGCTTCACAGCACAAGGGTCCCAGGTTCGATTCCCGGCTTGGGTCACTGTCTGTGCGGAGTCTGCCGTTCTCCCCGCGTCTGCGTGGGTTTCCTCCGCGTGCTCCGGTTTCCTCCCACCAGTCCAGAAAGACGTGCTTGTCAGGTGAATTGGACATTCTGAATTCTCCCTCAGTGTACCCGAACAGGTGCCGGAATGTGGCGACTAGGGGATTTTCACAATGACTTCATTGCAGTGTTAATGTAAGCCTACTTGTGACACCAATGAATATTATTAGTAAAGATTATCAAAGTAAAGTTGTCAACTGAAGGGTCATTGGGAGCAAGCCAAAGACAGAGTAACAAACCATACCTGAAGTCATGCGGGCAGCTGTGACTTTTACCTCAGGAAACTGAGTTTTAAACTCAGCCCAGACTAAAACGATAAAATCCTAAATACTGTCAGCTCTTTTGCGTTAACAGGCAGTACTTCAGTCCATGTGTCAACTTGTCAGCACCTTATGCGAATGATCAGTGTTTAACAGTGGAATTGAGGGTTGTCAGTACTTTGAGAGGATGGAACTGAAAACTGCGAGAACCAAGATTTTGCACCCACTGTTAGTTGCGCACAAATGTGAGGTAGAAATGGTTAAAATTGAGTTGATAGTTTCTGAGGGTCACAATTACAGATGGGTTTATTTAGTGCTGGTCTACAAAGAAGTCCTGGATTCCAAAGAAGCTGTTAAATCGCGGGTTTAAATCTTTTAATTTCCCTCAAAGGAATTATCTTTAGGCATATTCAGTTGAAGATGTACTTTTCTTTAAGGTGAGTTGTATCCACATTATTTGGAACAACAAAGATCTGCCGTGAGAGGAGAAACAAAGTGACCTTCTTTGAGTACTCCTCTTGAAGCACTTGTAGAACTACGAGAGTTTTGAGACAGAACAGACTACGGTTATGTATTACTTGTCATGTGAGAGTACCTTTAAGAAATGGGTGTTTATTACTGCAGTGATGTCAGAGAGGGGGTGGAGCTGGGCTGTCTGGCAGCTTTTTACTTTCGTTTTAGGCTGTTTGCTGCAGGATGTGTTTTAGTTTCGTTTTCAGTGTTGGAGCTGAAGCCAGACAGAGCAGCTGTACTGTTGATCTCTCTGCCATGAAAAGACTATCTCTTGATCATTTGGTGAGTTCAGAATTATAAATGTTCTCAGTAGTGAATGTAAACCTAATGTGCTTCTGTTGAAAGGTGTTTCTTCTGTCTTCTGGATGTTGTTTGGGAAGTTATTAAGCATTACTTAGTGTTGTATTCTTTGGGGGTTGTATTTGAATTAATGGTTGCTAAGATGTTTTTTTAAAAAGTTAACTTGAGTTCATAGAATAAACATTGTTTTGCTTTAAAACTTACTTTTCCATTTCTGCTGTACCACGCCTATAGAGTGGGCCGTGTGCTCCCCATACCACAATCTATTAAAAGTTGTGGGTCAGGTGAACTCCATGATACACTTTGGGGTTCTCTAAACCCTGGCCCATAACATACTTAATTGAAACATTTCTCTCGACAGTCCTTCCTCGCTTTACATTCTGGAACTCTGGCCATTTTCTCTCCGTTGAGCACCTTATCACCCGGCTCGCAATTTGCTTCTCTCAACCTCAGCATAAGCACTCAGTGATGAATATTGCACATTGATTCTCGGTCGGCACTGACTAATTCCATTCTTTTCGCCTGCAGGGTAAACCAATTCTGGGAGAGGAGGAAAATAACTTGAGGTAAATATAACAAATGATCCACGTTAGAGGCAGGTACTGTGCACGATCAAGCCCTCAGCCTCACCATCTCTGAAATTTTACAATTGTCGTTGCACCAACGATGTCCAGCTCCATCTGTCGGGTTAATCATTACCTGGTTCAATGGTGATTTAAATATTCCATGTAGCTATTGAGAGAAGAGAAGGGGAGTTCTCCCATTGCACTGGTGATTATTGTCACCTCCAACAATAATGTCAATGATCTGACTGATGTTGCGGTGTGTGAATTCAGCTGGGGCCTTTTTCTGTACATCAGCAAATGAAATTCAGAAGTAATTTCTCTTTCGTGGCCATGATAAAGAACGGCTCACATGATAATCGTCCTTTTAATGCACAGCATCTCACTGCATTTGAACGATTCGATTGACAATATTGTGCCTGTAGTCCTACAATTGTAATTCAATTGGAAACAGTGTTGGAGATTACACCTTTCTAACGATAACCAAAAAAGTTTGTTTTCATTGGCCTTGTGCGACTATGCAGCCGGGAACTGACATCCACATGTTCCATGGCAATCTCTTTGAAGAACCACTATTTACTTAACAGATGTTTCTGCAGCACTTTGTATGAGCCAATAAAACATCTGTTTGCTGAGGCAGGTAGACATGCTCTCAGAATCTGTGCTAATGCGATGCGACTGGTGTCCCAATAAAACACCATCATTAGCTATGTCTGAATAGTAAGATGCATTTCACAGGTCTCGCCATGAGGTTGCCAATGAGTAAGTAATCTGTAGAAGAAGTACTCAGCTATGGTGCAGAAAGGCAAATGCCCGAGAGACATTAAAATAGCTTTTCCTGGCATTGATCCAAGTCAACAAAATCCAACGGTGATGTTAAGGTCTGTGCTGGTTTCATAGTTATCTCGTGTCTCTTTTCATCCTCCGCTGGTGCAATGTTGAGCCGTGCTTCTCTGCATGTGACTACTTAGACTGAGAATTCCCAATTCTGACTGAATTCTCACTGCGTCCCGTATGCTGGGAGCGCAGCTGTGCAAATGGCGGAAAAGGGTTGAGATACCTGGGAATTGGGAGTGAGAGGGCCAGGGCCAATTCCATTC
Organism: Scyliorhinus torazame; assembly: GCF_047496885.1. Lineage (NCBI taxonomy): Eukaryota > Metazoa > Chordata > Chondrichthyes > Carcharhiniformes > Scyliorhinidae > Scyliorhinus > Scyliorhinus torazame. Next base: position 220,882,803 of record NC_092717.1, on the reverse strand, counting down.
AGGTCTGCAATTCCCCGCTCTTTCATTATTAGTGCTCTGAAGACATGACATCCATTTCATGCATGGACATAATTAAGATTCAGATTTGATGTAAAAAAAATTGAAATGAACATGTTACGGCTGGGATTTATGCCAGCTTTTAGTTTATTTCTCAGTGCGCTGATTTGGAATGGGCACAAGAGAGTGTATAAATGACAGATGAAAGGTTGGCATTGCGTCTATTTGCGGCAATGCTCCGAGTGGCACAATGATACCAGACTGGTGAAGTTTGAATGGAAATGTTGATGAGGGGTGAAAAGGATTGTTGGCCAATGTCAACTCCTCAGGGTGTTTTTAAAGCACATTGATTGCATGAAAGAAGTTATGCCAGGTGGATTAACAAATTGCTTCCTGCCAATTGTGCAGGACACAAAGTAGAGCTTAATCACCTGCAGTTAAAACATGCGTGTAAAATTTGTAACATAGCGACAGCACTATGTGTGTCTGGCAAGAAAAGCAGTGCCCTTAATTATTGTTCCTGGTGCTCATTCCTAGCTACTAGTGTAATATCATTTACTGTCGGGGTCAGAATGATTCCTTTGTCTGGATGAACTCCATGGCACCCATGCCCAGTGCTACTAGTTTGATGCACATTTTCCTTTCTCCGACAGCGACAGCAGAGGTGTTGCTGATGCCTGTCATGTGTGCAACTTGAAATCCTTGCAAGATGTGAGGATGGCAAGTTTTTTCTTCTATGTTTTATTTTGCTGTCTGCCTTGCTTAAGTACAGGTGTGCGGGAGCTGCAGTGAAACGGCTATACTGGTGTAGGAAAGCTTGCCGTGGGTGAGTGGTAAATGTAGAGGAGATTGACAGACAATAGTTTTCAGCATGTGCCTGGTAAATGGCACGGTTATCAAAATGCGCCACCATGTCCGTATGATTTCAGGTACTGTAGACCAGTCTGGTCGCCTGTCTGACATGGTGTAGTGCTGTCTTCTGGGGAAAGTTTTCTCAGGGCTGGCCTCCTCACAATCATTTCATACACCAGTATATTTAGTCCAAAAGGAAATCGGGGCCGCATTCATCTGTCACTTGGGCACCGACTCCAGCCCTGGTCTTTTGCCCATCCCCAATTTCCATCATACCATCATACCACCATTGGCCAATTGGCTTGAAAATGGGCCCTTGCTCGGGAATTATCATCCTAACCCACCTCTGCCTCTCTACCTTTGTCTCCTCCTCTGGATTGATTGATCGTGTTAGATGTGCTTTTCTCAATTCAATCATGGGGTAATAATAATAAATATAATCTTTATTTACAAGTAGGCTTACTTTAACACTGCAATGAAGTTACTGTGAAAATCCCTCAGTCACCACATTCCAACACCTGTTCGGGCACACGGAGGGAGAATTCAGAATGTCCAAATTACCTAACAGCGCGATTTTCAGGACTTGTGGGAAGAAATCGGAGCACCCGGAGGAAATCCACGCAGATACGGGGAGAATGTGCAGGATCCGCACAGAGATTGACCAAAGCTGGAAATCGAACCTGAGACCCTGGCGCTTTGAAGCCACAGTGCTAACCACTGCATGTGGGCTTCGCTGATTGGGCCAGCATTTGTTGCCCATCCCTAATTGCCCTAGGCCATTTCGGAGGGCATTGCTGTGGTTCTGGATTCACGTATAGGCTATGCCAGGTGAGGATGCCAGATTTCCTCCTGTTCTTCTGTCCTTCCCTGAAGGACATTAGTGAACCAGGTGGGTTTTTACAACAATTGACAATGTTTTCATGGTCATCATTAGAGTTTTCATGCCAGATTTTTTATCAAATTCAAATTTCACTATCTTCAGTGGTGGGATTCGAAGCCTGGCCCTCAGAGAATTACCCTGGAACTCTGGATTCTTGTTCAGTGATAATAACACTCTGTAACCTACCTCATTGGATCGGCATATGGAGCACACCAGAATGACAGGGAGTGGGATAGCTTGATCTTGGTTTCGGACAATGCTCGGCACAACATAGAGGGCCGAAGGGCCTGTTCTGTGCTGTACTGTTCTATGTTCTAACCTCCTCCCCGCTACATAAATGCACATTGTTGTTGCTGACATGGATTTGTTTTTTTGTTCTTTGACATCTAACATCACTTGAATTGATTTAGCTCCTCATTAAGGCATTGAAACTTTAATGCACAACAGTAAAAGAACATTTTGAAAGTGCATCTGAAGCACAATCATTGTTGTTATGTATGGTATGGAGTCACAAACAGCAAATTGGGGAAGTTGCTTTCAACAACAACTCAAATTTACATAGCTCCTTTAATATAATAAAACATTCCAAGGCGCTTCACAGGGCCATTATAAAACAAAATATGGAGACCATGCCACAAAAGGACAAACAAACAAAGCTGGATCAAAAAGGTTGGCTTGAAAGAGCGTATTCAAGGAGGAAAGTGAGATAGAGGGGTGGAGAGGTTTAGGCTGGGAATTCCTGAGCTAGGCCCTTGGCAGCTGAAGGCAGGTGCAGTGATTAGAATTGGAGTTCCTGAAGCAGCCAGCAGGCCTCGGGGTGCGTGGGACTGGAGAGGGTTGCCGAGATAGGATGGGGCAAAGGCATGGAAGAATTTGAAAACAAGAATGTAAATTTTAAAAAATGAGGCATTGTTTAAGTGGGAGCAAATGTAGTTCAACAAGCACTGGGGTGATGGGTGAATGGAATTTGGTGCAGGGTTGGACAGGCAGCAGACATTTGGGTGATCGGGTTTACTGAGAGCAGAACATGGGAGATGAGCCAGGAATGCATTTCAATGGTCAAGTTCTAAGGCAGCAAAGACATGGGTGAGGGTCTCAGCGAAGGAGCGAAGGATTGGCAGAGACCATGCAATGTTATTGGAGGTGGAATTACACAGTTTTGGTAATAGCGTGAACGTGTAGTCAGGAACTTATCTCGGGGTGAAAGATAAAAAAAGTTTTTTTTAATTTAGAATGCCCAATTCATTTTTTCCAATTAAGGGGCAATTTAGCGTGGCCAATCCACCGACCCTGCAGTTCTTTGGGCTGTGGGAGAGATACCCACGCAAACACGGGGAGAATGTGCAAACTCCACACGGTCATGGGTCCTCAGTGCTGTGAGACAGCAGTGCTAACCACTGGTGGGGGGTGGGAGATGGGATGGGGGGGGTGGTCTCCCAGGCCCCCGGGTAGTTGGCCTCTGTGCAGGGTGGAACATTGGCTACTGCTGATGTCACCGCCAACCTGGCACCCAAGCCGTGCTACCTGGATGCCAGCCTGGCACTGCCAGGGTTCCCTGGTGGCACTGACAGAGTGCCAGGCTGGCAGTGACGAGGTGTCCGGGTGACATTTTATTCATGCTGGAGATCAGGCCTGCAGGTGCCCGATGAAGTGGGGTGCGGCGGGCTCGACAACCCCCTTATGGTGAGTTGGGGTGTTCCAGAGTCCAACGTGGTGTCTAGAGATCGGGGCAGCATTTAAAATGCTCATTAGTGCAGGAAATGCTCCTGGGTGCGGCCTTGGCAGGGCATTCCTCACTGAGGCCCTGAAATGAGGCAGAGGCCTGTTTAATAGCGGAGTCGTTCTCAGCGCTGCCAGGGTTTTGAAACGCCCGGCTAAATGTGCTTGACGCGGGACTCTATTTAATTTCCATTAAATCGCGCCCGGCATCTCCAACATGCTAGCACTCCGGTAGTACGGCCCTGAAGTGTCAGCTGAACTCCAGGTGCAGGAGTTGAACACGTTTTTTTTGATCCAGCCGTGAGCATGCCAGAAACTGAGCTCAACTTTATAACCTGAACACGAAGTTGAACTTTTGAAATCTCGTGTGTGTTCCAGAGGCACACTTTTAATAAAATGATTACAGTGTCAATGTTGTGTGGATCTGATAAAGAGAGGTGCCAGTGTCATGTTAATGTGTCTTGTTCCCGACACAAAAAAAAAACCTTGGTCACAGATTAAATTATGATTTCACCTTGCCGTTGCTATCCAGCACGAGGCAGAGAGACAGCCCAAAGGGGCTTTAATAAATCCTAGCATACTGTGCAAATGGCAACACACTAATGAACAGGTAATTATGTAACTCCCCAGTCTATTAAAACCAGATTGCAAGTCTATTAGAACTGATTATATTTGCCAATTTCAGCTGCATCCATTTACATTTGGTGCATCAACACTTTGTGTGAAAAGGAACTCAATAAGAATTTCCAAACAATTAGATGTCATTGAGTGTAACTCCGGGGGAATTCTGCACAGTTGTTTCAAATGACATTTGTCAGCAGGGATAGCAAATTAATGTAAACTGCAGTTTGAATAACTTTCAAGGCCGACAGGGCTGTCACTTTCATCTTTTATTCTGACGCTGATGGTGTGGCCATATTATTTGTGCTGTTTTTGTCATTATTCCTTCCCTCACATTTTCATGATCTTTCGCGTTACAGAAATCTGCAAGCACATCTGGTCGACTAGGAATTTGAATCACAAGAAGAAAACATTCAAGTGCAAAGAAAGTTGTAAAGGGTCCCAAAGTAACCCTCTCATTCAATTGCGGCAACAACAGCTGGGTCCCTGAATTTAATAATAATTGGGGTGGCACGGTGTCACAGTGTTTAGCACTGCTGCCTCACAGTGCCAGAGATCCAGGGTCGATCCCAATCTTGGGTGTCTGTGTGGAGTTTACACGTTCTCCCCGCGTCTGCGTGGGTCTCCTCCAGCTGCTCTGGTTTCCTCACACAGTCCAAAGGTGTGCAGGTCAGGCGGACTGGCCATGCTAAATGGCCACTTAGTGTCCAAAGATGTCCAAGTTAGATAGGGTTACAGGGTTACGGGGATAGAGGGGGGGGGAGACTGGGTAGGGTAGTTTTTCAGAAGGACGGTGCAGACTCAATGGGCCGAATGGCCTCCTCCTGCAAAGTAGGAATTCTATGAATACAACTCATGAAGCTTCACAGGGGACACTGTAAAGCCAAATATGTCACTGAACTGCATCACAAGATGTTGGCCGAACTTTCCAACCATTCTCACCGGTGGGTCCTTCTGGCCCTGCCAACGGCAACCCTCTGCAGCGAGTTCCCTGGCGGTGGAGGGTGGAAACAATGGGGAAACCTGTTGATAGCGGCAGGACTGGAAGACCACGCTGCCAGCCAATGGTGGGCTGCCTACGCCGCTGCAAAACACGCCGTGGATAGTGAGGGGCGGGAGATCCCACCCATCAAGTCAGATGTGCAAAAGACTGATCAAGGGAATAGGCTTTAAGGATGGCCTTACAGGAGGAGAGCAAGGTAGAGAGGACCGGGCAGAGAATTCCAGAGCACAGGACCATCATTGGCAAAGAGATTAAAGTACTGGATAATCAGGAAGCCTCAAGGGTATGTGGGTATCTCGGGAGGTATGTGGGTATCTCGGGAGGCATGCAGGGTTGGGGAAGAGTGCAAAAATAGGGAGGGGCAAGGCCATGGAGGGATTTGAAAACAGCAGAGAGAATTTTAAAATGGTGACGTCACTTGACTGGGATGGATAAAAGGGAGTTGCTTTAACTTAGGACAAAGGCAACAGAGATTTGGATGGCCACATATTTTGAGTGCAGAACGTGGCAGGCCATCCAGGGGTGCATTGGAATAATCACGGCTAGAGGTGACAAAGGCATGAATGAGGGCTTCAGCAGCAGATCCGATGTTGCTCGATTTGCGGTGCATTACCAGCTACTTCTCTACTTCTATTATAAATTTACAGCGTTCGTCGTCTTCCATTTTTTCAGCTCCACACTCAGATGCAGCAAGTGAAGACATTTGTAGACTCTCCTAATCAGAGTCATTATAGAATGGTTCTCTGACAACACTTGGATTATATGCACTGTAACAGCACTCACATTTATTCAAGTCTCTCTGTCGCATTTATTTAGAGAGTAACACTGTGAATGGATTTGGATTTATTACAAAGTGATACTACGGTTGAGCACAGATTTACAAAGTGAGACATTAATTCTAGGTTTGAGTTTATCACACTGATGCCGTGGTAGAACTTTGCGAGTGACACTGTGGCTGCATTCTGATTTACTATCTATTATGGTCAAACTGTGATTAATTGCAGAGTGACACAGTGACCAGTGACAGATCTATTATCGAGTAATGCCGTGGCTGCACTCTGGTTCCGCCAGGGTCACTCAGCTCCTCACCTCATTACAGCCTTGGTTCAAACATGGACAAACGAGCTGAATGCCAGAAATGAGGTGAGAGTGACTGTCCTTGACATCAAGGCAGCATTTGACCGAGTAAGGCATCAAAGAGCCCGAGCAAAACTGGTTCACCAATGATCTCCCATAGTAAGGTCAGAAGTGGGGATGTTTGCGGATGACTGCACAATGTTCAGCACCATTCGCGACTCTTCAGATAATGAAGCAGTCCATGTCCAAATGCAGCAAGACCTGGACAATATCCAGGCTTGGGCTGACAAGTGGCAAGTTACATTCGCGCCGCACAAGTGCCAGGCAATGGCCATCTCCTACAAGAGAGGATCTAACCATCGACTCTTGACATTCAGTGACATTAACATCACTGAATCCACCACAATGAACATCCTAGGGGATACTATTGATCAGAAACACCACTGGACGAGCTACGTTAATACTGTGGTTACCAGGGCAGGTCAAAGGCTAGGAATCCTATGGTGAGTAACTCACCTCCTGACCCCCCAAAGCCTGTCCACCATCTACAAGGCACAAGTCAGCAGTGTCATGAATACTCTCCATTTGCCTGGATGAGTGTAGTTCCAACAACATTCAAGAAGGTCGACACAATCCAGGACAAAGCAGCCCACTTGATTGTTATCCCGTCCACAAACATTCAAACCCACCACCACCGATGAACAGTGGCAGCCGTGTGTACCATCTACAAGATGTATTACAGTAACTCACCAAGGTTCCTTAGACAATACCTTCCAAACCCAAGACCACTACCATCTAGAAGGACAAGGGCAGCTACCTGGGAATGCCACCACCTGGAGATTCCCCTCCAAGTCACTCACCACCCTGACTTGGAAATGTATAGTAATTTCTTCACTGTCGCTGGGACTAACTCCTGGAACTCGCTCTCTAACTGCACAATGGGTGTACCTCCACCTCAGGGACAGCAGCGGTTAAAGGAGGCAACTCACCATCACCTTCTGAAGGGCAAATAGTGAAGGGCAATAAATGCCGGCCTAACCAGCAATGCCCACATCCCGTAAATGAATTTTTAAAGCTCTGATTTACTAGCTAATATGGTCAAACTGATTTATTAGAGTGACACTGTTAACGGCCTCAGATCTATTACAGAGTGACGCTGTGGCTGCACTCTGATTTACTATCTAATATGGTCAAACTGATTCATTACAGAGTGACATCGTGACCCGCATCAGATCTATTATAGAGTGAATGGACGACACGGAGTTGCAGTGGTTAGCACTGCTGCCTCACAGCGCCAAGGACCCAGGTTCGAATCTGACCTTTGGCAACTGTCTATGTGGAGTTTGCACATTTTCTTTGTGTCTGTATGAGTTTCTCCGGGTGCTCCGGTTTCCTCCCACAGTTTAAAGATGTGCAGGTTAGGTGGATTGGCCGGATTAAATTGCCCCTTAGTGTCCAAAGATGTGCCGGTTAGGTGGGATTATGGGGGGATAAGCCGGTGGAATGGGCCGAGGCAGGGTATTCTTTCAGAAGGTATGTGAAGAATTGATGGGCTGAATGGCCTCCTTCTGCACTGTAGGAATTCCACCGATGATCTATTACAGAGTGCCGCTGTGGATGGACTGACATTTATTAGGGTGACACCAATGAGCAGCTCAACTTATTGCAGAGTCATCGCTGTGACCGTATTTACAGTGCTGGATTTAATGCTCCTCTACCGGTGTGTTTGAAGCCATGGGACAGGAGGGCCCGTTACATCCAGCAGGCAGTCTGCCCACCGCCTACAGACCTGCCCCCACTGCAATTGTACCATTGTGGGGGGGGGGGGGGTGATGTGGCATTTAGTGCCCACTTTTAAAGGCCTTACCTTGCTGCCACTGGGATTTAATATGCAGTGCAGGAGGCCCACACCAGGCAGCCAGTTCAGCAGATTTCCTAGCTCAGGCTGGTGGTGTGAAGGGGTGTTTCCCCCCCTGGGCCCATCAGATGGTCTCCCCGAGGTGATTCCCTCAACCCCTCTCCTGGTACCCCACCCTCCAAAGCTTCTAAATCTCAGCCCTATCCCACTTTGCACACCTCCTCTTCACCCTGGCTCCCAAACACTGACAGAGTTCTGATCTGTCAGCTCTTCAAGCCTCGAGTAAGGTATCATGAGCAGCCATGGTGTTGCCAGTAATTAGAGCTGCTGCCCCTCTGATTGGCTGACAGCTCCTTGAAGCAGGTCTTCCTGTCCCTGAGAGGCAGAAGTCTCCCTCCTTCTGCCCATTAATGGCAGATTGGCTGTTAAACGGCTGCAGGCCAGCCATTCTTAACCTCGGTAGGGCCTTGCCACCGACTGCTTATCTGGATCGGGTTAGGTGGTCGGGATCCTCTATAGTTATTACAGATTCACTCTGTGTCTGAGTTCAGAGTGATTACATAATGATGCTACACCTATTATTCTGCTGGGTTTCCAACTAGTTGTTGAGCAGAGCAAAGGTTATGCGTAATATAAAACAGAGGGAGTCATAAAAGTGCTATTATTTTCTGTCCATTTACTCCATGCTGCATGAATTTGGCTCTGTGCCAATCATGATCTCATTTATATTACTCCCATCTCCATTCCCTTGTAACATTCAAGCATTTTTACTAAAGAAATTACTGAATTTAGATCTGTTAGGGTTCCTCAAAAGGTTTTGAGCTTGAAGTATTTTGATTAGATTTTATTTTCAAGACAACTTTCTATATTTAACCAATTATTTTAATTACTGTTTTTTATTAAATGTATGTAATGCAAACTTATCGGCATTGATTTCAATATACCACACACTCACCTCATCCATCAATTGCCAGAACTGGTGTGAACAGGTCAATCATTAATTCCCCTTGCTCGCCTCAGCCAAAAGGTACCAATTATTCGCTTATCACCCTCCAGGTTAGAGGTCAGTCAATGATCCTCTTTTTACAATTGGTTCCTTTGGTCACTTTCTTCTCTTCTCTCATCCTCACTTCAAATGGGGCGAGATTCTCTGGTCTCCCAATCGCGTGCTGCTCGGCAGAGGGAGGCGGGATTCTCTGCTCCCGCCACTACCAACGCGTGTTCCCAATGAAACCCACCCCACACTGTTGGGAAACCCGCAGGGGACCAACGAATCCCGCCTTCATCGAATGGCCGGAGAATTCCGACCCACATGTAAGGAGCTCACATTCTTGCCTCTACAATTAAGACCATTCATTCATTTGTCTCTGCCACTTCCACGTATACACTCATGTTCTGTCTCCCACCCTCTCCTGCCTTCAACCCTTGGCCCAATTTTAACCCACTCAAAATACATTCATTCACAGTATTCAAATCTGCATCTGTCTCCTTGTCCATCTTCTGTTCTCTGAATCCCCACCCCAGAAACCTTCTGGCATCCATGCTAACTAACAGTATCGCTGCCTTCCCTCTGTCTGCTATTGTAATCTTCTTCCTGTCTGATGCACTATCAATTACGACGAGACAAGAGTAGAGTGTAATCGAGGTTTTATTACGCAGAGATGTGGAGCCTCCCGCAGCTGCTGCCGAAATGGCTGCAGTTCGGAGAGCACACACATTTATACTCCACCTACTGGGTGGAGCCAGCAGGCAGGGATCTACCTCCGTACCTGTAGTACAGGGGCCTTACCGTAATACCCTCATATGCAGTATATACAATGCAACAGTGGTGACTACCACATTCACCCCCTGTTAGAGTCCAGCCGTTCCATGGATGTAGGCCGACCCTATGCCCGTAACAAACGTGTTTCTAACTAGCAGGTCAGAATGTTCAATGGTCGAAACGGCCTGGAAATCGCAGTCTCTCACCAGGGTGAGCAGGGCATGCCAGAAATCTTCCACAGACTCACCGGGGAGTTGATGCCCCGTGGACAGGAGGTGCCTGTCGTAGAGCTTGTTGGTCTGCTGAGTGTAGTTCTCCTTCAGTAGCGCCATGGCCTCAGCGTAGGTCAGCGCGTCCCGGATGAGGGGAAAGATATCGGAGCTCAGCCGCGTGTAAAGGGTCTGGAGCTTCTGTGCCTCTGAGGGTGGTTATGTCGCAGATCCAATGTATGCTTCAAAGCAAGCTAGCCAATGTGCGAAGGCCGACTTGGCATTGTCTGCTTGAGGGTGCAGCTGCAGGCAATCAGGCTTGATGCGGAGATCCATCATTGTAAAATCTCTGCGTAATAAATTGATGCACTATCAATTACGACGAGACGAGAGTAGAGTGTAATCGAGGCTTTATTACGCAGAGATGCGGAGCCTCCCACAGCTGCTGCCGAAATGGCTGCAGTTCGGAGGGCCCACACATTTATACTCCGCCTACTGGGTGGAGCCAGCAGGCAGGGATCTACCCCCGTACCTGTAGTACAGGGGCCTTACCGTAATACCCCTCGTATGCAGTATGTACAATACAACAGTGGTGAGTACCACACTGTCAAAAACCATCATTACCCAATCTGAAATAAAAGGAAGACTGATCAATCTTTCTTCTCCATTAATGCCCCATCCCCAACCTCTTTTCCTCTAAGATTCTTAGATATGTTGTTGGCTTCCATGATAATTTCTCCCATGACTTGTTCGATTCCATCCAGACTAGCACTGGTTTCACCTCCTCCCTGGTCACCGTGAGGATGAAGCACATTTTAAAATATATATATTTTGATTAAGCTTTTTCCATTTTATACATAATACATAACAAAACAACACAACCAAACAGAAAAACCCACCTCTCTCCCACATACAACCCCAGAACCTAACCCCACCCAAAAACCTAAACCTTACCCTCTGCTCCCCGCACCCATTCCTCCCCACCCCCACCCACCTCCCAGCCCCCTCCTGAGCAACTAACGGTGACCAGCTCTTTGAAATACAAAGTAAGTGGTTGCCACCTTCGGTAAAACCCCTCAATTACTACCCTCACGGTGTACTCGACTTTCTCGAGGTATAAGAACTCCATCAGATCCCCCAGCCACACTGAGGCACTGGGCGGAGAAGCTGACCTCCACCCCACTGGCACTCGCCTACTGACAGTCGGCGAGGTGAAGGCCAGGATATTGGTCCCCGCGCCCATCTGCAGCCCCGACGAGTCCAGTACCCCAAATATGGTCACTAATGGACAGGGCTCCAGCTTCATTTTCAGAATCAACGATAAGATGCGAAAGGAGACCCAGAAACCCACAAGCCTGGGACACGACCAGAACATGGTTGGCCGGGCCCCTGCACAGCACACACTTGTCCTCCACCCCTGCGAAGAACTGACTCATGGTGGACCTAGTCAATGTGTGCCCTATAAACTACTTTGAGTTTGATTAAACCAAGCCTCACGCAAGAAGATGTGGAGTTCACCCTCCGCAGGACCTCACTCCGCACCTCATCATCCAAAACTGACCCCAACTCGGAAAGATCTGTTTCGCAAAATTGCAAACTTGTAAGAATCTGAACGAGTCAGATTGCGAGATCCCAATCTTCTCTGACAGTTCCTGTAAACTGGCAACCCCCCCTCCAAGAACAGATCCCCATCTACCCCCCAAAATTGACATCCAATGCACAGATCGGGGCCAGCTTCGATACAGCCCGCTATTTAAAATGCTGCTGAAATTGTCTCCATAGCTTCAAAGTGGAGTCAAACACCAGATTTGCCGAATATTTTACCGATGAGAATGGGGGCGAGGCCGTCGCTAATGCCATCAACCCAGCCCCGCTACACGACTTCAATTCCATCTGCACCCACGTGGCTGCCGGATTATGAAGTGCATTTTGCTGCTTAATGCAGCCATCGTCTTACAGTGCGGACAAAAGAGGTCGGCCAAAGATCAGTGGCGATTTTTCATAACGAAGGATGTATTTGGCCCATATTCCTTAATACCTTTGGTGACAAAAATGTACCCATCTCAGATTGATTGCCGTTTGTGGGAGAGAGTTCCAAACCTCTACCACCCTTTGCGTGAAGAGTTGCTTCCGAACATCTCCCCTGAATGGTCAATGGTGCGAAGCTTGGATCAGCAGAGCAGCAGAAAGGTTTCAGGGTGGGATTTTCTGGCCCTTCCCGCCAACGTCAAACCCCACCACAGGTCCCCCCGCGGCGGGACGGGCGAGCTGCGCAAATCGCCATTGACGTCAGTGGGACCGGAAGATCCCAGCAGCTGCCTCTGTCACGGGAAAGCCTGGTGCGGGAGGGGGGGCTGGAACGTTCTGGTCTAGGGGCTAAAGTGTAGATAGAAGTCATTAAAAACTGGTGGGCAGTTTCAAAAAAAGATTAAAAGGCGAATGAAATGTTGGCCTTTACCTCAATGGTTGGATAACATGTTACCATTTGGTGTCCCCAATTAGATTCACCGGAATGATATCAGGCCTAAAAGGTTTTGTAAATGGAGGCTTGGATTGCTTTGAATGTAGATGATTAAGGGGTGAACTAGTTAAGGGATGTAAGGTGATTAAAGAGTTGATAGAAACAAACTATTTCCTTTGCGGAGGCAAAATCAGAACAAGAGGACACACGCTTGAAATTTGAGCTGGACCATTCAGGGTTGATGTCGGGAAGCATTTCTTCCCAAAAAAAGGGATTGTGAAACTCTCCCCCGCTTCCCCCCGCCCCGCCACCTATTGAGCCTCGGTCAATTGGAAAATTTCGATACTGGGTTTGAAAGATCCTTGTTCGGCAAGGGTTATTGGACCCTTTGCGGATAGATTTAAGATACAGGTCAGCGTAATTTAATTGAATGGTGGAACAGGTGCGAGGGGCAGAGCGGCCTACTCCTGTCTCTATGTTACCATTCAGGATACAGAAACATGTGGGGAAAAGTGGTTTTCCCTGCCTCTGTGGGAGGCAGCAAAACTGGAACAGCGATGGAAACGTTTTATTTTTAGGCCACACGTGGACTCAGCAGTATCCAGTTCATTTCCTCTTTGGCAGCCTGTATGAATCACCCAGAGCCATTAGGAGATGAGCCAGAGATGGAGGAGAAGACAGTAAACCTGCTGCAGCCACAACTTTTAAACAAGCCGACATGCGATCGGTTGTTGTCTGTTGCCTCTGGCGCTGTGAAGATGCCCCACAAAGTAAATGGGAGAAGAATAGAACTCTAGAGCGGGGGAGAAGCCAGGCTTTAAAAAACAAATCTAACTCACTTGAAGAGCTTCTGTACTACGAACACAGAACTTAATGATTTATGTTCCTCTGTTCATTGGACGCGATGAAACGGCAGCATAACGTTACAGCAGGGAAAATTGCCTTACATTGGCATTTTTAACTAAAATCAGTAAATAGCAGTATATATATCAGTTAAAGAGGTTCATACACTGTCTTACCTTGTGTGGCGATGTAGTGGTTTGCTCTGTGATAACCCTGAAAAAGAGAAAACAAAGTCTTAGTGACGTAATACAGAAATAGAAAATTCCTCTTAAAAGTATTTTTGATTTGACCTAATTTTTGTGAAGTGGTCTAATGAGGGGGACAGAATGGAAACAATAAGCTTCTCGATGATTGTAACGGTGCTTCTGTACCAAACAAAAATATACAAGGCAGGTAACATTGAATTTCACAGCTCAGAATAGGCCATTTGGCCCAACCAGTCTATGCCGGCATTTATGTTCCTTTCAAAGCTCCTCCCATTCTACCTCACCTAACTCTGTCAGCATAATCCTCCCTTCCTTTCTATGACTTACACTTATCAAGCTTCCTGTTAAATGCATCTATACTCTTCGCCCCAACCATTCGGCATGGTAGCAAGTTCCACATTCTCACCACTCTGGATAAAGATGTTCCTTCTGAATCCCCTATCTGATTTCTTGGAATTGATGGCCTCTAGTTTTGCTCTTCGCCACAAGGGGAATCACTGTCTCCAGGTCTACTCAAAGATTCTCACAAGGGAGACGGTGGCATGGTGGTATTGTCACTGGACGAGTAATTCAGTGATCCAGGGTAATGTTCTAGGGATTTGGGTTTGAATCCTACCACGGCAGATGGTGACATTTTAATTAAATAAAAATCTGGAATTAAAAGTCTAATGATGACCATGAAACTTTTGTTGTAAAAACCCATCTGGTTCATGAATATCCTTGAGGGAAGGAAATCTGCCGTCCATACACCTACATGTGACTCCAGATCCATACAGTAACGTGGTTGACATTTTTAAACCACTCAGTCAAGGGCAATAGGGATGGGCAATAAATGCTGGCCTAGCCAGCAACGCCCACATCCTCAAAATAAAAACAAACTATTTTCAGCAAGCTACAAACCAGAGACACGACAAAACACAAACGTTCTTGGACTGCAGTTGAGTGAATGGAAATATGTGGGGATGTTGGTAGGCGGCAGAATATTTAGAGTAAAAGAGAATCTTTTCGAGATAGGTTGCTACTGCAGGTATTAAAATTCCGTTTCAAGTGTACCAGTCACCTCCCTTTAAATACAGTTATTAACACAAATTTATAATTTTACATTAAAAAAATAAAGTTCTGGAACTTCACAGGGGATTGAGCAATAGCTGAAAGATGAGTTAGTGCCTTAGGGGAGCGATCATTCATCAGGTCTGGTGAGTTCTGATGGCTGATCCCGCACACACATTCCCGGCCGCCCGCGCTGGCGGGATGTTCTGGCCCTGCTGAAGTCAATCCCTCGTGGCGGGTTCCCCTCAAACACCCAAAGACTTCACTGGGGCTGGAAGATCTCACCAGTAGCCAATGGCTGGCCACATCCATCGGATGAGGAGAAATTCCTTCACCCAGAGAGAGTGGTGAATCTGCGGAATTCGCTACCATAAAAAGTAGTTGAGGCCAAAACGTTGTGTAATTTCAAGAATATACCTCTTGAGGCTGAAGGGACTGAGGGATATGGGGCGGGGTGGAAGGCAGGATCAGGGTACTGAACGTGATCAGCCATGATCATAATGAATGGTGGAGCAGGCTCGAAGGGCCGAATGGCCTCCTCCTGCTTGTATGTTTCTCTGTATTGCGGGGAAACCCAGTCAAAGAGTTAACCTATCTTTTTCTCTTGCAGACCTTGGTTGATCTGCTTTGACCTTTCAAGCATTTTCTCTTATTTTTTAAATACATCGGATATGAATTTTCATAATAATTTTTTATTCATCCCGTCTCTTTTTAATACAGTGACCAATATATTAAATTCTCTTTTGATTACACAGGGGTGCAAGAGTCTCACAGGTATCTGAGAGGCAAATTCCATGGGCGGGATTCTCTGCAGCTCCGTGCCAAAATCGTGAAATGCAACGCCAAAATTGGCTTTGACGCTGGACCCCCCAACACGACGGAATCGCGGCGCCAGGATTGCGGCCCGGAGAATCGCATTGGGTCCCCCGACGACCGATTGTCCGGGGCCTGAGCGATTCATGTCCGCGGCTGCCGCGCGAGAGTCCCGACCGGCCAGACCCTATTAGTTCCACGCCGCCGGAAACTCCAGCGGTCGGGAGTGGAGTATCGCTGGGCGGGCCTCTGACAATGGCCCCCCAACCGCGCGGTGTAATTCGTGGACGGGCAGATATTCAGGGCCCGGAGAATCGCTGGAGCGGCGCCGGGCCCGACTCTGACAGGAACTTCGATTCTCTGCCCCCGCGCGAAACGCGATTTCGGCACAGGGCGACGGAGAATCCAGGGTCTTTGTTTTTTTGTGATGTTGGTTCTGAACTGTTACACCTCTTAGCAACTTCCGTTTCTGATAAAACGTTAGTCCTGGTGCTCCAGCCACAGGAGCTGCCAGGCCCGCTGAGTATTCCCAGCACTTTCGGTTGTCATTTGAGATTTCCAGTATTGTAATGGTTGTACCGACTGAGAATTTCTAATTTGCGTGCAGCCTTGAAATCAAACCTGAATCCACTAACTCTTTATTGTTTAACAATTCTTGTGTAATTATTTTTGTTCAAAGTCTGTAAAAGTAAAGCCATTCAGTCCCATGGCAGCCCCGTTGCAGGCTTGCACACAATAACATTTGGTAGTTATGTAACCGCCAGCAGGATAACAAAGGTTAATCCTTGAAGGCATCACACGCAACCGTCTTTGAATTCTTTCCAGATGAAACATTGATTATCTAAATAAGCTCTGCTACAGTGGCCTGAAAATCAACTTCTCTTAAGTGGGCACTGTTACGTTTCTAAATGGAGGTTAGCATGTTCCACATTTGTCCAGCTGAATAATTGCTTTTCATAAGATAGATGTAACTCGGTATATCCACAGAAGAAAAAAAAAAAATACTGCCTCACTTTTCCAATTGTGTTTAAGTTTTCTCTTCCCACCCCAAATGCCATCCCCCAGCTACTGACTCCATTCTTCTCCCTGGCAACCGTTTTGGTTGTGAAGAGATTGTCTGCATCTTTGGTATCATATTTGACCCTGAGATAAGCTTCTGGCTACATAGTCGCGCCCATCACTAAGACAGCCTATCTCCACCTCCGTAACATTGCCCAACTTCACCACTGTCTTCGTTCATCTGCTGCTGAAATCTTCATTCATGCCTTCCTTTTGTAAGGTGCAACAAAAGGAATCCACACCGAGTTGTGGAGAAAAACAAAACTTACTTTATATAAGACGTTATCTATTATATACAGCTCTACTAGTTCCCTACTGGGTCTCCTGTAGTTGGTGCCTAACTGGCCGATTCTATTTATACAAAGGCACATGGACTTGTTAAGGGTCTCCGGCCTCCTTCTGAGTAAGCTAGTATTGTGCAAGCTCCACAGGGTAGTGGATCATCCCTACTCTGTAAAATCCGTGCGGGTTATAACGCTTCCCTACCTCTAAACCTAACTATTCCAACATACTCCTGGCTGGCTTCCTACATTCTACCTTCTGTAAACCTCAGGTCATCAAAAACCCATAACCGGAGCAAATCCTGTTTCCCTGATTAACCCTGTGCTCGCTGGTCACTCCCGTCTCCCAATGAGCACTGTCTTTACTTTCATCCTCGTCTCCCGATGAGCACTGTCTTTACTTTCATCCTCGTCTCCCGGTGAAGCACTGTCTTTACTCTTGTCCTCGTTTTCAAATCACTCCATGTCCTCCCTATCTCTCAAACCTCCTCCAACCCCGTAACCCTCCCGAGGCACTCCCTCTCATTTTGACCTCTATTGGTGGATGTGTCTTCAGCCAGCTGGACCCCTCTCTGCCCCTCTACCTCGCTTTCCTCACTTCAGAAGCCACCGAAAAACCTGTATTTTTGAGCAGGCTTTCGATTATCTTGCCCAATATCTCCTTTATGTGGCTCAATGTCACACTTTGTTTCATAGTGTTCCAGTGAAGTGCCTTGGGTGAATTTAGTGCATTAAAAGTGCGATAAAAATCTAAGTTGTTCTTGTAAAGATATTTGCTTCTACAGATTTGGGTACATGTGTTTATTAAGTTTGGCGAAGTCTTATCGTGTTGCTGGTGATTGTCATTTTTTCATATGTTTTCCACTCAGCGCCAGCTTCAAGCACTCCCAGGGTAGGTGCAGCATGATTAGATGCAAAATAAGGGCCGATCCACTGTGCTCCTACAGTGGCTAAGAATGTGACTATATTTATGAACATTTCAGCGTTTCAATAACTGTTCTTTTAGAAAGTGCTCATGATTCCATGAGAAATAGTGGGACTGAAACCTTCGCATGTGCATTTATATCCTCACACAAAGCAATCACAGGTATTCTTTGCCACAAGCGTTCAACCACAACACTAAAAGCACCCCCTACAGTATAATATTCAATCCACAGCTCCGACTAAAGAGATGAAAGTATCTGCTCTCTGCCAGTTAGAAGAGAAAATGAATTTGTGACAGTCAGTTCCTAATGGGCACAAGCCCACAGAACAAAACTGCCCATAATCAGCATCAAACTGACAGCTTCCCATTTTGAAGTTGCAGAATGACTGGAGAGGGAAATGCTAATACCACGCTGGGGTAGTGGGACATGCTGTTCAGAGATTGTCAATTTGTTACGACAGAGTAGAAGGAGCTTTAGTCTGACTCTGCTCTGTGTTCTACCTGGCCTGAAAGTATTTGATATTGGCAGCTTGTAAAGAAATGGAAGAGAGTTCTCTGTTTGCCAACACTGACCCCCGATCAACGAAAGAAAACACCATAGAAGCCACATTCACTGACAAATTTAGTCACTTACTTCAACGTAGTTGGCGTTAATGTAGTCAGAATTTGAGTCTCCCTCCAATGGTTGCAGCCTGACCCGAGAATGATCATCTGAAAGAAAAAGCGGTGAACACTGATCAGTGAACCAGTATCTTGTGCATTCAAGGAGGACAGAAAACTGGATTGTTGGCTTTTGATTCAAACTAAAAGGGGGAGAGGTGGTGGCACATTGAGTCTCCCAGATTTCAACCATTATTACTGGCAGCTCATAACCAGACAACTGTGGTTTGATCCTAACTTCCAACCCAGTCTCCAGTGAATTCGCCCTTCACGGCCTCACTGCACCCCATCCCACCAGCCCAACGATCATAGAATTTACAGTGCAGCGGGAGGCCATTCCGCCCATCGAGTCTGCACTGGCCCTTGGAAAGAGCACCCTACCCACACTCCCACCCTATTCCCACAACCCAGTAACCCCACCTCAACTTTTCTTTTGGACACTAAGGGCAATTTATCATGGCCAATCCACCTAACCTGCATGTCTTTGGACTGTGGGAGGAAACCGGAGCACCCAGAGGAAACCCACACAGACACGGGGAGAATGTGCAGACTCTGCACAGACAGTGACCCAAGCCGGGAATCGAACCTGGGACTCTGGAGCTGTGAAACAACTGTGCTAAGCACTGTGGTACCGTGCCCCCCAGTTCCCAACAAAACCCATGGCTGGAAATGGAGCCAGGACCTCCCTCGCAACCTCCTCCTCCCGCACACAGCTTGCCATTCAGAGACCTACAGAGGTTACTGGATGACAGCCATTGTCACCACCGCCCTTTCCGCCTGACAATAGGTGCATACTTCCATAAGAATCCCTTATTGTCTATCCAGATTGGCACAACGGGGATCTTCCAGAAACATTCACTTTAACTGGATGCAGAACCGGGCTTGAGAAAGGAATCAACAGATTCTGCCAGCTACTCCAGGAGATATAACATAATGTTTGTTCCAATAGTTACCACAAGTTTCACCTTGCCCAGAAAGCCTGTACCACTATTTTCCCAGCACAACGGGCTGAAAGACCATCTATGCTACACATTTCTGAAGTTTTATGAAGCATTGCCTCCGGAACCGGGCAATACTTCATCGGCCACTTTGAACCAATCACTTTGGATTGTCCGCTCTACTCCTTAACAGCCTCTTGTGGGATAACATCTGCACCCTGTGTACCAATTGCATCTCCATGAGTAAGCATGGATGAGAAAACTTTGGAGGCAAGGAGCTGGGTTCTCCGCCCCGCCGTGCCACATTTCAGGTTCACCACACCGGCGGGATGCTCCATTACGCCAGCCAGTCAATGGGGTTTCTCATTGTGAGGCAGCCCCATGCTGTCGGGAAACCCCCGGGCTGCCGGCAAAATGGAGCACCCTGCCGGCGGAGAATCCAGCCCAAGGCCTAAGCAGGCAGATAGGGGAGAAGTGTGGCAAAGTGTACGGGGCTCAACCCTGAATAACACCAGCAGAAGCAAACTGCATTTTAAAAAAATGTAAATGTAGCCACAGTCCCAGAAGCTGCTCTCCTCTTTGAGAGCTGCCTGATGGTGCTTTAACCTGAGGGTCACCACACCTCAGGCGAGGGGCAAGGTTGAGAAGGGGGGACCTTCATGAATAACCTCAGCCGGTACGGGAACCTTGTTTTGCATCATGAACCAGCTGTCCAGCCAACTGAGCTAACCGACCCCCAAACTGACACTGAGTCTCATAAGTGGCTTTCACCGCCAGTCCTCCATTGTTCAGGGTGCCAACAGTTGGGGTTTTGGTGATAGATTCCTCCGGCAGATTTCATCAACTGTGTATGTGAATGCACACTCATAAAATCCTTGTATCCTTGATTTCATAAATGATAAAAGTAAATATGCCATCAGTTGCATAACCACAATTTTAAAAAAGCATAGAAAGAATGAAGCCAATAAATTCAAGCAGGTCTCAGAGCCACTCTGGAGTCACACAACCACACGCCGCTATGCAGGTACATCTCCAGCCCATGGAGCAACTTCCCAGGGACTCACAGGCCTGGTTGATATCATATTCCTGGCAGTTTGCAATGGAATGGGCCTGGCACACTCCTCATAATTCATCCAGGTGGAATTTTCCAGCAGCGGTTTGGCAATAGAATTAGAATCTAACCAAATTCAAGAGGCATTTTCCTCTTCATTTAACTTTAATATACTTGTTATTAGTCAGCGTTTGCTGCTATTTGAAACACATTTTGCCTGCCTTCCATTATACCTTGAAACGCGTTGCATTTGTCTATGAAGGGAGTGCTGAAAAACAACTATTCTCTAATTATGGCCAGGGTGAGCTTTGATTATAGATCCCTCATTACCCTTCAGAAGATGGTGCTGAGCTGCCTTCTTGAATCGTTGCAGTCCATGAGGTGTAGATATACCCACTGTGCTGTTAGGGAGGGAGTTCCAGGATTTTGGTCCAACGACAGTGAAGGAACAGTAATATATTTCCAAGTCAGGGTGGTGAGTGACTTAGGGGGGACGGGGGCGGGGGGTGGTTGCAGGTGGTGGTGTTCTCGTGTATCCACTGCCCTGTCCTTCCAGGTGATAGAGGTTGCGGATTTGGAAGGTACTGTTGAAGGAGCCATGGTGAGTTGCTGCAGTGCATCTTGTAGATGGCACACACTGCTGCCAATGTGTGGAGGGAGTGAACATTTAAGGTGATGGGGTTGCTTTGTTCTGGATCGTGTCGGGTTTCTTGAGTGTTGGAGCTACACTTATCCAGGCAAGTGGAGAGTATTCCAACACACTCCTTACTTGTGCCTTGTAGATGGTGGACAGGCTTTGGGGATCAGGAAGTGAGTTACTCGTTGCAGAATTCCCAGCCTCTGACCTGCTCTTATAGCCAACGTATTTAAATGGCTAGTCCAGTTTAGTTTCTGGTAAATAGAAATCCCCTCCCAGGATGTTAATAGTGAGAGATTTAGCAGCAGAAATACCATTGACTGCATCAGTATCCGAGGAGTCGCAAATGGTGCTGAACATTGTGCAATCATCAGCGAACATCCCCACTTCTGACCTTGTGATGGAAGGAAGGTCTTTGATGAAGCAGCTGAAGGTGGTTGGGCCTAGGACAATGCCCTGAGGAACACCTGCAGTGGTGTCCTGGGGCTGGGATGATTGATCTCCGACAACCTCGACCACCTTCCTTTGAGCCAGGTATATCTCCAACCAGCGAAGAGTTTTCCCCCTTTTCCAGTGACTTCAGTTTTATTAAGGCTCCTTGTTGCCACACTCAGGTCCAATGCTGCCTTGATGTCAAGGGCAGTCACTCTCACCTCCACCCTGCGGTTCATGTTTGGATCAAGGTTGTAATGAGGTCAGGAGCTGAGTGAACCTGATGGAATCCAAACAGGAGGGTCAGTGAGCAGGTTATTGCTGAGTAAGTACCACTTTATGGACTGTCAACACCATCTTACATCACTTTGCTGATGATTGAGAGTAGACTGATGGAGAAGTAATCGGCTGGGTTAGATTTGTCCTGTTTCTTGTCTGCAGGATTTACCTGGGTCGTTTCCCACATTGCCAGCTGGAAGCCGGTGTTGTAGCTCTACTGGAACAGCTTGGCTAGGGGCCCGGCAAGTTCTGCAGCACAAATCTTCAGTACTCTTGCTGGAATATTTCTAGAGTCCATAACCTTGGCAGTATTTAGTGCCTTCAGCCGTTCCTTGCTATCACATGGACTGAATCGCATTTGCTGAAGACTGACGTCTGTGATGCTGGGGACCTCTCGAGGAGGCTGAGATGAACTATGCACTTGGAACTTTTGGCTGAAGGTGATAGCAATTTCTTCAGTCTTGTCTTCTGCACCTATGTGCTGGGCTCCTTCATAATTTAGGATGGGGATATTTATGAAGCCTCCTCCTCCAGTGAGTTGTTTAATTGTTCACCACCATTCAGAAGTGGGCGGCACGGTAGCACCATGGTTAGCATTGTTGCTTCACAGCGCCAGGGTCCCAGGTTCGATTCCCGGCTTGGGTCACACTGTCTGTGCGGAGTCTGCACGTTCTGCCGTGTCTGCGTGGGTTTCCTCAGGTGCTCCGGTTTCCTCCCACAAATCCCCAAAGATGTGCTGTTAGGTAATTTGGAAATGATGGATTCTCCCTCTGTGTACCCGAACAGGCACCGGAATGTGGCGACTAGGGGATTTTCAGTCACTTCATTGCAGTGTTAATGTAAGCCTGCTTGTGACAATAAAGATTATTATTATTGTATATGGCAGGATTGCCGAGCTTAGATCTGATTTGTTGCTTGTGAGATCGCTTAGCCCTGTCCCTTGCTTGCTGCTTCCATTGTTTGGTATGCAAATAGTCCTGTGTTGTGATTTCACGAGGCTGACGCCTCATTTTTAGGTTTACCTGATGTGGCTCCTGGCATGCCCTCCTACAATCTTCATTGAAATTTGGGTCATTTCAATTAATGTACCTCGTATCTAGTCTTAGGTTATTTTGATTCTTATGGGCAATTTAACCTAACCCTCCCATCACAAAATATGCTAAAATTGGGTTTATGCCTCACTGGGCTTTCTATTGGTGTCTGTTCGAGAGTAATACTGGGTGATCTTGAGATCAATGAATGGGGAATCTGGGCATGGTATATAAGGGGTATCAAATTTGGCCCTGCCCATTTTACAGGGGTAAATTTTACTAATTTAACTAGCTGTATATAACCACAACAGATGCTCTGCGGCAAATCAAAATGAAAATTGCTACATTTCACTTCTAAAATGATCCAAGAGACCCGAGAAAGAAAATTCACTTCAATACATTGTAAACGTAAAGGTTAAGGCAGCTACCACATATAATGATGGGACTAATGAGAATGCCAGTCCTGGTTTGGCGGCATTTAAAGGGTTAAGTAAGAGCCCCAGCTGGGCGGACCTCTGCCCAGTAGCAGGGAAACTCGTATTCTTTCAGTCACATGGGGAGATCTATCAGTGTATTCCCAGGGATCTCGTCAGGATTGTCACAGCTTCCTTGGTGGAATCTTCAGCCTTATGAAAATTATAGGTGTTCAGATTAGTTTTGGCTCCCAGCACCACACAGGTTGGCGGTGCATCCTCTGTTATAATCTTCCTAATCTTCCAGGATGGGGGGACAGGGGACGGACCATCTACTGTCAGGAAGAATGTAACAGTTTATCTATCAGTTGCTCCTGGGTAGGTATCCAGCAAGATCACTCAGAGAACCCATCGCGGAGACACATATTCTCATTTTGCTTCTGGTCCCGTCTCCGAATCTGTCTTCTGAGACTGGGAAGACTGTACCCATAATCACGTACAATATCGACTAACTGACTCCACAATACTTGAATGTTCTTAGTTTATGTTTGATTGATTGAAGCCAGCCATAACAGTAATTTTCCTCTTTTCATATATTCTTTCTAATCCTTCACAGAGCAAACGGTCCTCCTTCTCTTTCTAACCCAGGTGGCCTGCAGTGTAACCCGAGGAAGAGCTTGTTTTTTTTTTTACACAGGTACCTAACTTGATTAGCTCATTTTGCAGCTTTCTACTCAACATCGGGACAACTTCACTGACCTCCAAAATGCCCCTGACATACATCACCTTTTCTGGTATACCCGCTCTAAGCATTGTATAGCCCCAAATGTTATATCCAATTCCATCTTCAGCCCTTGTTCTCAGCTAGTGTGGTGCTTGGGTGTTAGGAGTGGCCTCAATATACTTGGGCTCTGTCAGGGATTCCTCCTCCTGATTACTGTAATACTCGAATGTGTGAGTGAGGACACTGAATCAAACAGAATGAGGCCTAATGTCGGTCAATCTGTCTGGCCTAACAGGTCAGGCTAATGAAAGAAGAGCTAGTTGGTGAAGGTAGCAGACCTCTGCCAGCATCCACAGAGTGGTAACCCCAATGGGTCCTGCAATTGGTCATCCCTGGCATTTTCATGCAGAACTATTAGGGATGTGTCAAGATCACTCACTCTTACATTGATCAGGAGATGATACTGTACCCTGCACAAAGTGACCGAATGCTGCTGCAAAACTCTGAATCCATTTACATATAGACAACGTTGCTAATAGGGATACAAACAATTTAAATTTGGGTTTTCTGGCTGTGGCTGACACAGAGAAATGGATTGCAGTTCCACAAACTAATTCACATGCCAAATGCAGAAATTGCAGAAGGGGGCTGGGTTTGCAATGAAATGCACCAGCCTATTTTATCACAGCGATGGCCCTCAAAAAAGTCTAAAAGCTCTACATATCATGGGAATTAATGGCTGGGCAATTGCATCAGTTGTTCTGCCTACCTCGATTTCAGATTTAAACAATTAAACTCAATCCCAAAATACAAGGGGCTGGACTTTACAATCCCCCGCTGACGGGTTTGAAGGCTAGTGGGAAAGTAAAATCCAGTAGTTTAACAGTCTCTTATACGGCACCTTGTCTTCACTGAGACAGTTCCTCAGGATTGCTGCCACTCAGCTTCGATGGGATCTGGGGTGGCTGATACATCCAATGCACTATCTGTAGACTCTGCCCCGTGTGGTACAGGTGGTGTTTGAAAGGTTGTGTAGATGAGTTGTTTGGAGGATTGTGAACTCCTTCCAATGTCTTGCTATCAACTCTGCACATTCCCAATGAAGCCTCTCAGTGTGTTTGTTGCCTTCCCTGATAAACCTTCTCATTTTAGTCGGTCACAAGCCAGAGTCTCCCACCAGTTGCCGAGCATGTTTGACCTCTTCAGGGATGCTTTGAGGACATCCTGCTGTCCTCCTGGAAGTTTTCTACCATGGTTGAGTTCCGTGTAGAGCAGTTGCTTCAGGAATCTTGTGTCAGGCACACAAATGGTATGTCCTGTCCCACAGAGCTGGTTTCGAGTGATTAATACCTCAATGCTGCACAAGTTGGCTTGGGAGGAGATATTGGTGGCGGCCTTTCTTACACTGAATTTGCTAAGTCACCGTTGATGATACTTCTCCAGTAGTTTGAGGTGCCTGACGTAGTATCCAAGTCTCCTCAGCTATACTAGTGGCGGGGTGATGGTTGGCCTGTCAGTGGGCCAGTTCAGGCTCATAGGTGGGCAAATAAGTGGTCAACAGAATGACGGCTGGCTCCAAATCCATTTGTTTCAGTGGGGAGTGCGGAGTTCACATTTTAATTGACAGTTTTAAGGGGCAATTAAAGGATTGACTGTCATTGATGTTGTTAAACAATAAAAGTTAGGTTTTCTTTTCCAGAAGTCTGACCGCTTGGGGGCGACTTAAAATCTTTAAATGAGTTTCATGAATGAGAGTTTCTTTTTGTGTTAAGTGTGCATGAGTGAAAGCTCTGTCAGGTTGTTTGACATTTTCTTTTTCATCTTCCCACAACTCCGGCAATTTGTCTATAGTGGATACTGGGTGGGTAGCTACAGAGGTGGCATGGGGTATAAATGGGCACGGAGGTACCATTGGAGTGAGGTGGCATGAGGACTTTGAGGGGGCATGGGGTGTGTGGGAGGTATGAGGTAGCATGGGATTATGAGGGGCATGGAGGTAACATGGGGTACAAGGTGGCATGGGGGTATGAGATGGCATGGCAGTGACATGGGTGTATGAGGGGAATGGGGGAGTGAGAGCTAGAGGATCTAATAGGGTTTATATAAAACTGTGCTGAAATCGTAGAGAACCAAATCAGAACATCTAACCAGCTCATCTTGGCACATTCCTTGCACCGTGGTTACGTCTAAACTGAGATGGCAACCATACCCTTGCTCCACCCTCCCCTGGAGCAAAGATCCTACATGCGGGACCTGTTTCCGAGGACGGATCTGCCGAGTTGGGAGATTCATGACTCGTGTTTCCTGCCCCCATTGTGAAAATCTAGCGCCAAACCTTCCTTCTGCAATCTAACTGCCCACGCGCATTCTGTTATCTTCATAGCCTCTCACTTCCTCCCTCTTCCATCTCCCCCTTCACAGTCAGGGTTTTCTGACATTATTTGTCAAGAACAGGCCCCATTGTGCCCATCTCATCCGTATCGGCTCCGTTGAGTCCCCTTCCATACCAGCCTCCCCGAACAGGCGCCGGAATGTGCCGACTAGGGGCTTTTCACAGTATCTTCATTTGAAGCCTACTTGTGACAATAAGCGATTTTTATTTTCATTTCAATTCATTATCGGCCAATAGAGTGCCAGTCTTGTCAAGTGCTGTCCCGTCAGTACCAGTCCTCTCTGCTATATAAATGGGGAAAATGTGTAAGTAACATTTGTACGGTATGTGTCGGAGACAAAGAGATTGATAAGAATGCTAGTATAGTGAGATAAGAGTAGAATAAGGGAATGACAATCACATGCAATCTTGTCACAGGTTAGTTAAACTGGGAACTGAAGTGATGAGTGCATGTTTCCTTCAGTACCATCTGTGCGATGAACCAATTGGTCAAGGTTCACAATCCAACCACGTCCAGTGCAGATGGGTCAGTCTTTGGTATTCACCAAAACAATGGCTGCGGATGGACAGTGCTTTGTTGTCAATCAAAGCCAGCCATGCAAAGAGGGGGAAGCTGGATGCCAATGACAGGAGGGACCAGAAGCAAATGGAGCAAAAGATCTACCAAAGATAACAGACAGAGGGTGCAAATGGTCCCCTGGTATATGTAGTAAATAATGAAGAAAAAGGAAAGAGAAGAATGATCGTATTAAATTAATTGAGGAGTAATATAAACTAAGATCAGTTGGCAAAGCTACACCATGTTGCTGATTTTATAAAATAAGACACTTTTGAACTAGAGTAGGCATCATCTTTCAAGAGAAGTAGTACTCACAAGCAATTATATTCCCGTATCTATTCTTCATCCTGTTTTCATCTTTTTTGGCAGAATCCCAAGGGGCAGACTGTCCTTCATAAAAACTCTGGAACGGATAAATGAAGTGTATGTTACAATTAACAACAATGTCCACAATGACGGTGGATTACCATTTGGGAATGTGAGAGAAGAAGACAGATATCACAGAATCACAGAGCATTTACAATGCCGAAGGAGACCATTCAGCCCATCGAGTCTTCACTGGCTCCCTGAAGGAACATTCTACCTCGACTCACTCCCCTGCCTTATCCCCATAACCCTGCACATTCTTCCGTTTCAGATAGCACTCCAATTACCTTTTGAGTACCTCGATCGAACCTGCCTCCACCACCTTCTCCGGAAGTTTGTTCCAGGCTCCAACCATCCTTTGGGTGAAAACATTTTTCCTTACATCACCAGTATTCCATCTGCCAATTATATTTAATCTGTGTCCTTCAATTCTTGATGTTGCCTTGAATGGGAACAGTTTCTCACTATTTACTCTGTCCATACTCCTCCAGATATGTAACACCTCTAGCAAGTCTCCTTTCAGTCTTCCTTTGTCCAAAGAAAGCAGACCCAACCGCGCCAATCTATCCTCATAGCTACAGTTCTTTATCCCTGGAATCATTCTTGTGAATCTTCTCTGTACTCTATCCAATGCCTTCACATCCTCCCTCAAGTATGGAGCCCAGGACTGGACGCAGTACTCCAGATAAGGGCTAACTAGTGTTGTATCGAAGTTCAACATGACTTTGGATAGAATTTTAAGGATGACAAGTGATCAGCGCTCACCACCCCCAAAGCTGGCGCCTAACGTGCAGCCGCCGACTCTCAAAGTCCGACTGTCATTTAACACTCACTTGAGCATTGATTGGCAGTGGGAGGGGTTGTCCTCTGCCTCTGGAAGGAAGTTCTGCCTGTGAGAGCTGTCGGCCAATCAGATTGGCCAACGGCTCTTCAACCCAGCCAGGCACAGCGCTTCAGTGGCCAAGAGCAGTACTGCAGCACTCTGCCTGGGACTAAGTCCCAGGATCTTTGAAAGGTAATTCCCGGGATCCTGGGGGTGAGAGGGAAGGGGATGCCCATGAGGGAATGCGGTGTCAGGGTGGGGGGTTGGCAAGACTGGAGGTGTTCCCAGAGGTCCAACATCCCAGATGGGAGAGCAGCCCAATTCTGAGAGAGCTTTCAGAGTGAGATGCTCCTCCCCTCCCATCCCACTCAAGATGGGGAAAACTGTAAATGTCACTTTCCCACCCTCTCTCCCCCCAGCTCCTCCCACCAGCCTAAAAATTGTGGCTGGGTGGGATAAGGCCCTTAAGTGGCCATTAAGTGGCCACATAAGGGCCTCAATGGGTGAATGTATGGGTTTTCTGCCAGAGGCCCTGTCGCCCAAGCGTGAAATTGCGTCTGGGTTTGAGTGGGCTGGTCCCCGGGGGGTGGGGGGGGGGTCCCATCAATTCAATTTTGCACTCCTTCCCCACCATCTCAGAACCCGCCTTCAAGGGGAGTGTAAAATTCTGCCACTCCTTACCCTTGTATTCAATGCCCTTATTAATAAAGCCTCTGATACTATATGCATTATTAATTGGTCTTGTTAGCGAGTGATCACTGAAGATTATTCCCTATTTCGAACTATTGTCTCCTTGATATTTAACATGAATCTTAATTAGTTCGTCAGCTCAACTTAGTCCTGCCATCCAAGCTACTTCAAAATCAAATCAAAGATAAAACCGTGGGGATATTCCGAGCCTGCAGTACCCCATTGGTTAGTGTGGCTACCCAGCAAGGCACTGACAGTCTGAGCAAAGTGAAAACTTACAAAATTGCAGTTTAAAAACAATTGCTGCAGTGCTCATTTTACAGTCACCTACACCAATGCAAACAACGTCTTAAATTCACTCTATATAATGCATCATCAGAGTCAAATATTTGTGGCTGAGGTTTATAGAAATGTGTTTGTCCCTGAGGGAGCCCTTCATAAGCTGACAGGCTGTTCAAGCATGAAATGGTTTTATTTCTCTTTTGAAATGTGTGGTATTTCTGCACGAAGCCTGCTATTTCAACATCTTTTGTTGTCAGTTTGTTTCTTTTTTGCTTGAGGCATAACCTAAAAAGAAATGTTTAAGATGGGGGTGGTTACCACACAGTCCAGCTGATTCGGATAAAAGGGGAGAAAAAATTACAAAACTTGGAAATCTGCAGTTCAGCAGTGAACCTTTCAAATATTCAGGGCGACTTTCAAATTAGTCCAGAAGACAGAGAAGCAGAAGTAGGCCATTCAGCCCATCGAGTATGCTCTGCAATTCAATGGTTGATTTGGTGTGAAAAAACTCAACTCCACTTTCCCACCGTATCTCCATAATCCTTGATTCACTTACTGATTAAATATATATTTATCTCAGCCCTGAACATATTTAATGACCCAGCCTCTACAGCCCTCTGCAGTAAAGAATTCCACAGATTCCCTACCCTCTGAGATTACTGCCTTAATCCCATACTCTGGGATTCTACCCTCTGGTCCTAGACTCTCCCATCCTGTGTGACAACCTGGCAGGATGATTGCCTCACCTTTACAGAATCCACAAACTCTCATGCGAGCTACATAATGGTTATCATTCAAAATTAAAAATTTCCCCTTTTGAATTTTCAAGGGATAAGTCGGAAAATATTCTTGCTCTGACTCCCTCATTGGAACCATTAATAAGCCTTTCCATTTCAGGACTAACAGACTGACCTGCATTGTAGTTGATGCATTTTATGTTTGTATTCTCTGGAAAAAGATTCACCTCAGGAAATCTCAAAGCGCTCTGAAGTTAATAATGTAGTTTTGAGGTGTCGTCATTGTTCAAATGTAGACAACGCGGCAGTTTATTTGCCCACAGCCAGCATTGTGATAATGACCAAATAATCTGTTTTAAAGGATGTTGGTTGAGGGATAAATATTAGCCAGGCCACTGCTCTTCTTAAAGGTGGTGCCATGAGATGGTTATGTCCACCTGAGCGAGCAGATTTAACGTCTCTGCCATTGTAGCACCCTCTCAGTAATTGTAGTTAGCTCCAGTGTGATAAGTCAGACAGATTTTCTCATAATGACTGCTCTTGAATAGTCACTGGCAGAAATAATACCTTTGTGAAGATCAGATGAGGATCAGACTCAATAATAATGCCCCATTATGGTCAACATCACACTACCAAAGCTCAGCCATGAATAACGGTGCCTTGGAAAAGATATCGGAGGACACCTGGAGTTAAAGTCTACAAGAAAGAGGGCAAAGGGAGAAAGTTGGGGAAAAATCATTTCGAAACTATTTTGAAAATGATGGATGGGGTTTTCTGGTCTTTCCCACCAGCAGGATTTTTCGGACCGACTGAAGCTGACCCCCGTGGGGGGGGGCTCCCCCATCGTGGAACAGGTGAGCCAAGCAGAGTGCCATAACACTGGCGGGACTGGAAGATCGTACTGGCGGCCAATGGTGAGGGGAGGAATGCTTTTAATCCCAATTGGCCAACAGTCCAACTTTCCATGCTATATGCGTGTTGAGTTCCAGCCAATCTCACCTTGTCTATATTCATCCTTACTGTTCTCACACAATGCAGGGAATGTGACTCACAATGCAAGGAGCATGGTTAGGAAAGATCAAGGCAAAGAGAAAAGGATAATATATATTGAAGATTGTGAATTCTCAGAAAAGAAGCATGTGTTACTCAGCCAGCTATTGTTGAGATGTTAAAATCCTGATCTCCGGAAGAACGTGAGAAATAGAAATTCAGCCTCTCGACCCTGCTCTGCTATTCAGTAAGATCATGGCTGATCTGAGGTGGTTTGAACTCCAATATCCCGCCTGTCCCCCATAACCCCCGACTCCCTTGTCAATCCAAAATCTTACTCAGCGTTGAATAATGCAAAGATTCAGCCTCCACTGCTGTGTGTGGAAGATCATACTAAACACTAACCACCCCCGAAGAGACGAAACTCCTCCTCAACTCCACCTTAAATACGAGATCCCCTATTTTGAAACTGTACCCCCTCATTCCAGATTCCTCCCACGAGGGATTTACGATGTCTTTGACATCAGTTGGATTCTTACAAGATTGAGTAAGTAGGTAGAGTTTTCACTCTAGGCGCGATCAGGAAATAACAACCAAAATCTGCTTGAAATTAGGGTGGTTATGTTAGGCTCTGCATTTCCACTAAATTGACGGATTAATCACAAACGTAAAATTTTCCATGAACCAGCACAATCAGGCAGAGTAATTGCTTTATTTTCTTCTTCCCACTGAAATGCATTTAACATAAAATAGGATCAGGAGGAGGCCATTCGGCCCTTCGAGCCGTGTCCGCCATTCATTATAATCATGGGTGATCGTCCTATTCAGTAATCTGTTCCCCCTTTCACCCCATAATCCTTTGATCTCTTTAGCCCAAAGAGCTATATCTAATTCCTTCTTCAAAACATACAGGGCGTGATTTAATGGAAACGTTTCTAAGTGTAGTAGCGAGCGGGAACTGTTCCCGACCCTCGGCCCGGCGAGGCCGTCATCTCCATAAAACATTCATTGGACCACTTAGCAAGGCTCAACGGGCCTCACGCAGCACATGACCGTTCCGCCGGCTGATTCACCAGGACCGCACTCGTCAGCCTCCCCCCCCCCGCTAACACGGGAGAGCAGCACTTAAACAGCCCTTGCACAGTCAATCCCAGACAGCTCCCAGCCATGCCACTGAGGAGACCAGCCCTATGATTCGAGGATGCCTGGCCAGACTGTTGGACCCGGTAGAAGTCGATGTGATGCCCTGTTCAAATAAGGGTCTCGAAGGGTCAGCCACAGGGCAGCGATTGCCACCTGGGAGGAAGTGACAATGATCGTCAGCTCGGGTAGCGTCACCAGGAGGACTGGCACCCGGTGCAGCAAGACTTTCAGTAACCTCCATCGGGCCGCACGGGTGGGTTGGCACCGGCCCCCGGCCCCACCCCTACAAACATACGCCTGGCACCATCCCCGCCCAGCACCATTCTGTGTCCCGGCGCACCCATGTCCAGCAGTGTCACCCACATAACCAGCCCCCATTCCTTCCATTCCCCCCAAACTCCGGCACTATACCCCACCCCCCACTATTCCCCATCTACCCCATACCCCCCACCCACCCTTACACCCCGCCTTCCCCCGCACCCTCCGAAACACCTCACCCCCGCAGTGAATGACACATGCAGCTCACGGTGCCCCCTGTGTGTCTCTGCAAGAGAAATTGGCCCACAACAGACGGGAGAGGGCCCAGACGGGCGGCGGGATGCCGGATATCAGAGTCCTCATCAATGGCCCCCGACTGGCGCCGCGTCGACTGCGCTCATGCGACTGGCGGCGATTCTCCGGTCCGCGGAGAATTGCGGGACGGTGTCAGACCTGATCGCGGGTCTGACGCCCCGTTCTCCGCCCGCGCGCCGAGCGCGATTTCGCCGCGGAGGCTCGTAGAATCCCGGCCATCCTTCCTGCATTTACCACGCCTCATCCTATTAGAATTTTGTGATCCCCTCGTTCTTTTAAACTCCAGTGAATATAATCCTAACCTATTCAATCTCACCACATATGTCACTCCTGCCATCCCAGCAATCAGTCTCCTAAACCTTCTCTACACTCCCTCTCGAGCAAGAACATCTTTCCTCAGGTAAGGAGACCAAAACTGCGCACAATATTCCAGGGGTGGCCTCACCAAGGCCCTGTATAACTTCAGCAAGACATCTCTGATGCTGTAATCGAATTTAAGAGGGGTGAGACGGTGAAATTGTATTAATAGAACTGAAAATGGGCTTATCACCAAAATAAATAGATTTAGTAAGAATGCCTAGTCCTCCAGCTGTGTGAACCTGGTTTAAAATAACAGAAAATGGCTTTAAAAATTATACTGAACATAATAGTTTCATTAGCGCATGACTGAAAGGTCAGTTTCTTTGTGAATTTAAATATCTTTGAGATGGAAAAACTCTTTCAGAAACTCACCTACTAGTCCCTGCCTGCCGAGGACAATTAACTTCATTTGAACAGTTTTCTGGAGCTAGCGAAATCGGCAGAATCTCGAAACTGGGGGCATGACCTGATCCCTGTGCAGGGCTTGATCCACGCAAAGATCAAGGAAAGCACAAGTGCAAGAGTTTCACAGAACAGCAAGAGGCCCGTTGGCCATCAAGCACCTATCTATTCAAATCCCATTTTCCAGCACTGGGTCTTGTGTGCTATGACATTTCAAGTGCTCAGCTTAAATGTTGTGAAGGTTCCCGGCTGGTTCCAGATTCCCACCACCCTCTGGGTGAAAACGGTTTTCCTCAAAATCCTCTCTAAATCCCCTGCCCCTTACCTTAAATCTATGCCCCTGGTAATTGACCCCATTTCTTCCCCATCTACCCTGTCTATGCCCTTCATAATTTTGTACACCTCAATCTGCTCCCCCCTCAGCCTTCTCTGCTCGAAGGAGAACAATCCCAGCCTAACCAGCCTCTCTTCATAGCTGAAGCGCTCCAGGCATGACAACATCCTGGTGAATCTCCCCTGCGCCCTTTCTAGTGCAACAATATCCTCCTATTATTGGGGTTTGGGGATAACACAATTAGGTTAAAATTCCCCCATTGTTTGCGCTTGTTTCCACCTGATTGCGTTCGATATAAACCCCGAATTATTCTTCAATGCAAAAACCTGCTTTACAGTTATGGCAAAAGAAAATCGAAATGGAATGTATCCATGCCTTCTTGCTTTGGTCTATAGATGGAGCTGTAGAATTGGAACTTGCCTTCGGCTGAATATGATCAAAGTTTCCACTTTATTCAGAACAAAAGATGTTGTGATGGCTCCATATGATAGCCTTTCAACCAACTGCATGCTGAACAAAATGCCCTCGGGCTACACCCAGGCTTAAGACTGTGCTTTTCACAAAGTGAATATTCATATTCGCCCCAAAAGAGCCTGTGTAGCAAATTCTGGTAATTAATTCTAATTACATTGATTTAATACTAAACAAATCAGAACTGATTATATCAGACTTGGCTTTTATCTTCAGTTCCTCAGTATTTTAACTGTCAAAGTCCTAGTCGGAGATCCTTGAATATCTTACGTTTTTCACAAATAATTCAGGGTCTCCATGTAGTGAGCCAGGGGAATATACTTTGCCATCTTAAACTACTGCAAAAGTACAAACATTTCTTTCCGAAATATTATTAACTGTCTCTGAACTGCGTCAACCTTTTCGCACCATTAATAATAAGATTGGAGTTTGCACATTCTCTCCGTGTTTGTGTGGGGTTCGCCCCCACAGCCTAAAAGATGTACAGGGTAGGTGGATTGGCGATGCTAAATTGCCCCTTAATTGGAAAAAATGAATTGGATATTCTAAATTTATTTTTAAAAATGTTTATAAAAATAATAAGATTGGAATCTGTTTCTCTGATCCCTCACCCAATGGGTTTCAGTGTGAAGCAGGATGCTTCACAGTGACTTATGATACTAAGGGGATCGGAATACCAGAGCTTCTCAGCCACAAACACATTGCAATAGTTGTATTCAATACACCTGGTCTAGTCCAAGCAGCTGGGCTTACTTTTAAATAATAGCCCTGGTTCACTTTATCTTTAAGATTTTATATAAACCCCCACCTCCCCCATTCACTCTTCACTCAACCTATTTCTCCGTCGATTGACTCTCTACATCAAACCATGGTCTGTAGTTCTCCATTCCTCTTAAACTATAACATTGCACAGCCTCCTCCTCCCTGAGTTGAAAGGGGTTATTTAGCTGGAGTGGAAAGTTGCAACACTCTCCCTTCATCTTTCCTCCTTTCTACTCTCTTCCACTTCCCCAAATTCAACCACATAACCGTAGCACCATCCGGCAATCACACATAGAGAAAGCCAGGATGGATTCAGATGGGACTTCTCGCTCACGCAGTATCATGTACTTTTCTGAGGTTTGGATTCAATAAAATCTTTCCACTTCCACTGCAAGTAGCTATATTCTTATCTGATCTGGAAGTTCCTGTCATTAACATCATGCGCACACATGGAAAATGTCAACACTGCCATCCACCAGTTTAACATCACCCTCATCATTTTGAGTTTGTTCATGACAGATAGAATGGCCTCCTTCTGTGCTGGAACCATTCTATATTTCTTGAATGCAGGATAGTGGAAATCTGTTCTGCAATTCGTTTGTACTGGAAGAACACTTTTGACAAAGTTCCACATGAAAGACTTTGAATTGAACTGAAGGCCTTTGAAATCCAGAGTAGATCCTAAGTTCAGAGATGGATAAAGGATGAAAGAGGTTGCAGAGTTGGGAAGTGTGAAGTCAGAGAGGGTTTTGAATATGAAGGATACAGGCAGTAGAGTTTTATAAGGCTCAAAGTTAGGGAGGATGGTAATGAATGATCAGTCAGGAGAGCATTTAAATAGTTGATGCTGGATGTAATAAAGACACAGATGAGGATATCAGCAGAAGATGGGCTGAGGCAATAAAAGTGAAGGTTATGTTACGCAGGTTAAAGTAGACAGACATTACAGCGGGGAAATTAGAGGGTGTCATTTAATGTAGGTAACAGGGGGCCCAATCTCTGCAACGGAAAATGTTTGCACCCCCCCCCCCCCCAGCCCCCCCCCCCCCCACACCCTGATCCCCGGGAAACCTGGCAGAATAAAGTGCCGAATTGGCAGGAGGGTTCCTGCCACCAGGGCTCCTGGCTCCACCACAGACATTAAATCAAGGCAGAATATGGCAGATGCTGGCAATCTGAGATCAAAACAGAAAATGCTGGGAAAACTTAGCAGGCCTAGCAGCATCTGGCCCGAAATCGGGCCCGGCGCCAGTCCGGCGATTCTCCGGGGCCCAAAAATCAGCGTGATTGCTGAGTACGCCGCGCGGCTGGGGGCCCATTGACAGAGACCCGGCCAGCGATCCTCCGCTCCCAGCTGGCCGAGCGCCCGACGGCGTGGAACAGAGTTAATGGATTCTCCCAAAATGGGACTATGTCCCCACACCGGTCTAAAAACGCTGGTGTTTTACTCTAGGGATTCCTGCAAAGAAGATTAACTAATTCAATGTCGTGCAGGGGGCTAGCAGGGACCTGGAGTTATTCTCGTAGCTTTAGCTGCGGATACGGGCTCCCGCACTTCCCGTTTGGACTCCGTGCATGCGCAGGGCGGCGGCCTGCAGCGGCCACGCCGAGCTCCATGGTGGACTCGGACCAGGGAGCCAGACGCAAAAACTAGACCCCTTCAATTAGCCATGTGCCCGATCATCTAACCGCGCGGATCTAACCCCCAGCCACCTATAAGGTCCCCCCACGTTGTCCGAACCCCCCACCCCCCACCAGGGCGGCCGCGGACTGAGTCCGCAGCCGCCACACCAGCATCCTGACCAGCAATACCAGGTTAGTTCCACGCCGTCGGGAACTCGGCCGGTCGGGAGCGGAGGATCGCTGGCCAGGCCTCTGTCAATGGGCCCCCAGCCGCACGGCGCACTCCGCAATCACGCCGATTTTCGGGTCCCGGAGAATTGCCGGACTGGCGCTGGGCCCAATTTCGGTGTGAAAGTGGATTTGCCGCCCCTGCGCCAAAGGCGATTTTGGCACGGGGCTCCACAGATTCCAGCCTAATGTTTTGAATCTATATGGCTCTTTCTTTGCAGCAGCATGGTAGCACTGTGGCTTCACAGCACCAGGATCTCAGGTTCGATTCCCCGCTGGGTCACTGTCTGTGCGGAGTCTGCACGTTCTCCCCGTGTCTGTGTGGGTTTCCTCCGGGTGCTCCGGTTTCCACCCACAGTCCAAAGACGTGCAGGTTAGGTGGATTGGCCATGATAAATTGCCCTTAGTGACTAAAAAGGTTAGGAGGAGTTATTGGGTTACGGGGATAGGGCGGAGGAAGTGAGGGCTTAAGTGGGTCGGTGCAGACTCGATGAGTCGAATGGCCTCCTTCTGCACTGTATCTTCTATGTCTTATGTTTGGTTCTTCACTCTGAAGAAGTCATACTGACTCGGAACTCTAACTCTGATTCTGATTCTCTCTCCACAGATGCTGCCAGACCTGCTGAGTTTATTACATTAAATCAAGAAATCCACAAATGTGGGAAGGATATCCCGCACGGAGAGCTGCCTGATAATCAGAGTGCCACTGGGAGTGGTGGCCATTGCTGGTATTACACTGGCGCTGCTCAGAAGATTGCCAATGGTTCTTCTGGAGTCAGGTAAGTGGGGTGGGATGGAAGTCACAGGAAGAAGGGGCAGCACTCCCCCCTCTCCCCCCCCCCCCCCCCCCCCCCTTTGCTCTGCTGTGTTCCTCGATTCAGAACAGAATGATAAGAGTTGCCACTTAAGGGCCTCAATTGGCTTCCAGGTGATCAGGAGGAGATGGGATGATAGCAGGATCTTCATCCCTCCACCCTCCTGCCTCATCACGCCGCCGCCCGGGGTCAAATAGGTCATTGAGGTTGTCACCAGACTGTTTCATTCTGAGAACCTGGACAGTTCGAGGATTGGAAATGGAGGTTGAGGAACAGTGTTTGGGTTGTTGGCTTTATTCGTCTCAATTTTCACCTCATCCAGGACTTTGCCAGCTGTGGCTCAGTTGGTAACACCCTGGCTTCTGACTCTGAAGGTTGTAGGTTCAGGTCCTACTCCAGCCCGAGCACAAAAGCCCAGACTGATGCTCCAGAGCACTGCTGAACTATGATGGTCTTTCAGTTGAGACGTTAAGTTGAGGTCTCTACCTCTGCCATTTCAGTTCAATGTAAAAACGTTCCACGGCACCATTTTGAAGATGACCAAGGAAATGGCCCCTGGTGTCGTAACCAATATTCATACTGCAATCGGCATCACTAAAGTGGGTTGTGGGATCTTGCTGTGCACAAATTGCCTGTCGTGTTTGCTACATTAACAACAGTGACTCCATTTCATCAGTATTTCAATTGGTGAAAAGCACATCTTGAGAATGTGAAAGGTGCCACACGAACTCAAGTCTTTCATTTGAAGGCCGGAAGCAGTGGGGAAGTCAAGAGAAGAGGTTGCGAGGTAGAGCTGGGTGTCATTGGTCATACGTAGAACCTGACATTATGCTGAGGGGCAGCATGTAGATAGCATGTAAGTTTGCGAAGATTTTTGTTTCTCACTTCCAGATTCCTCATGAGATAATCGCTCCACGGGAGCCTGTCACTCTCCATGATCTCATAATGAGGCCCGAGTAACAACTGTGGAATCATCGGGTCAACATAACCCCTTCCTTTGCTCCCTCAGCACTTGCATTCCCACACTGAAACAAAATGCTGGCTGAATGTCTGTTCCTCTCAGACTTAGAGGACCTGAAGCCCATTCCAGCTTCTCCATCGGCTCCTTTAGCTACCTCAACTCTGAAGGAGGATTAAACCTGAGGGTAGGATGTAACAAGAAACAGCGAGGTGTCAAGATAGAATCATAGAATCCCTACAGTGCAGAAGGAGGCCATTTGGCCCATCGAGTCTGCACTGACCCCCTGAAAGAGCACTCTACCTTATCCCAACAACCCCTGAACCTAACCTACACATCCCTGGACACTAAGGGGCAATTGATCATGTCCATTCCACCTAACCTGCACATCTTTTGACTGTGGGAGGACACCCACAGACACGGGGAGAACGTTCAAACTGCACACAGTCACCCAAAGCCGGAATTGAACCCGGGTCTCTGGCAGTGTGAGGCAGCTGCGCTAATCAATGTGCCCCTATGCTGGCCCAGATAGATCGGAATTCCAAACACATCGACAGCGCTGCAAACTCTACTTATTCCGTGGGTTCAGGTGTATTCTAGACCGTGACATGAGAGTGCATGATGCAGTAATAATTAAATCTCCTCACCTACCTCTCCCTCACCCCACAACAGTTAATTACCATGCTTCAGGCTATGATTTTATCAGTAAAGCTTAGAAGATAAAAAGATAAAGCTGCTGAAGCAACAACTGTTTCTGTTTTCCTTCCTTCAGTGAAGTCAAATGTTTACAAGATTAAAACTGCAAAATTTCAGAGTTAATTACAGCTTGTGAGAAATTCAGATTGAAACAGTAGTAAAACATGCTTCATTGAAATGTTTATTAGATACGAATCATTTCAAATCTCAGGTTATTACTCAATACTGCTAGATTCAGCTGGATTGGAGAGCAATGCTGGAGGATATAGTCTTAGCGGATCTCTTGTTCTTTTGATTCAACTGTAATATCTAATTATCTTCAGAAATAAATAAAATGGATTTCATGTAGATTAAATGATATGGAAAGAAAGAATACGGCACAAGACCTCATTTGTTTCTCTTTGATATGGCCCAAAACGCTTCACATTCACGGAATTATTTTGAAGATCACTGATTGCTCACGTGGGCAGCCATTCTGTCATGAGATGAAAAAAACGTTCATCTCTTTCTGCTGGTGTCAGTCGATGGATTAACGTTCTCCGTGACACCGAGGAAACTCACTGCTCTCCTTTAAATAACGCCACAAGATCTTTTAATATCGACCTGAATAGTTGGAGCAGGCAGGCGGACAGCGTTTAACATCTGCCCTGAAAGAAAGCAGTCCCAACACTGCAGCACACCCTCAGTGCTTTACTGCAGAGTGTGATCAAGACCTGGCATGTGCGGGGCCTGACGCACACTCTTCCAACTCGGGCAAGGGTGACACTGACTGAGTCGAGATAATACGTGAGTGGGTCATATGCGTGCAGGCTGAATATTGCACTAACATTCACTGGCAGTTTTTTGTGGTGCTCTATATCATAAAAGTCTATCAATTTATATTTTCCTCTATTGACTGAGAATAAAAAGTATTCTATTCCCCATCTCCGACTCAGCATACTCTGGTTCCAGCTGGATACAGACTAAGGATGGGAATTCAGTTTAATTGACTCAGCACTCACTTCATAAATACAATTAAGCATGAGGGAGAGTGAGCACCAGATTGAGATTAAACTAAATGGCTTGTAGAGAAAAACACTGGTACAGACTAAACGGACTGAGTGATTGTATATTTGTAGTATTTATGCATCAGAGAGGTCTTCCAAACTCTGTAGACATCTTTGACTCTATTGCAGGCAATTGGGACTAGCTTGGTGGTAAAAACTGGACAGCATGGGCAGAGTTGGGCCTGTTTTCATGCTGTAAACATCCATGACTCTAATTGGGCTGCTCTGCAGGGAAAGCTCAGATTTTTCACGTATTGTTGCGGTATTACTGCTCTCACAGGGTGGAAATAACTCACTATATTAAATCTTCCTATAGCTTTAATCTGTGTTGAAGTGTACAGATTCGATAGAAATGGCTGGTCCACAGGTTTCTGGTCAATGGTAACCCTCAGGATTATCATAGATTATCATAGAATTTACAGTGCAGAAGGAGGCCATTCGGCCCATCGAGTCTGCACCGGCTCTTGGAAAGAGCACCCTACCCAAGGTCAACACCGCCACCCTATCCCCATAACCCAGTAACCTCACCCAACACTAAGGGCAATTTTGGACACTAAGGGCAATTTATCATGGCCAATCCACCTAACCTGCAAATCTTTGGACTGTGGGAGGAAACCAGAGCACCCGGAGGAAACCCACGCACACACGGGGAAGATGTGCAGACTCCGCACAGACAGTGACCCAAGCTGGAATCGAACCTGGGACCCTGGAGCTGTGAAGCAATTGTGCTATTCACAAGGCTACCGTGCTGCCCCTGAAATGAAATGAAAATCGCTTATTGTCACAAGTAAGCTTCAAATTAAGTTACTGTGAAAAGCCCCTAGTCGTCACATTCCAGCGCCTGTTCGTGAGGCTGTTACGGGAATTGAACCGTGCTGCTGGTCTGCTTTCAAAGCCAGCGATTTAGCCCTGTGCTAAACAGCCCCATCAATGAAAATCGCTTATTGTCACAAGTAGGCTTCAAATGAAGTTACTGTGAAAAGCCCTAGTCGCCACATTCCGGCGCCTGTTCAGGAAGGCTGGTACGGGAATTGAACCGTGCTGCTGGCCTGCCTTGGTCTGCTTTCAAAGCCAGCGATTTAGCCCAGTGTGCTAAACCAGCCCCTGCAAATGGGTGTTGATGTTGAGGGTGAAGGAGATGGTAAAGTTCAGTCAGAGTTTCCAATCTTAAGCACTGACCATTCTGGATATTATAGACAAGGATTGACCTTAAATTAGTTGCTCTGGCTCATCAAATCACCTGCTCTTAAACGCATTGCAGGCAATGAGGTAATCGGATAACTCTTTCAAAGGAACATAGATATGATGGACTGAATGGCCTCCTTCTGTACTGTATGATTCAGGATCCTCTTAATAGGTTAATTTTTCCAGTGGCTAATAATTTGGCAAAGTTAAACAAACTGAGGGATGTTCAAAAAAAATTAATTTTTAGGGTTGTGGGCTTCGTTGGCGTGATGAGCGTTTGTTGCCCATTTTTAATTGCCCTTGAGAAGGTGGTGGTGAGCTGCCTTCTTGTCGCTGCAGCTCATGTGGTGTAGGTACACCCACTGTGTGATTAGAGAGGGAGTTCCAGGATTTTGACCCAGCGACAGTGAAGGAACGGCGATATATTTCCAAATTAGGATGGTGAGTGACTTGGAGGGGAACCTCCAGGTGGTAGGGTTCCCATGTATCTGCTGTCCTTGTCCTTTGGGACGGTAATGATCGTGGGTTTTGAAGGAGCTGCCAAGGAGCCTTGGTGAGTACCTGCAGTGTATCTTATAGATGGTACTCACTGCTGCCACTGGCGTCGGTGGTGGAGGGAGCGAATGTTTGTGGAAGGTGCGCCAATCCAGCGGGCTGCTTTGTCCTGGATGGTGTCAAACTTATGTTGTTGGAGCTGCACTCATTCAGGCAAG
The DNA here is from genome assembly GCF_047496885.1 of Scyliorhinus torazame. NCBI lineage: Eukaryota > Metazoa > Chordata > Chondrichthyes > Carcharhiniformes > Scyliorhinidae > Scyliorhinus > Scyliorhinus torazame. The sequence continues at coordinate 220,840,874 of NC_092717.1, read as the reverse complement.
TGGGGAGTATTCCATCACATTCCTGACTTGTGCCTTGTAGGTATTGGACAGGCTTTGGGGAGTTACTTGCCGCAGAATTCCTAGTCTCTGACCTGCCCTTGTAGCCACAGCATTTATACCGTAAGTCCAGTTCAGTTTCTGGTCAATGATAATCCCAAGAACGTTGACAGTGGGGGATTCAGTGATGGTGATGCCATCACTGGAGCCCATTCAGAACGAAGAAGAACTAAGAAAGGTTCACAGTACAGACAATGTCAACTAAGCCCTATCCATTTTTGTTCTGTGAAAAGACAAAGCATTTGCTGCCTTGATGAAATCACAAAGGATCTTAGGTCAACGGTTCAACTGCACAATTGCTTTTGACTTCCAGGCTGCTTTATTCTTGATCTTGCAGTAGGAAAGGCACACAAATCTTTCATAATGGACAGCAAACCATCTGTAACCCGAAAACTCCGACGCAACAGCCTACCATTTGTCGCCATGACATTAGTGTCACCATGCACCATCGCAGAATAAACCTTATATCAATCATCACAATGCAGCAATTGTACTTTGTGGGTTACAATTAGGTTAATTTTCCAGACCCGCCTGCCTGCCGCGGGAATCATCAGGGGTGGGATGGAATTTGACGGATCATTTAAATGTCCGTGGGGGAGGAATTTCTGGTCTCAGGGTGGGCGTGACCAGAAAATCCCGCCCCGTCTCACACACGTGGCCGGGAAGCCTGATACTTCGACAACATCAATTGTAAGAACTCATCTTTTCTCCTGCACCGTGTGCCATTTCCGAGTGAAAAGATTTGCAATTCAATTTGAAATGCTGAGTAACATGAATTATTTATTTTGCCATGGCTGCAGGATCTAAAGAGAGGTTTTCCCTTACTCTCAATGTCCTCGTCAACATTTAGACCTCAACCAGTATTACCAAAACAAATTAACAGCTCATTCATCCTAATTTTATCTGTCGAACCATGCTGGTTGCAAATTGGCTTTCATGTTTGCCTTCAAAATTAATCTCTTTGTTGTACAGAATAGGAATATTGCTGAAAAGAGAGACATGTCGCAGAAGCTATTTGTCTTGTACCCATCAGGACAAATGCAAGAATGCCAAATTTCAAATGATTACAACAATTTATGCTGCAGCAGAAAAGGGTGCTGAGTGGCTGGCATGTTGACTCTGATTGGCTGGGGCATTGCCATGGTGAAAGCAGCGGAGTTTCCTCAGCTCCTGGATATTTGAACAAAAAAGGCACAATGCTTTGAACATATTCCCTCTGTCTGATGAGCACATGCCTCTGTGTAAGAACCTATTTTGCTTCTGGTAAGTGTAAATATTATATTTAGTTCACTAACTTCAGAAGAGAGATTGCTGACCACGTGATAACATTCTTTGTTTCTTTTTTAACTATTTTCCTGAGCTCACTGGGCTACTTTCCAAATGGGATTTTTCCTTTCATATTGCCAGGGTATAGAAGGGCAGGGCAGGGTAGGGCAGGAGTATCTCCTCCCAAGTAGAAGCTCCTGATGGTATTTCTGGCCTGGAGTCATTTAAATGAAATGAGCATCCATTGGAGAGCTGCCCCATACAGGGGACAGCTGATGTGCTGTGTTAGGTTTTGGACTCCTGCCAAAGCTGACAGAAGAATGGAAATATTGAAGTGCTTGAAAAAAAATAGGACAAAGAGATGTTCTTGATGCTGATGCAGTTGGTGCCGGGTGTTGACAGCAGACTGTTTTCACAGGCTCTCCTCATTAGAGTCTCCAAGGCCTACTTTCACTGACTGACAGTCAGCTCCTAGTGTCTGATCCCATCACCCATCCTCATATATACTATTGCTGAAACCCCCATCCATACCTGCAGTTGAATTGCAAATGTCTGCCTCGTAAGATCCATCTTACACAAAGTCCAACTCATTTGGGGCTCCACTATTCACTGTCCCTCACAAGTCCCACTCATATATCATCCTGACCTTTTCTGAACTTCAGTTACTTCACATAAACTTATCCAATGCCTCACTCTTCTTTCGTTCTGGCTATGAGCTCCAGCCAAATAGCCCTACCTACATCTTCCTCTCTCACCTACAGTCACAGGGTGGAATTTAATGTTCCTGATGTGGGCCCTGCCATGATCTGCCTTTGGAAAACCAGTGGGAAATCTGTGTTGCTTCTGGGAGGGAGGCTTGACTGAATTAAGTGACTGTCTGCACTTAAATGACCAACATCGGGCCTCGCCTGGGATTTTGAAACCCTGCTCGCCAAAGGCCTGCGACCAGAGGCTGGCAGATCCCCATTGCTGGCGTGCCACCCTGAGCAGTGCCTGCTGCCGCTGGTGTTCCAGAAACTTAGCCAGGGATCATCATGGGTCCCTGGGCTCAGGTGAATGAGGATGGGATGGGGGTAGTGGGAAGAGGTGGAGGGAGATGGGGGTTGTAGGCAAGGGAGAGGATGGCTTTCAGCAGTTTACTCCCACCCCCGCCCCGTCCCAATGAGGCCAGGCCCCTAGATTGGGTAGAGTGTCTTTGAAAGAGAGTTCCCCGCCGCCCTCAACCTGGCCATTTTAACTCTTCTGCCTCGTTTCAATGCTGCTTTCCACTCCAAACTGGAGAAAATGGTGAATCAGTGAACGAGAATGGAATTTTGGGTGTCAGGAGTCCAGAGCTGGAGGTTCATGAAGATGGGTCCTGATGCTCATGAAAGGAGTAGGAGAGGTTCAATAGGAAATACAGTCAGGGGAGGGAGAGGAAAGCCTGGGACTGAAGAAGCTTAATGTATTCCTGCAGGGCTGGAGGAGCTCTCTCGCTTGCCTCTGTTGGTCTACAAGAAAACTTGCAAGACAAATAAAACATTTTTGAGCCTTTTCTAGCCATGGCCCAGTTATTAAAAAAATTATTTCATGGGGTGTGCGTGTTGGGCACATGTCCAGTATTTATTGCCCATCCCTAATTGCCCTTGAACTGATTGACTCACGAGGCCATTTCTAAGGGCAGTTAAGACAAATCAGATTGCTGCAGATATGAAGTCACATGTAGGCCAGTACAGCGAAGGAGAGCAGAATTCCTTCCCGAGAGGAAGCTAGTGAACCAGATGGGTTTTTACAACAATCGTCGATAGATTCATGGTCACATTGACTGAGACTAAGGGCTGGATTCTCAGTTTCATCGGCTGAGTGTCGGCTCAAACGGAGAAATCACGGGCGTTGTACGATGCCAAAATCGGCGCCAAACCCTCACCGATTCCAGGGCCGGTGAGGGGCTAGCAGCGACGGCAGGGGAAACTCCTGGCTCCCGCGGCGAAAATGGCCAGAGAATGACCGGGTCCCTGGCCGTGCATGCGCACGGCTGACAACCTGCAGCAGTCACGCCGTACAGCATGGCGCCGGCCTTGCGCGGACCCGGCCCGCCATCCACGACCCCACAGGCCACCCCCCCTCCACCAGTCCCCCAGCCCTCGTGGAACCGCCCCGGCCAACGGCACGGATCCCGGCCGAGTGCGGCGGTGCTGGACACACCGGGTTCTCGACTGCTGAGACCACACGTGTCCCGCGCTGTCGGGAACTCGGCCCATTGGGGACGGAGCATCGCGTGAGGGCTTTCCATTTAAATGCCAACACCAATGCAACGGCGCAATGATGTCAGTTCGGAGGGGGCGGAGCTTGACTGACCGCCGTCAAACCGGCGCCGGCCCTGATTTGGGCGGCGGAGACCATTCTCTGCCCAATCGGTGATTATCATATCGGATTCGGGCAATGGAGAAGCCAGCCCCAGGTTTATAGTCCAAATATTTTTTTGAAATATTTTTATTCAGGAGATTTTCCATTTTATACAGAAAACACACCACTCATTAAACATTAAAGAAGTATCGTAATAAACAGCTGACCCACCATCCCACATTGTATGCCCTGTTATATATTTACAAAACAACCCCCTCGCCCGCTGACAATTACTAACTCTTGAAGAAGGAGGTAAGCAGCCTCCACCTCGAGTAAAACCTCTCCTCTGACCGCCCTGATGGCAAAATCAATGTTCTCCAAATGCAGAAATTCCGACAGGTCTCTCACCCACGGTGCCACCTTTGGCAACTCTGGAGCTCGTCACCCTAGCAAGATCCTCCTCCAGGCTATCAGAGGCAAGGCCACACATCGCCCCCCCCCCCCCCCCACCCCGCACCCCCCCCCCCCTCTCCACCCCCACCCCTGCACTCCCAGCTCATCCGATTCCCTAAATATCATTTGGTGCCACCTTTCCCCCTAAAATCTCAGACATTGGGCTGGATTCTCCGTTTCAGGGACTATGTCCCCCCGCCATCGTGAAAACTGTGGCCTTTTACCCCAGAAAAACTGGGGTTGAAAGGCCACATATTCACAGCCCTGCAGGGGGCTAGCAGGGAGCCGCCGTGAGGCTCACAGCTCCAGCTGCAGGCCTCCTCACTTGCGGGTCAGAGGCCGGGCATGCGTGAGTGGACCATGAGTGGAACTTCGGCCAGCCGGGGGTGGGGAATAGCGGGATGGGCCTCTGGCAATGGCCGCAGGTAGGGGATACGCGGCGTGGCGTACTCCCCGAGTACACTGCTTTTCGGGGGCCGGAGAATCGAGGAACCGGCACCAGTCCTGATTCCATGCGTGGAACTGGATTCTCTGCCGCCGGACGCGTTTTCGCCGTCGGGGTGTGGAGAATCCATCCCGTGGTCCCTGAAAGGGATTCCCAAAATCTCACCAATTTCGGACAGGACCAGAACATGTGTGTGGTTCGCTCGGCCCCCTCAAACACTGCCCCACTTCCGCCCCCCAGAAGCTGAAACTTGTCCACCAGCTACTCCATCCCTGAAAATCTACCCTCCACAAACAAATCTCTACACCTCTCTAACCCCTCCTGTTCCCTAACAATGTGTGTTGAACCCAATCCTACTGAAATAAATCTATGGTTCCCATTCCCTCCAGCTTGAAATGTTGCCTAAACTGGTTGCAAACTCTTAACAAGGCTACAACTATCGGACTCATCGAGTACCTAGTCAAAGAGAACGGAAGTGGAGCCATCACCAGTGCCCTCAGTTTCGACCCTGTATAGGATGCTTCCTCTGCTTCAAGTCCCCCACTATATTACCCACCAAAAACAGGCTACCCACCTGTTTACTGCAGGTGACGCCCTGAAACCAAGGCAAGTTGGTGCGGCAAACATTTCTCAAGTAAAACTCTCGCAAATATAACCTGCCTGCACGGCAACGGCGGGGGCCATGAACATTACAAGATCCTATTAAAGCAGTCACAACCTTTCCAAATGTTATCTCTGCCTCCCCCCTCTCTCACCACGGCCAGAAACATAACCATCCTCTCCCGTCCCGTGCATCACCAAGGGAACGCTCCCCTACTCTAATTTATTGCCTTAAATCAAAGGAGAAATAAAATACCATGCCAGTCCATTAAGATAGAACAAGTAATATCAATTGTATCTAGTACATTTGGGGGCAGCGGTGTGAGGAGGTCAGCAAAAATGGAACATGCATCTTTGAATAAGTTACCCTTGAGAGAGCTTCCCCGATCGTGTCTTTCTATTCATTGGAAGCATGTTGAATAAGTAAACAAAAAAAAAATCTCTTTGGAAATAGCTTACCAAAAACCATGCACTGCATATTATTGCAAGTAGCTCTTATCTCACCATGGGATCTGCCTGCAGGATTCTCACTCACATTTAAGCGAGAACCCATTTAACTCGCGCTGTTCATTTGAGGCCATTCATCATTTCCAGCCTGGATACCTCTCTCGCAATCAACCTGAGCATGGCACACAGGAGAGGTTTCCAAAAAGTTTCATCTTTCACACACTCCTGCTCTGAAATCCTGGATAACACTTCCCTCCCCTCGCTCACAACGTCTAATCCTGTCAAACGATTGATTTTATACATAAAGAAAAAGGATTAAAAGGGAATCAATCGCAAAAGTCGGCATTAATTCATGCGCTGTTGCTAAACTAATGGGATTATAATTGGTGTGGAAAGGTGTTTGGTTGTATATTGTCGTCTTCATCATTTCCCAGCTGACAACCCTGGCACTGATCGGTTTAAACAGGAAAGACGAAAATGCAGTTCCAAATCATTGGGTTTTATTTATAAACATTCCAAAGGTCTCAACAAAGTTGCTCACCATTTATTGCTCTGATCTATAAAATGTAAATGAGCAGATGGTTGACTGATATTAAACATTCCAAGATGTGCTGTTAGGTGAATTGACCGTTCTGATTCTCCCTCTGTGTACCCGAACAGGCGCCGGAATGTGGCGACGAGGGGCGTTTCACGGTAACTTCATTGCAGTGTTAATGTAAGCCTACTTGTGACAATAAAAGAATATTTTAAAAAGTGACAGGTCTTCGGTCACAAGTTCCTGACAAGAGATGTTTGCAGTTCGGAATTCACGCTGAATGCTCATCGAAAGAATTTGACTGAAAATACTCAGTGACAAACAACAATAAAAGCATTCAGCTCAGCTGTTCAATGTGAAATTGGTGGATCCTGAGTTGAAGGATTACTAAGTGTTTGCGACTGAGAGTTGCCCGTTTAAAACACCTTGCAACCTCCATTTTGGTGACTATTCAATAAATGTCACCCCCCACCCCCAACTCTTTAATTATTCGCCTAACATAACCAGAACGTTACACACTCCTTGTTTTATTGCTGTTTCACATTCTAAAAGTTCTGATTTATAATGCAACTCCCCTGAGCCCAGCAAGCTTCAATATCTACAATTCTTCAGCCCAATTTTCCCAGTTAACATTGGCTGAGATTTTTCAGCCCCACCATGGTGGGACTCACTGCGGGGAATGCTCCGAGCTAGCCAAAAGTCCATTGACATTCCACCAGACTGGAAAATCCCAGCCGCGGGCGTGGCCAGAAAATCCCCACCCTTGTTTCATTGCCACCAATAACCCAAATAATTGGGACTGGCAATGTTTTCTTTTCATCATTGAACATTATAGTGCAGGCCTTAGCTGATATTAACCCAATATAGGTTGGGTACCAAAATCTGATTGCTACAATCAATTTTGCACTGGGCGAAAGATATTTAATTAAAGCTATTTATTAAAAATGTCTCTATATCTTTGTAATCCTGTCTGTGCGGAGTCTGCACATCCTCGCTGTGTGTGCGTGGGTTTCCTCCGGGTGCTCCAGTTTCCTCCCACAGTCCAAAGATGTGCAGGTTAGGTGGATTGGCCATGATAAATTGCCCTTAGTGTCCAAAATTGCCCTTAGTGTTGGGTGGGGTTACTGGGTTATGGGGATAGGGTGGAGGTGTTGACCTTGGGTAGGGTGCTCTTTCCAAGAGCCTGTGCAGACTTGATGGGCCGAATGGCCTCCTTCTGCCCTGTAAATTCTATGATGATAATTCTGTTCCATCACTCCTTTCCTCCCAGGTGGGTTAGTCGTTGAGCTCTAGTACAATTGCACAGATGGTGGCAGTCTCATTTTACTCTTCGGGTGGGGGGGACTGGAAAACCTACCATTGTCCTTTGCAGGCCTCAACAGTGAGAATTCATGAGATTATTGACCATGAAGGAATTTTAGCTTACCCTGCCAGAGTTCAGTAAAGTCAGTTCTTGTGACTCGGCATCAAAGAGAAAAGGTCAGCGAGAATGTACAACAATTAGGAAGGCAAATGGAATAGTTACACCTATTGCATGTGGGGTCGAGTATAAAAGAAGGGAAATCTGGCTACGACTGTACAGCACACTAGTGAGACTGCACCTGAAGTATTGCGTAAAGATTTGGTCACCTTACGTATACTCTCTATGGGTGACATGGCAGCACAGGGATCAGCACTGTCGCTTCACAGCGCCAGGATCCCATGTTTGATTCCCGGCTTGGGTCACTGTCTGTGTGGAGTCTGAACGTTCTCCCCGTGTCTGCGTGGGCTTCCTCCGGGTGCTCCGGTTTCCTCCCACCAGTTCCGAAAGACGTGCTTGTTAGGTGAATTGGACATTCTGAATTCTCCCTCAGTTTTCCCGAACAGGCGCCGGAATATGGCGACTAGGGGATTTTTGTGACAATAATAAAGATTATTACACTGGAGACAGTTCACTAGGTCGCTTCCTGGGATGAAGGGATGTCTCCTCAGGAGAGGTTGTGCAAGGTTGGCGCAGACATTTGGAGTTTAGAAGAATGAAAGGTGATCTTATTGAAACATATTCAATTCTGAGGGAGTTTGACAGGGTTGATGCTGAGTGGATGTTTCCCCTTGAGGCAGGGGGAATGTAGGATTGGAGCACACATTGAAAAGAAGAGGTCAGATTGTGTCATATAGCAAGGGGAAAGACGCGATAAGACCCAGTTCCAGTCATGCGGTATTTTAAGGACACAGGATAAGAGTGCGTGTCATGAACTCATATGCAGTAATCCTGACAGTGGCCGCTCCATTGTGGGATGGTGATATTAGAAATGTCTTCCAATGCATTAGATTAATTTACACACCGGATAAAGTGCTCTTCCAAAGATGTGCAGGTGAGGTGGCTTATCCATGCTAAATTGTCCCTAAGTGTCCAAAGGTTAGGTTGTTGGGATAGGATGGGGGTTGGGCCTTGGTGGGGTGCTCTTCCAGAGGGTCAGTGCAGACTCAATGGGCCAAATGGCCTCCTTCAGCACTGTAGTGATTCTATGATTCTGTGAGAATTTTTTAGAATTCTCTACCCCAGTGCGCAGTGGATCTGAGTCGCTGATTATAGTCTAGGCTGAGATAGGCAGGTTTCTTATGGACAAAGGAGTGGAAAATTATGGGGGGGTGTGGGTAGGAAAATAGAGTTACGGTCACAATCATATCAGCCATGGTCTTATTGGATGGTGGAGCAGGTTTGAGGAATCAACACCGAAAACCTCCGAGCTCACTCAAAGAACAAAGAACAAAGAAATGTACAGCACAGGAACAGGCCCTTCGGCCCTCCAAGCCCGTGCCGACCATACTGCCCGACTAAACTACAATCTTCTACACTTCCTGGGTCCGTATCCTTCTATTCCCATCCTATTCATATATTTGTCAAGATGCCCCTTAAATGTCCCTATCGTCCCTGCCTCCACTACCTCCTCCGGTAGTGAGTTCCAGGCACCCACTACCCTCTGCGTAAAAAACTTGCCTCGTACATCTACTCTAAACTTTGCCCCTCTCACCTTAAACCTATGCCCCCTAGTAATTGACCCCTCTACCCTGGGGAAAAGCCTCTGACTATCCACTCTGTCTATGCCCCTCATAATTTTGTATACCTCTATCAGGTCGCCCCTCAACCTCCTTCGTTCCAGTGAGAACAAACCGAGTTTATTCAATCGCTCCTCATAGCTTATGCCCTCCATACCAGGCAACATTCTGGTAAATCTCTTCTGCACCCTCTCTAAAGCCTCCACATCCTTCTGGTAGTGTGGCGACCAGAATTGAACACTATACTCCAAGTGTGGCCTAACTAAGGTTCTAACTCGAAGCTGGGATTCCCCGCTCCCGCTGTAAATGAATGGAGTTTAGACTGGAAAGCCAAATTGTCCATTCTCACTTTCAGCTGGGTGGCAATTAGATGACATCGGAGAATCCTGCCCCAAATGATCTGCTCCTGCTCTTATGTTCTGGAGAGATCTGGGGTGAAATTCTCCGGTATCGGCGCAATGTCCGCCGACTGGCGGCCAAAACGGCGCAAATCAGCCGGGCATCGCGCTGCCCCAAAGGTGCGGACTGCTCCGCATCTTGGGGGACCGAGCCCCAACCTTAAGGGGCTACGCCCGCGCCGGATGAATTTCCGCCCTGCCAGCTGGCGGAAAAGGCCTTTGGTGCCCCGCCAGCTGGCGCGGAAATGACATCTCCGGTCGGCGCATTCCCACGTGGCATTCCCACGCATGCGCAGTGGAGGGAGTCTCTTCCGCCTCCGCCATGGTGGAGACCATGGCGAAAACGGAAGGAAAAGAGTGCCCCCACAGCACAGGCCCGCCTGCGGATCGGTGGGCCCCGATCGCGGGCCAGGCCATCGTGGGGGCACCCCCCGGGGCCAGAACGGCCCGCGCCCCCCCCAGGACCCCGGAGCCCACCAGCACCGCCTTGTCCCGCCGGTAAGGTAGGTGGTTTAATCTACGCCGGCGGGACAGGCATTCTAGCAGCGGGACTTCGGCCCATCCGGGCCGGAGAATCGCGCGTGGGGGCCCGCCAACCAGCGCGGCGTGATTCCTGCCCCCGCCGACTCTCCGGTGCCGGAGAATTCGGCAACCTGCGGGAGCGGGATTCACGCCAGCCCCCGGCGATTCTCCGACCCGGCGGGGGGTCGGAGAATCTCGCCCCTGAGATGGTTTTCCCTTCACTAGATCAGGTTTGCTGCAATAGTCAATAAGTTGCTTGGTTGAGATCAGCTAGCTTAGGAGATTTAACCTTGCGGGCAGGCTGTATTTTCTCATACGTTGAGTAGTCCAGCTGTCAGAACGAAAGTGGATCCAAACCCCATATTAGTGGGTGGGCTGTTGTAATGTGCCTTAAAGGGATCGCGGCATGAAAGGACGTGTGTCATGTATTCCTGTTTAGTTTCACTTGTACTTACAGCACATACAAATCTGCAGCTCAGATGCCTTCAAGCTTTATACCTATGCATAACTGTTCTCATGTGTCGAGCCTGAATAAACCAACCCACATCGTGTTTACACAGTCCCTGATGAATGATTGGTGTCTTTCTGACAGTCTAAAAATACAACAGTACCCAGAAGTGACATTTAAAAAAATATATATATATATTTATTCAAATTTTTTGACAAATTTTCAACAAAACCCCCCCCCCCCAACAAGAAAAAGAAACAAAAACACAACAAGCAGAAATTGTACATTGGATTTCCCCCAAATACAATAGCCCCCCCCATATAACAGTAGAAAACATAAATAGGGAAACCCCCCACCTTAACCCAAATGCCACCCAAAAGAAACCCCCCCCCCCCCCCCCCTGGGCTGCTGCTGCTGACCTCCTCCTAACGCTCCGCGAGATAGTCTAGGAACGGTTGCCACCGCCTGAAAAACCCTTGCACAGACCCTCGCAAGGCAAACCTTATCCTCTCCAGCTTGATGAACCCTGCCATGTCATTGATCCAAGCTTCCACACTAGGGGGCTTCGCATCTTTCCACAGTAACAAAATCCTTCGCCGGGCGACCAGGGACGCAAAGGCCAGAATACCGGCCACTTTCGCCTCCTGCACTCCCGGCTTGTCCGATACCCCAAATAATGCTAATCCCCAGCTCGGCTTGACCTGGGCATTCACCACCTTGGACATAGTCCTCGCAAAACCCCTCCAAAACCCATCCAGCGCCGGGCACGACCAGAACATATGGACGTGATTTGCCGGGCTCCCCGAGCACCTCCCACATCTGTCCTCCACCCCAAAGAACCTACTCAACCTCGCCCCTGTCATATGCGCTCTGTGAGTAACTTTGAACTGTATTAGGCTGAGCCTGGCGCAAGAGGAGGAAGAATAATCCCTACTCAGGCCATCAACCCACAGACCCTCATCTATCTCCTCCCCAAGCTCCTCCTCCCACTTGCCCTTTAACTCCTCCACCGAGGCCTCCTCCTCTTCCTTCAGCTAGAGGTGACATTTTATTAGCGACCACCAGTTATGAGGTCTTTGCCAGGGCCACCACCCAATTGAAAGCAGAGGTCCACCTCCAAGAGTTGCCAGCCAGTCTGAGTGGTGTGGCTTGGCAGCCTCAGCTGTGCTACCAATTGACCACTGCCGAGGCTGCAGCCAGAAGACACTCTTGAAGATAAGATGGGTTTTGTTGAGTTGGTCCTGGCATTGCGGGGGGAGGGTATTTGCATATTCCAGTCTTTTTTTTTAAATTTAGAGTACCCAATTCATTTTTTCCAATTAAGGGGCAATTTAGCGTGGCCAATCCACCTAACCTGCACATCTTTGGGTTGTGGGGGCGAATCCCAGGCAATATTCCAGTCTTAATCCCAGGCAGGTATTGCCATCTGGGAGACCCTGCCTGGGCCATAGAGCATTGACGGAGGATACGCTTAGAACATAGAACATACAGTGCAGAAGGAGGCCATTCGGCCCATCAAGTCTGCACCGACCCAATTAAGCCCTCACTTCCACCCTATCCCTGTAACCCAATAACCCCACCAACCTTTTTGGTCACTAAGGGCAATTTATCATGGCCAATTCACCTAACCTGCAGGTCTTTGGACTGTGGGAGGAAACCGGAGCACCCGGAGGAATCCCACACAGACACGGAGAGAACGTGCAGACTCCGCACAGTGACCCAGCGGGGAATCGAACCTGGGATGCTGGCGCTGTGAAGCCACAGTGCTATCCACTTGCGCTACCGTGCTGCCCTTGTGCTTCCTAATACTTGCTGGGAGGCTGGCAATCCCCAATTTGGGCAAAATGCCAGCCGGGGCAGGAAGCGGCTTTAATTGACTCAATTGGCCATGCCGCTGGTAATATGCCAGGGCAATGGAAAAATGTTGGGCTCCCATCCCGATGTCTTCCCCTGCCATGTTACCCACCCTTCTGCCTCCCAGCATATCTCTGTCGTGTTGGTAAAATTCAGCTGGGATCTAATTGGTCTGTGTGGTTCACTCCCACATCACATAATCAATTGAATTATTTATTTATATTATTTTGTGGCGACTCAGATTAGGACACTTTTAAATTTTCTCTTACGATGTTCTTATAACCCCTACGAGACCCATGGGGATGAGCCGATAAATCTCTGAGAACCATCAGTGAAATCTTGCATTTGGGACATAAAAGGTAAGAGCCGTGCGGTTATGTGCAGTCCCGGCCTAGGACTGGACTTGTGCTTGTACATCGTTTACTTTGGCAATAAATCTTTTTGTTAAACTCTCTTACCGGACAACTCTGTGACCACTAAAGATGTGGACATTGTTGGTAAGGCTTCGGAGCCACATATCAGCCAGGCAATGTTAAAGGTGGTAGGTTCTCTGGCCTGAAAGACAATGGGCGGGATTCACCGTCCCGCCGCACTAGTTTTCTGGTGCAGCGCGCCCCCGCCGGCGGGGGGAATTCTCCGTCTCGCTGGCCAGCCAATGGAGTTCCCCATTGTGGGCGACCCCATGCTGTCAGGAAATCCCTCGGCTGCTGGCGTAACAGAGAATCCCGACAATGGAGAATCCAGCCCAATAACTCCACAACGATCTGGTATTTGAACACAATTGTAGAGCTGTTAGCCCAATTCCTTAAACACAAGGTTACTGTACCTGATAAGGTCAGAGCAAATCCAGAGTTTGGTTTAGATGTAGAAATGCAGAAAATCTGAATCTAAGTTACAGATAATAAAACATTCGCTACCGGGAAATCTGGGGTTCTTTACATGTGAAATGTCTCCAAGTGCTTTTAAATTGCTTTCCTGATGGGAATCGGTAGATTTCAGTCAGTGGGAGCAGTTTGCTTTATTAAGAGGAGAGGGAGTGATATTAGAGTGGAGATTGAGTTTGTTTGTTTTGATCAAAATACACTTGTATCTTTGCAGAACGTGCTGTAACTGTATTGTGATGGGAAAAGGATGATCTCCTGTGAGTGTGGACCTCGGATTCTCCACTCTGCATTATAAAACGAGGTACTAAATGAGACTAACTTCACAGGGAGCAACGACCCCCTTGAACAGATCTGTTGCAATTATCATCGAACATTACCCATCACCCTCCACCACAATTCACTTGCCAGCCACTCAGCCTATTTGTTTAATATAAATCAGCCTCTCGACTTCCGGTGGCAGCCATGGAGCAGGGGGTCGCACATTTGGTAGCTCCCGCTCGTGATGGACCTTTTGGACCCTTTTCCCCCGACTTTTTTCAAAGTTTATTTGAAAACTCGGGAGTGGATGGGACAGTGAGGAGGAATCCCACACCAGAATATAAAGACGTGGACCAGAAGTGGTCGTATAAGAAGGAAAAATCGAGTAGAAAAGGCACATGTAAAACCCACGGCGCAGAAAAACATGGTGGAGATGCAGGGTACTGGCTCAGCGGCTCAGTGGTCAACGGAGAAGCTGGTGAAAATTATTCAGGAGGGTTTCGCCAAGCAAAAGGAGGAAGGTCTATACCCGATTAAGGCATCGATTGACCGGGTGGAGCAGGGGCTGGAAGCCCAAGATCGGGCGATTCAAAAGGTCGAGGGGAAGGTGGTCGAGCACGAGGAACACCTAACTGAGCTGGTGTTACAGGTGGGGCTGATGAGGGATCAGCAGAAAAGGCTGCAGGAGAAGGTGGAGGACCTGGAGAACAGGTCCCGTCGACAGGACTTGAAGATCGTCGGCCTCCCTGAGGGCTGCGAGGGAATGGATGCAAGGGCCTATGTGGCGAATATGCTCAAGACGTTAATGGGTGATGGGGCGTTTGCTCGACCCTTGGAAGCGGATAGAGCGCACAGAACGCTTGCAAGGAGACCGCGTGTGAACGACCACGTGGTGGTGGATAAGGAACAGATTTTGCGGTGGGCCAAGCAGACACGGAGCTGCAAGTGGGAGAACAGCATGCTGCGCATCTACCAGGACCTGGGTGCGGATCTGGCCAAAAGAAGAGCGGGATTCAACCAAGTAAAATCGGCCCTTTTCAAGAAGAATATGAAGTTTGGGCTGCCGTAACCAGCTCGTTCATGGGTTACTTTTGAAGATCACTCTATTTTGAGTCGCCAGATGAGGCGATGGACTTTGTTAAAAGTAAAGGGCTGGCAGGTGACTGAGGACACTGAACTCTCGGGACGGGTAATGCTGTATCAATTTTGTGAAGTTATTCTCGCTTTCAAACTGTTTGTGAAATGTTTTTTTATATTTATTCTTGGGCTGTTGCTCAGTTTTGTAAGTTAACTTGGTGCTGGTGGGGGAAGGGTGGATGGATCTTCTTTGTCTTTTCTTTGTGTTTGGTTGGAACTGTGCGTTTTGAATATGTATGTCTGAGCGGGGGAGGGGGGTGGAACAATAGTGGGTAGGATGTTTGGCGCTATGGGGGGAGCTACCAGGCTAGCTGGGCGGGCTAGCTCACGGAAACGCAGTTGGGGGTAAGTTGATGATAAGTTTGTTAAAGGGGGTTGAAATTGTTGTGCTGTTAATGGGGGGGGGGGGGGGGGCAGTGGGGAATTGCCCTTCTGACAGGGGAGGGATTGTTGCTGGGAGACAATTGGGAAGTCGAGGACGGAGGGTGGCGAAGGGCGGGCCTGCGGAGGTGCGGGGCGCAAGCTGGAGGCTGGCCTAAGAAGTGTGATGGTTGATCGGCAGGGTGGGGGGCGTAATGCCTCCCGGTCAGGCTGATCACGTGGAACGTTAGAGGGCTGAATGGGCCGGTTAAGAAGGCTCGCGTGTTCGCGCATTTGAGGGGATTGAAGGCAGGGGTGGCAATGCTACATGAGACACACCTGAGGGTAATAGATCAGACCAGATTGAGGAAGGGGTGTGTCGGGCAGGTATTTCACTCGGAGTTAGACTCGAAGAATAGGGAGGTCGTGATCCTGATTAATAAATGTGTGTCATTTGAGGCGGGTAAAATAGTTGTGGATATGGGGGGCAGGTATATCATGGTCTGCGGGAAGCTGGAGGGGACACCGGTGGTGTCTACGCACCAAACTGGGATGATGCGGAGTTTATAAGACGGGTGTTAGGGAAGATCCCGGACCTGGATTCACACAAGCTGATCATGGGGGGGGACTTTAATACGGTCATTGATCCAAGGTTGGACCGGTCGAGTTCAAAGACAGTGAGGGTGCCAGCAATGGCGAAGGAACTAAAGGGGTTCTTGGAGCAGATGCGTGGGATAGACCCATGGAGGTTTGGTTGGCCAAGAGTGAAGGAGTTATCTTTCTTTTTGCATGTACATCAAGTATACTCCCGGATCAATTTTTAAAATTCTGAACAGGGCTCTACTGGCGGGGGTGGTTGATACCGAGTATTCGGCGATTGCTGTGTCGGACCAGGCCCCACATTGGGTGGATTTAGAGATGTGTAAGGAAGGGAACCAGCAACTGCAATGGAGATTGGACGTAAGACTGTTAGCGGACCAGGGGGTGTGCGGGCGTGTGAGGGAGTCCATCTAGAACTACCTGGAAATAAACGACATGGGGAAGTCTCGGCAGCAATGGTTTGGGAAGCATTGAAGGCAGTGGTTAGAGAGGAACTAATATCGATACAGGCCCACAGGAGGAAGGTTGACAGAGCAGAGAAAGATAGGTTGGTTGGGGAAATACTCCAGGTAGACAGGAGATACGCGGAGGCCCCCAGAGGCAGGGTTATTGAAGGAGCGGATGGAGTTTGGTCTGTTGTCTACGGGGAAGGAGGGGGAGTAGCTGAGGAAGGCGAGGGGGGCGATATATGAGTATGGAGAGAAGGCCAGCAGAATGCTTGCACACCAGCTAAGGAACAGGGAGGCAGCCAGGGAGATAGGTAGAGTGAAGGACAGAGCTGGGAACACGGTCTTGGACCCAGCAGGGGTCAACGGGGGTTTAAGGGGTTTTACAGCCGGCTATATGAGTCGGAACCCCCAGCTGGGATGGAAGGGATGAGGCAGTTTCTGGGAGGGCTGGAGTATCCGAGGGTGGAGGAAGGGTTGGTAGATGGGCTGGGAGCCCCGATTGGGATGGGGCTAGAGGCCATGCAGTTGGGTAAGGCCCCGGGACCGGACGGCTACCCAGTGGAATTGTGCAAGAAGTTCTCTGAGATGCTGGGCCCGCTGCTGGTGAGGTCATTTAAAGAGGCTAGGGAAATTCCCCTGTTTGAAGGATTTAGGGGAGAAATTTGAACTGCCAGCAGGAAATGGATTCAGATATCTGCAGGTACAGGATTTTTTGCGACGGCAGGTTTCGACATTGTCACTCCTACCTCCACGGGGGATACAGGACAGGGTCCTTTCCAGAACGGGGGTGGGAGAGGGGATGGTTTTGGATATTTATAAAGAACTCATGGAGTCGGTGGAAACGCAGACAGAGGACCTAAAGTGCGAATGGAAAGATGACCAAGGGGGGAGATAGAGGCAAGTCTTTGGGCGGATTCGTTAAGCAGGGTCAACATGTCCTCATCATGTGCCAGGCTCAGCCTGATTCAGTTTAACGTCATTCACCGGGCACACATGACGGTAGTCCGGCTGAGCAAGTTTTTCTTTGATAGAGGACAGGTGTGCGAGATGTGCAGGAGGGCCAGCAAACCATGTCCATATGCTTTGGGCATGTCCGAAGCTTAGAAGAGTTTGGCAGGGTTTTACAGACGTCATGTCCACTGTGTTAAAAACAAGGGTGGTGCCAAGTCCGGAGGTGGCGATTTTTGGAGTGGCGGGAGATCCGGGAGTCCAGGGGGTGAGAGAGGCTGATGTCTTGGCCTTTGCCTTCTTGGTAGCCCAGAGACGGATATTGTTAGCATGGAGGGACTCGAAGCCCACAAATTCAGAGATCTGGCTTAGTGACATGGCTTGACTTCTCAGACTGGAGAAAATAAAGTTTGCCCTAAGAGGGTCATTGCCAGGGTTCACCCGGAGGTGGCGCCATTTGTCGACTTCTTTGGAGAAAACTAATTGTCAGCATAGGTGGGGGGGGGGGGGGGGGTGAGTTAGATTATTGTATAGAAGAGGTGGGACTTGTGAGGGGGGGGGTCTTTGCACTATGTTTACATTTGTACTGTTATTATTGAAAAATGACAAATGCCTTCATTAAATGTTTTTCAAAAAAATAATAAATCAGCATCTCCCCAGAAAGAGTTTTGTATTTTTTAATATTTTTGGGCTTGTTGGGTACAGTCTGCACTCTGCTGGTTATAAGCAACTGAAGGGATGTGCTGTTTGATTCAATCAGCCAATCGCTGGTACACATGGCCTAAGTACCTGGCATTACACCGGCACTGAAATTCATCTGAGTCATTACTCAGATGTGTGGGTGGCAGAAATATCTTCTGTTAGTTGCGATTCCAGGGTTGGACAGCACTTGCTGAACAATCCTGAGAGCATGAATGGCGACACTAACAACCAACTGAAGATAATCAGTCCAGGTTGTAACATGACCTCAATTACACTCGCTAGAATCAACACACATTCTTCATACATCGGGCGAGGCCCGTTGGCAGCGGTCACCCCGGCGATTCTCCGGCCCGCGATGGGCCGAGTGGCTGCCCGTTTGCGCCCAGTCCCGCCGGTGTAACTCACAACAGGTCCTTACCGACGGGACCTGGCTCCATGGGGGGCCTGCAGAGTCCTTGGAGGGGGGCGCGGGGGGATCTGGTCCTGGGGGATGCCCCCACGGTGGCCTGGCCCACAATCAGGGCCCACCGATCCACGGGCGGGCCTGTGCCGTGGGGGCACTATTTCCCTCCGCGCCAGCCGCTGTCAACCTCCGCCATGGCCGGTGCGGAAAAGAACCGCCCTGCGCATGCGCTGAGATGACGCCAGCACACGTTGGCGCTCCCGCACATGCGCCAACTCGTGCCGGCCGGCGGAGGCCCTTGGTGCCTCTTTTGGGGCGGCCCGACGCCGGAGTGGTTCATGCCACTCCTCGGTGCCGGAGTGGCCCGCCCCGCCGGTTCGCGGAGAATCCCGCCCATCATCTGTAAACAGAAGAAATATGTTCAGGAACTGTGCCTTTTTGTGAATTACCTAGGTGCTTGGGGAGCCTATAGTTCCCCATTGCGTTCTCCATTACAATTCATTGACCATTCAGAGTAGGTTGTCCTTTTCTCCTGTCGTATATACTGTTGTGATCGTTTGCAATTTGGCATTCTTGTGTCTGTCCTGATGAGTGCAAGATGAAAAACTTCAACAGCATGTCTCTTTTCAGCAGTATTCAAGTTCTGTACCACCAAGTAACTAATACATTAAAAGTGCATAATTAGCACAAATTTTTGTTGGTAAGGGTACGGCTCATGGGAAGGGTGCAGATTGAACATTGATATTTTTAGTAGATGGGGCAGGGTAGGCCGGGGGCGGGGGGGTATATTGACTTTTGGTAAGTACTTAAAATGGGCAATTCAGCCACCAGATAATTATTTTCCACGATTTTCACCTCCTGTGATTTCACTATTTCTCCATCCCAAAACTAAACAACTGAAATTAAAACATTTGGATTTGAACAGAAATGGTTCAATGGGGAACAAAGGGTTAATCTTCCAGAAAAAAAGAACAAAAGTACTTAACGCGACAGAACAGTTCACCCACACTGTCATATTGCTCAATGAGCTTTTCTCCTTCATTTATGCGTATTATTTCCCCTTGCTTAGCTTTTGAAAGTCTATTAAGGGCATATTAATGATAATAATTATCTATAGTCTTAATGCTCAAATGATAATGTTGCTGTTTAACCAAAGCCATTTTCGGCAATTATTTTAATTGGTACTGATAAGATAGTGATCCTGACTGATTGCCAGACTTGCTGTTTTCTACTTGAAATCATTCCCCAATCTCTTTGTTTTACTTCAGGGAAGCAACCCGCTCTTGAAGCAGCTTCCCGTTTTTTTCATTGACAAATTTTGCTCAGTTTTAATTGCTGCTTGAATATCATTGTGCCACTCTGAAAACTGGCATCCTGCGGTCTTCCCCGAATTCCTACCGTTCCTTTCCATTTTGGACTCTCCTGTCTATGGAATTTGTGCTGAAGCTATGGATAGAGAATACAGAACTGACAGGCTACATTAATGGCATTAAAAACTGCATGCAGGGGGGATTCTACTTTTAGATTTTTATCACTGCTTAGAGTTAAAGGTCAGTTGTTTTATACATGTCAGCAGATAAGGCAAAATAAATGGTTCCAGTTGATAAATATCCGTGTCACTATACGCCAGTAACTACCCAACTCTGAAAATTCCATTGCGTATTTTGCGATGTTCTCTCCAGTGTATGGAAAAAGCTGCACTTACTGTTCTCATTGGCTAGAATAAGTCAAAAAATGGAAAGTATTGTTGGATGTGGTACTGAATATTCTGACCTTGAGTTGAAAATGGTTTTCGAAAAGGTAACTTGAATGAAGGTTTGTTAATAATGTTAGAGTCGGTGTCTGCAGTCTTCTGAGGAGTAACTTTGGCTGTAGGTAAGTGAAAAGTGCAGTTGTTTGCTCCACTCACTTGAGTTACTGAAAGTCCAGATTAGAATCACAGCACAGAATGAGCCCACTCGGTCCATTGCGTCTGTGCCGACCGGCCTTTTGGCTAAGATCAAGTGTAGTTTTGTTTGAGCGAGGGAAGCTGAGGATTTCGATGTCGATTGTGGATTGGAGAACTCGGAGGGATTGAAGTCGTCAAAGAGGAAACGTTTGGAGCTCGGCTGCTATTGGTGGATCTACATGCTCTGGTTTAGGCCTAACGCCGATACAGTTCAGACCCAACGTACGAGCTATGGATGCAGCTGCATCCCGACCACCAGGCTGGGGAGTGCGAAACACTGTCCGAGTCACAGTGAAGAAAATGGAAGGAGAGTCACCGGTGGACCGGAAACTCTTCGTGAAGCGGGTGCTGCTCGCGTGTTGTGGGTTTAAAGCAACAGATATCTTCTGCTTACAAAACTTCCCCAACAATGGATATTTTGATGTCACCTTCAAGAGCGTCGCAGCGTGCATCAAATTCTTGAACGTCCTCAAGGAAAAAGGTAACCAGAGTCCCCTGTCGATCCTGACTGCGGAGCCTCTGTTTACGCTACCGTCGCAGCAAAACCGGGTTGTAACACTGCACACGTACAACCCCCACGTCCCCGTGTCTGATGTGCTCACGTTCCTCGCCAGGTACGCTGAGCTGAAAAGTGACAGCGTGCAAGTGAAAGACACCTTCGGCATCTGGACAAGTGAACACCAGATCAAGGTGACTCTAAGAACAGACGGCAATGGAACCATCCTGCATCCCCCCTCCAGTTTCGCCATTGGAGGAAATCGTGGCTACCTCTACTACGTGGGACAGCCACGAGTATGCCACACCTGTGGCAAAACGGGGCATGTTGCCGGAAACTGCAGTGTGACCTTCTGCAAAAACTGCAGGCAGGAGGGACACATGACTAAGGACTGCAAAGAAGACAAGTGCTGCAACCTGTGTGGGGAGGCCGGCCATCTTTACAGGGCCTGCCCGAAACGCGGGGCGACATATGCACAGATCATCAGCAGCGGAGTTAAAAAGGCGACCAGAGAGGAGGTTCATACACCCTCCACCGAAAAAGACACCACGGCACAGAATGCAGAAAAGCAACAGAAGGGCCCCCAACAAAAAGAGGCCCCAGCACGCCCTGACAACCCAACCCCAGCCTCATCTGATGAGGAACACTCAATGGAAGAGGAAGAGGATGGGACAAAGAATAAAGAGCCCTGGGAAACAGTGAACAGGGACAACCGAAAGAGAAAACAAAAAAAAAAACTGAAGAACCCCCCGAGGGGGAGTGGCAAAAAGCGACACCTTTCAGCCAGCGGACTTAGTGCCGACA
Source organism: Scyliorhinus torazame (assembly GCF_047496885.1). NCBI lineage: Eukaryota > Metazoa > Chordata > Chondrichthyes > Carcharhiniformes > Scyliorhinidae > Scyliorhinus > Scyliorhinus torazame. Next base: position 220,819,496 of record NC_092717.1, on the reverse strand, counting down.
CCTCCTCCGATGAGGGAAAACAAGACAAGAATCGGCCTCAAATAAGGAGGCAAAGCACCAACGTGGAACGGGAGGCACAGACCCCCCAGACCACCGACCGGGAAGAAAATAAAACCCGCCAAGACAATCAACCCCAGGCTCATGGGAACAGCAATATGACCAACGGCCACCAAACGCCGGACATTGAAAACAAGGTCACAGACCAACCCCCGAAAGTAACAAGCAGCAACAACCCAGGCGAAGACTGGCCTGCAACCCCAACACCTACTGACTGCCACAACGAATGCCAGGGCTACACCACCCCCCCAATGCATCTGCATCAAGATCACGGGGCCAGTGCGGACCAGAACAGTTTTCTCAGTCCTGCAACTGTGCTAAAGTTTGCGAGCACCACCGGCATGCTGGGGAACATCCAACAGCTGGAACAGCCAACTGTATAGACTCTGGACTCTTGAGACTGGTAAATCTACCTTCTTATAATGGGTTTAAAAATTGCATTCATAAACGTGCGAAGCATCAAAGATACTTCGCAGTGTGTAGCCACACTCAACTATTTGGCAAATGTGAAAGCCGACATACTGTTCCTGCAGGAGTGCGGAATTCCGCACCTCAGCAACTACAGGCGCTGGTCGAGCTGGTGGTCCCACGGGCCATCCATTTGGTCAGGAGGAAACGACTGCCGCTCCTCCGGCCTGGGTATTCTGCTGCGGGGAGGCAACTCCACCATCTCCGACGTTAAGGAGGTGGTGGGCGGGCGCCTCCTCGTAACAGACGTGAAATACAAAAACACCCCTCTCAGACTTATTAATGTGTACGCCCCGGCTGTAAAAAGTGAGCGGTTGGCAGTCCTTCAGCAACTCCCACTGCTGTTGGCCACCTCCAAGCCGGTCATCCTGGGTGGTGACTTCAACTGCATCATAGATGCGGCTGGACGATCCAGCAGAGCCGACAGCAAACTAGACGCTACGTCCAGACTCCTGATGGAAACGGTAAGCTGCTCGACGTCTGCAGCAACCCTGCAGACGGAGCGCAGCGTAGATACACATGGTCACGGCCAGACGGTTCCGTCTGCTCCAGGATAGACTTCTTCTTTGTGTCCCGAGCTTTCACGGTCAGGTCCACCGACGTAAGGCCGGTGTTCTTCTCTGACCACTACCTCCTACTGGCTGACTGCCACCTGCAGGAAGACCAGGGGGTAGGCAGGGGGACATGGAAGCTAAATGCAAAACTGCTGACCCCTGAGAACCTCGAGGAACTCAGGAGGGATTACAAGGGTTGGAGAACCGTGAAACCCCTCTTTGAGGCCCCACATCTCTGGTGGGAAGCAATCAAGGGGAATATCAAGAGGTTTTTCATCCTCAAGGACGTTCAAAAGGTGAGAGAGAGACGAGGGGTCATGTCCAGGCTCCAGAAAAGTATGCAGAATTTGCTCCAGCTGCAGTCGATGGGGGTTGATGTCAAGGAGGATCTCCAAGAGGTGAAGAGCCAGCAAGCCTTGCTCTACACCTCGGAGGCCTCCAAGGTTATCTTCCATTCCAGAGTCCGCTCCGTGGAGCAGGACGAAAAGTGCTCACGCTTCTTCTTCCAAAAGGTGCACAGAGAGACCTCTGTGATCAGCAGCCTGAAGGAAGAAGATGGCTCTGTAAAGGCATCGCAGTCTGACATCCTGAGGATCAGCCAATCCTTTTATGCCGGACTGTATGACCTGAAGCCAACAGATAGCACTGTTTCCCAGACCTTCCTGTCGACTATCACGGAGGTCATAGGCGACAGCGAGCTGGAAAACCTGGACAAACCACTAACTCTGGATGAGCTGACAAAGGCCGTCAAGTCCTTCGAGACGAGTAAAACTCCCGGAAGCGACGGCTTACCGGTTGAGTTGTATTCGGCTCTGTGGGACTGGATGGGCCCAGACCTCCTGGAAGTGCACGAGAGTATGCTTCTGGAAGGCAGCATGTCAGAGTCCATGAGGAAAGGCATCGTCACCCTCATCTACAAGCAGAAGGGGGAAAGGGAAGAAATTCGAAATTGGCGACCCATTTCACTGTTGAATGTGGATTACAAAATTCTAGCCAAGGTCATCGCCAATCGGGTCAGGTCTGCTCTGGAGTCGGTGATCCACCCTGACCAGACCTGTGCTGCACCCGGCAGGAAGATCTCTGATAGCCTCGCGCTACTCAGGGATACGATCGCCTACGTGCAGGACAGGAGGGTGGACACTTGCCTCATCAGCCTTGACCAGGAGAAGGCTTTTGACAGAATATCACACACCTACATGATGGATGTGCTCTCCAAAATGGGGTTTGGGGAGGGAATTCGCAATTGGATCAAACTGCTCTACACAAACATCTATAGCGCAGTCTCAATCAATGAGCGGGAATCAGAAAAGTTCCAGATCAAATCCGGAGTCAGGCAGGGCTGCCCTCTCTCCTCTGCCCTTTTTGTGTGCTGCATAGAACCTTTTGCCGAGTCCATCAGGAAGGATCCGGGTATAAGAGGAGTGACGATCCCAGGCAGTGGGGGCATGCAAGTCAAGGCCTCCCTGTACATGGACGACGTTGCCGTCTTCTGCTCGGATCCTGCGTCTTTACGCAGGCTCTTGAATGCCTGCGACCAGTTTGAACTGGCATCGGGAGCCAAGGTAAACCGTGGCAAGAGTGAGGCCATGTTCTTTGGGAACTGGGCCGACCGGTCCTTTGGCCCCTTCACTGTCAAGTCAGATTACCTGAAGGTGCTGGGGATATGGTTCGGAGCTGCGGGGGCGTGCACCAAAAACTGGGAGGAGCGCATAGCAAAGGTAAGACAGAAACTGGGCTGGTGGGAGCAACGCTCCCTCTCCATTGCGGGCAAAACCCTGGTCATCAGGTGTGAGGTACTCTCGGTGTTACTGTACGTGGCGCAGGTCTGGCCCATAACCTGACCCTACGCCACAGCAGTCACCTGGGCCATCTTCAAATTTATCTGGAGATCCAAGATGGACCGTGTCCGAAGGGACACCATGTACAAACCTCTGGAGAAGGGAGGGCGGAACGTACCCAACGCCGCCCTCATCCTGTTGGCCACCTTTGTGTCCAGCTGCATCAAGCTGTGCGTGGACCCCCAGTATGCAAACACGAAGTGTCACTACATACTGAGGTTCTACCTGTCCCCGGTGTTACGAAGGATGGGCCTGGCCTCATTGCCGCGGAACGCTCCAAGTAGTTGGACCGTTCCGAACCACCTGTCCTTCGTGGAAAAGATTTTGAAGAAAAACACCTTTGACCACAAGGCAATGAAGCAGTGGTCAGCACGTAATGGCCTCGAGGCCCTCAGGGAAAAGGAGACTGTGGAGGACGTTGGATGGTTCCCTGAGCAGACTGCCAGAGTCATCTGGCAGAACGCCTCATCACCAGAACTTTCAAACAAGCACCAAGATTTAGCTTGGCTGGTGGTGAGAAGGGCCCTCCCTGTCAGATTCTTCATGCACACCCGAAGGCTCTGCGCCAATGCACGCTGCCCTCGGAGTGGCTATGGGGGAAATGAGACGGTCACACACCTCCTTGTGGAATGTGCCTTTGCAAAGAAGGTCTGGAGAGAGATGCAGTGGTATTTGTCAAGGTTTAACCCGAGCAGCTCTGTGACACAGGACTCTGTGCTCTACGGACTGTTTCCAGGGACACACACCGAGACAAATATCAACTGCTGCTGGAAGGTCATCAACTCGGTGAAAGACGCTCTTTGGTCTGCCCGAAACTTGCTGATCTTCCAGTGCAAAGAATTGTCCTCGACTGAGTGTTGCAGACTGGCACATTCCAAGGTCCAGGACTACGTGCTGAGGGACGCACTCAAGCTTGGGGCAGCTGCCGCCAAGGCGCAATGGGGAAAGACCACTGTGTAAGGTCTTACCAGCAAATGTACACCGAGGGGCGGGTAACAGTGTAAACCCCCCTCGGTCTGGGCCACCAACACTCAAATGTATAAAATAAAATAAACATGACAATGTAAATATTTAAGAAGAAATTGTAACGTAAAGAGTGATATGTGTATAATATTATCAAAATTGAATGGAAGAAGTCAAGGCAATGTGTAACTCTGATGGAAATGTACAGTCAAGACAATTCGAAATGCTCTGTAATGCTTATGATAAATTTTATGAATAAAGTATATTTTTTTTGAAAAAAAAGTCTGTGCTGGTTCTTTGAAAAAGCTACCCAACTAATCAAAAAGTCATTACAGTGAAGTAGGAGGCCATTTGACCCATCAACCCCATGCTGGCTCTCTGTAGAGCAATCAAATCCGCTCCATACCCTTGATCCGACCCAGAATCCTGCGTGTTTATTTCGCTCAGGAGCCCATCCAGTTTCTTTTGAAATCATTCGTAGTTTTTGCTGCCACCACCTTCCAAGTATTATGGATGTTGAACTTTACAGGACTATTTAGTTTTAAAATGTATGTTTCCTTTAATTTAAGATGAAATAGAATGTTCTGTATAGGGGGGCGGTGATTATACAAAACCTCTGCCCAGAGATCTGGTTGCCATGGGGAAAGAAATTCAAAATGAAACCTATTGAGAATCAAAAGACAGTTTTCATGCCTTGACACGGAAAAGAGGATATCTGCTCTTCGGAGACATGGAAGGTTGCATTTAAACCTACTGTTATGGTACCCGACAGTGGGCCTGGAAGTCATAGCGGGTCTGGCACAAGGCAGTGGGGGTCGGCTGAATCTGATTATGTGGCAGCTGGCCAATTAGTGCGTCTTTTGCCAGCTTGCTGCTCAATCACATGGCGGGGAGGGAAACTCTGTTAGGAAGGCCTCATCACCTGATGGCCATGCAGAAGCTGGCTCCATATTTAAAAGGAAGAAAAAACATTAAACAGAGGAAGAATATTGCCATGTTGATCTGCATTTATTTTGTGATTGCATCCTTTTCCTTTATTTGAAGTATTTGCTAAATAACCTTCAGATTTCCTTTGTTCACTGCTCACAAACATTGATGTTTTTCACGCTATTACACACCAAGAGTGAACAATACAGTTCACATGCTTCAGCCTGAATTGTCGCCAAGACTGAAAGGTCTTCGTCCCTCAGCCAAAATGACACGGGCGCCCTGAGTCTGGAAGCTCCACCTCTGAACCCAGCTCCCACCATTTCTGCTGGGGAGGGAGGGGGTGTGGAGGAAACAGGGACGGGAAATATTTCACCCATCCTCGGTTCACAGAGGCAGCTTCACTCGTCACTGGGAATTCCAAAACATGACGCATGGGATTTACAATTTGGAGGATAGGTTCTAAACACGTCAGAGTTCTTTGGAGAGGTCAGGCCCCCTTTTGGAGAGGTCAAGTAGTCTCTTTGGCGAGGTCAGATAGTCCCTTTGGAGAGGTCAGGTAGTCCCTTTGGAGAGGTCAGGTAGTCTCTTTGGAGAGGTCAGGTAGTCTCTTTGGACAGGTCAGGTAGTCTCTTTGGAGAGGTCAGGTAGTCTCTTTGGACAGGTCAGGTAGTCCCTTTGGAGAGGTCAGGTAGGCCCTTTGGAGAGGTCAGGTAGTCTCTTTGGACAGGTCAGGTAGTCTCTTTGGAGAGGTCAGGTAGCCCCTTTGGGGAGGTCAGATAGCCACTTTGGAGAGGTCAGGTAGCCCTTTTTGATTTTAATAATAATAATCTTTTTAGTGTCACAAGTAGGCTTACATTAACATTGCAATGACGTTGCTGTGAAAATCCCCTAGTCACCACATTCTGGCGCCTGTTCGGGTACACAGAGGGAGAATTCAGAATGTCCAATTCACCTAACAGCACGTCTTTCGGGACATGTGGGAGGAAACCGGAGCATCCGGAGGACACCCACGCAGATACGGGGAGACCGTGCAGACTCCGCAAAGAAAGTGTCTCAAGCTGGGAATTGAACCCGGGTCCCTGGAGCTGTGAAGCAACAGCGCTAACCACTGTGCTACCATTTTTAAGAATAGACTCGAATATTCACAGATCTTCAGAATTGTGAAAGTGCAGAACACCATAAGACATAGGAGCGGAAGTAAGGCCATTCGGCCAATCGAGTCCACTCCACCATTCAATCATGGCTGATTTCAACTCCATTTACCCGCTCTCTCTCCATAGCCCTTAATTCCTCGAGAAATCAAAAATTTATCAACTTCTGTCTTAAAGACACTCAACGTACCAGCCTCCCCCGCCATTTGTGGCAATGAATTCCACAGACCCACCACTCTCTGGCTGAAGAAATTTCTCCTCATCTCTGTTCTAAAGTGACTCTCTTTTATTCTAAGGCTGTGCCCCGGGTCCTAGTCTCCCCTGTTAATGGAAACAACTTCCCTACGTCCACCCTATCTCAGGCATTCATTATCTTGTAAGATTCAGACCATAAGACCATAAGACACAGGAGCAGAATTAGGCCACTCGGCCCATCGAGTCTGCTCCGCCATTCAATCATTGATGATATTTTCTCATCCCCATTCTCCTAACTTCTCCCCATAACCCCTGGCCCCCTTATTAATCAAGCACCTATCTATCTCTGTCTTAAAGACACTCAGTGAATTGGCCTCCGCAGCCTTCTGCAGTAAAGAGTTCCACAGATTCACCACCCTCTGGCTGAAGAAATCTCTCCTCATCTCTGTTTTAAAGGATCGTCCCTTTAGTCTGAGATGCTGTCGAGCCATTCAGCCCATCATGCCTCAAGCTGCTCTCTGAATGGGCACCTTTGTGCCATTCTCACATCTGGACATTCTTCATTTTCAAATAAGGCTCATTCCATTTTGATTGCTTTGATTGAATATGCCTCCACCACTGTCTCAGACAGTGCATAGGCTGCAACGGGTCAAGAGGCAGCTCACCAAGCTCACCTTCTCAAGGGCAAGTGGAGAGGGGCAATAAAGATGCTGGCCTAGCCAGTGATGCCCATGCCCCCCCTTTTAGGGCCAGTCCCCGGCCCGTGTCACGCAACCCTCCAGGCCCACCCTCGGATGTCCACCGTCATCAATCCTTTTCCAACTGTGCCACATCAACCACACCCTTGTCAGCAACTCTCCCCCCTTTCTTCAACAAAACATCAACCGCCCCATAAGCACACCACATGGCAACCCCTACTTCACTCCTGTTCGCTAGCCCACCCAGCTGACATGGTGGCACCCACCCAAGGCCTCCAACCTCCCTACTCCCCCAGTTCCCTTACCTCCCGTCCATAGCCCCCGTCCATACCCCCCTAAAGAGCAGCAAAAGGTGCATTCACCCTCGATGTTGTCCCATGAACAGCCTGCCCTCCAAAAACACCACCATCAAAACAAAGAAAATTCTTCAAAGGGAAAGATTTTTCAAAAAACAATCACACACAGAAACACCTCCAAAGTTCAATGTCCTAACTCTTCTCCCAGTCCATTGTCCCTGATGAATTTCATCGCCTCTTCTGGCGTGCCACAATAATACTCAAGCTTCTGGAAAGTCACACAGAGGCGGGCCGAGTACAGCACTCTGAGCTTCATCCCCTTCTTAAAGAAGACAGCATTGACCTGGTTAAACCCGGCTCTCCTCTTCCCCAGTTCTGCTCCCAAGTCCTGGTACTGCCGCAGCTCATTCCCTTCCCAGGTGCACTTCCTCGTCTGCCTCACCCTTCGGAGGGAGGATCTTTTCCTTATCCAGGAAGCTGTGCAACCGCACAACCATCGCCCTTGGTGGCTCACCCGCCTGTGACCTCCTCATCAGTGCCCTGTGTGCTCGGTCGACCTCCAGGGGCCGGTCAAAGCCCCTTCCCCCATCGGCTTCTCTAACATTTTGGCCACATACATGCCGGCCTTCGCACCTTCGATGACTTTGTGCATCCCCACGATCCTCAGATTTTGTCTTTTGGAGCGATTCCCCAGGTCCTCCATCTTCTCCTTCAGCCTCATCTGGGTCTCCCGCATCACCCCCCCCCCCCTCCCCCCCCCCCCACTTCAGCCACCAACGAGGCAACTGCTGCTCGTGCTCCCCCACCGCTTCCTCCACTTTCTGCATCACCCATCCGTGGGACTCCAGCCTCTGCTCCACTCTCTCAATCCACGACTTCATCGGTTCCACCACTTTGTCCAGGTCTTCCAGGGCCACCTTCCTCTGCTGGCTGAACCTTGCGTTCAAAAACTCCACTTGCTGCTCGGTTGACCACTGGGTGGGCAGGGCAGCCCCCTTACCCTCCATCAACCTATCCTGTGGTGCACCACGAAGGCTCGCCTCTTCCAGCAGCTCTTTTCTTCTCGTCCCACGCCTAGCTTGTGGATCCATCCACCAGTCACACCAGAGGAGTTACACCTTCTACAGGAACTCATGCACGTCTTTCCATCAAATACTTTGCTTTTCGGGGGGGGGGGGGGGGGGGAAAGACCAAACAAAAATCACCTTGAGCGGAAGTCACCACGTGTGACCGCTCACTCCACGGCCGCCACCGGAAGGCGTTATAACTGATACTCCAGGGCAGCATGGTGGCGCAGTGGTTAGCATTGCTGCTTCACGGCGCTGATGTCCTAAGTTCGATCCCGGCTCTGGGTCACTGTCCGTGTGGAGTTTGCACATTCTCCCTGTGTTTGCGTGGGTTTCACCCCCACAACCTAAAGATGTGCAGGGTAGGTGGATTGGCCACGCTAAATTGCCCCTCAATTGGAAAAAATGAATTGGGTATTCTAAATTTAAAAAAAAACTGATACTCATTGACTTTCGCAGAAACACTGAAGAATACAGTGCAGAAAAGGCCCTTCGGCCCATCGAGTCTGCACCATCACATGAAAGGCACCTGATCTGCCAATCCTAATCCCATTTGTCAGCACTTGGCCCATAGCCTCGAATGCTAAGACTTGCCAGGTGCACATCCAGGTACTTTTTAAAGGATGTGAGGCAACCCGCCTTTATTACTCTCTTAGGCAGTGTGTTCCAGACCATCACCAGCCTCTGGGTAAAAAAGGTTTTCCTCAAATCCCTCCTGAACCTCCCACCTCGAACTTGTATCCCCTCGTAACCGACCCGACTCAGGGGAACAGCTGTTCCCTATCCACCCTGTCCATGCCCCTCATAATCTTGCACACCTCGATCAGGTCACCCCTCATTATATACTACATTATATTAACACTTTGCCAGTCAGCACAGTTGGCTGGACGCCTGGTATGTGATGCAAAGCGACAACAACAGAGTGGGTTCAACTCTTGTATAGGCTGAAGTTATCCCTGAAGGCCATGTCTTTTCAAATTGCCTATTGCCTAATGTGTGGTGACCGTCAGGTTAAACATTACTGCAATATTATTATATCATGTTTTACTCGTGATAAAATAACATCACTTACTTTTGGGCCTCCCATGGATTGCTAGCCTGTGAATAAATGACTGTATGCATAAAGACTGCAGTACAATTTGGCAAAGTTACCAGTTGTCCATGTTAAGGTGTATGCAGTGGTTATGTAGTCAAACTTCAATTACCCCATTGACAGAGCAGAGGATGGTGTACAGGGTAAGCCATGCGGCTGCACAGAAGGACAATGCAGTATAGCATTTGAAGGCAGTGGATTGCCTTCACTGTAATGCTATTTGAGCATCTTTTCCTGCCAGTAATGAAACACCAGGGCCAGGATTCTCCAGTCCCCCAGTGCATGTTTCTTGGTGGCATGTCGTTCGCTTGCTGTGGGATTTTCGCTTCCCGCCGTTTGCCAGTGGGATTTCCCGTGGGCTGCACTGCCAGCAGAAAAGGAGAATCCCAATGGTGAGAGAATTCCGGCCCAGATATCACACACCAGCAGCAAACTCAGTGCTGAATCTGAGCTTCATCAATTACTGATCTTTCATGTGACTCAGCTATCAGATTTAGTAATGAGTATTGAGCCAGATTGAGTTCACAAGCTAATGGTGTGTGAAAATGTATCTAATAGTGATCATATACGATTAAGTTCAGCGTGATGTTCGAAAGAGAGAAACCTGAAACATCAACTGTGATTTTAGATTTAGGGGGGGCTGACTTCAGTGAGGCAGAGGCTGTCCACAGTAAACCCAGCAGATCGATTAAGCGGTAAAATGGCAGTGGGAGATATTCAAAAAGAAATTTAATGTGATCACGAAGCAGTTTATAGCCCGAAAGAGCAAGAACTCTTAATTGCCAAAATGAACAGCTATAAACGACGAAAGAGGTAAGAGGAAACATAACATTTAAAGAAGAAAGGCATACAGAAATTCAACAAGTAGCACAGGCCCTGGCAAATTGGAGAAGTACAAAGGACAGCGAAAGGTGACAAATCAGATAACACTCAGGGGGTGATTCCCCGAGCCCTGCGCCGGGCCGGAGAATCGGCGCAACCGCGCCACGACAACGGCGCGCGGTTCTCCGAGGTGTGGAGAATCGGTGCCATTTGCACCGGCGCGTTTCTCCGGCCGGATGGGCCCGCCGATACGACAGAGTCCCGCCGGCGCCGTTCACCCCTGGTCGCTGCCGGCGGGAACTCTGCGCAAACGGTCAGGGGGCAGCCTGTGGGGGGAGAAGGGGGGCTCCTTCACCAGGGGGGTGGGGTGCTCCGATGGGGTCTGGCCCACGATCGGGGCCCACCGATCGGCGGGCCGGCCTCTCCCCCCCCGGGCCTACTTCCTGGCGTGGCCGGCCCCTGAACAGCGACGCCATGTTGAGTCGGGGACGGCGCGGTAAAGATGTCCCCCATGCATGCGTAGTTTGGCGCGGCCCAACTGCACATGCGCGGGTTGGCGCGGCGCCCATTTGGCACCGTGAAAGGAGGCTGGAGCGGCGTGAACCTGTGGGGGCCAGGATCGGTCATACCTGGGCCCGGTTCGCGCCATCGTGAAACGCGACGGCGTTCACGACGGCGCAAACACTTGGGCTCAATATTGGAGAATCGCCCCCATGGTGTTTCTGCAGAGCTGCGTCATCGTCAGATTCGCTCACACTTTTCCACACCTCAACACTGCTCCACATTCCTCGCTGGAGCACAGCTTCTTCAGAAATGCAGGGCACAGCGCCCATTGGAAAACTCCAACACGGCGCTGTGGTGTTGGGAGGAATGTGGCGCCAACCCTCTTTTTACATCTCTAGCTGCCATATGGTAAGTTTAAAGTTCCAGTGTGAATGTTAATGAATGGGTGAATGGATGAGTTGATGAATGAATGAATGAATAGGGTGGTGGAGTGGGTATGAGGATGAGGTCAGCGGACAGGGTGGCAAGTGGGTTCAGTGATATGTGGCACGGTAGCATAGTGGTTAGCACTGTTGCTTCACAGCGCCAAGTTCCCAGGTTTGATTCCCGGCTTGGATCACTGTCTGTGCAGAGTCTGCACGTTCTCCCCGTGTCTACGTGGGTTTCTCCGGTTTTCTCTCACTAGTCCGGAAAGACATGCTTGTTAGGTGAATTGGACATTCTGAATTCTCGCCCTAGTGTGGCAATTAGAAGCTTTTCACAGTAACTTCATTGCAGTGTTAATGTAAGTCTACTTGTGACACTAATAAAAATTATTATTAAAGGTGGGAGATAAGTACAGTGGCAGGTGGCTGAGGTGGTGGGGGGGAAGGTAGCTAGGGTGCCAGGTGGAAAGGGTGGTAGGTGGGTGAAGTGATAGGTCGGTGAGGTGGCAGATGGGTGGTCTGGCCAGTGGGTGAGGAGGCAGGGGGGTAGGGTGGCAGGGGGATAGGGTGCTAGATGGCTCGTGTGACATATGGGTAGGATGGCAGGTGGAACATGGGAAGAGGTAGGATGGGTAGGAACATGGGTAGGAACATGGGATGAGGTAGTAGGTAGGTAGCGTGGTATTCAGTTCGGATCAGAAGGCTAGTCAGGTTGGGTCATGGGAGTAGTCAGTCGGGGCAGGCAGGAGCTGGGTCAGGGGAGTGTTGGGGTGAGTCAGGAAGAGAAGTCATGGCAGGGGATAAAATCTGGGAGTCGGGATATTCAGTGATGAGGGGGTAGCAAGTTGGGGGGGGGGGGGGGAGTTGAGGGGATGTCAAGTCAGTCAATGTTAGTGATTGGGGCAGTCAGTTGTGTAGTTATCCAGAATTTAGAGTAGGTTTTATTCTGAGTAACATTTCTTCAGTAACTATTCAGGTAGGTAAGTCAAAATTACAAAGTCTCCGTCTCAAATTCAGAATTCGAGACATTTGCGGAGGATCCCGGGGAGCAGGGGAACTACCCATCAGAATTTGAAACTTCCCGGGCAATCCCCACGGAGAGCTGCATGTCAGGCCTTCCGTGGGGTCCCAATGTGCATCTTCAGTGGGCACATCCAGTTTCCGATGGTCTGGAGGCCGGAAAGCCCAAGCCGAGAGCTCCCGAAAAGAACAAACAGAAAATTTCAAGGAGCATTGAATCAACCCAAAAATCTTTTCCAATTATACTCAGCAAAGAAAAGTGTGGTCAGGAGCAACGTGGACCCTGTAAAAAGTGATAACCGCAATATCGTTAATAAAAATAGATGAACATGCTGCAGAATTACTTTGTCTCTGAGTTTGCAGCAAGGAACGAGCATCGCATGTCAAACATCTCAAGGAAACTAATATTGAATCAGTGACAGGGACTCACCAAAATTAATGTCAGCAAATGAAACAGCATTGAAGGGAAAGATCCCACTGAAGTGTGACAAACCCCCAGAGCCCAATGATTGCCACCTCAGCGGTGTAAAGGAAGACAGTGAGAACATGGCAAATGATCAAACTCTAATCTTAAAACATTCTCTTGATTCAGGAACAGTCCCTTTAGATGGGAGAACTGTGTGTGTGTCACCGTGCGATGATACCCGATTACCTGATTTCCAGCCTTGCACAGAGAGAATAGTCACATGAATGCGTCGGAGAAACTGACCTGTTTTTATGAAGCCACCCCCATCAAGTCTGAGCACTTTGAGCAGAGAGAGGGATAATATCGTAGACAAGAATAAATCTGCTATGTACGCAAGAGACTTTCTTTCTATTTAACGGCAGCAGCTTGGATAATGTACGAATGCATCTTGGAAATAGATTTCCACTGCTTCCACGCTGATTAACCATAAAACTCTAGTTTCCTCCTTTCAGGCTGAGTTGATGTGATCTATACACTGACATATTACTGAATAAACTGCATTTTGTTGCTAGTAAGCCACTGTCAGTCTGTGCTTGGAAACTCATTGATTTCTGTGTGCGGCCTGTCATGTCTGCTAAATGTAGATCATCTTTCAATGCCAGAGTAACAGCTGTGTCATGTTTAGTGTAGCTAATCGTTATTCTCTGCTGGGGATGGCCTCCCTCCGAGTATAGATCGAGTTGTAACTTGTAACTGATGTGCAGTCTAACTGTGGCTGTCAGTAAGATGCATCTCTTATTTTGCATGTCCTTATTAGCTTCCCACCTACTTACGGCGAGGCAGTACAGACAGGGTCTCCTACTGCCCAGTTAAGAAGCAGTGAAATAAAAGGTGACATCAGTGCACTGCAGAGCGGTAGAAAATGCGTAGCGTCACAAACATTGACCTCAGACGAGGCTATCTGTCCTGTCAATGCCGTGGGGTGGGCGGGGGGAGGGAATAGAGAAGCAAACATATCCAAAGTTGGACTGGATTCGTCGCCAAGAGGGTAAATATTACAAAGGTCTTGCACCAACTGGGCTTTGTTATGGTTGCCAACTCCCCAGGGCTGTCCTGCCCAGAGGCGGAATGAAGAATAAAGGAGAGAGCTGTGAGTAACCCAGGAGAAATGTGATAGGGACATTAAAAAAAAAATGTATTTAAAGACATATCTTCTTTTTTAAGGCCTTTTGTTTAAAAAATATTGGGCATGGATAAGAAGGGTGCTTGACCAAAAAGTCAAGAATCAACTTGTTGGGTAATGTGTAAATTCACTCTCCTACCGGCATTGCAAGCTGGTGTCCTATGAAGGTGTGCACATTTGGAGTTCAATGGCGAGCACGTGAAGGTGCTGCAGGCTCGCTGGAGGGCTGTCAGAAAATCATGTGATATTGATTTTGCAGGAATAAATGCAGTGGGACAGGTAGTATTGAGGAAGCAGGCGGGCTGCAGAAGGACTTGCACAGGCTAGGAGAGTGGGCAAAGAAGTGGCAGATGGAATACAATGTGGAAAAGTGTTAGGTTATGCACTTTGGAAGGAGAAATGGAGACATAGGCTATTTTCTAAATGGGGAAAGACTTAGGAAATCAGAAGCACAAAGAGATTTAGGAGTCTTAGTTCAAGATTCTCTTAAGGTTAACATGCAGGTTCAGTCAGCAGTTAGGAAGGGAAATGCAATGTTAGCATTCATGTCGAGAGGGCTAGAATACAAGAGCAGGGATGTACTTCTGAGGCTGTATAAGGCTTTGGTAAGACCCCATTTGGAGTATTTGAGCAAATTTGTTCCCCGTATCTAAGGAAGATTGTGGTGGCCTTGGAAAGGGTCCAGAGGAATAAGAATGCTCCCTGGAATGAAAAGCTTGACATATGAGGAGCGGTTGCGGACTCTGGGTCTGTACTCAGAGTTTAGAAGGATGAGGGAGGATCTTATTGAAACTTACAGGATACTGCAAGGCCTGGATAGAAATGAAATGAAATGAAAATCGCTTATTGTCACAAGTAGGCTTCAAACGAAGTTACTGTGAAAAGCCCCTAGTCGCCACATTCCGGCGCCTGTTCGGGGAGGCTGGAACGGGAATTGAACCGTGCTGCTGGCCTGCCTTGGTCTGCTTTCAAAGCCAGTGATTTAGCCCTGTGCTAAACCAGCCCCTAGATAGAGTGGACGTGGAGAGGATGTTTCCAATAGTAGGAAAAACTAGAACCTGAGGGCACAGCTTCAGACTAAAGGGACGTTCCTTTAAAACTGAGATGAGGAGGGATTTCTTCAGCCAAAGGGTGGTGAATCTGTGGAACTCTTTGCCGCAGAAAGCTATGGAGGCCAAATCACTGAGTGTCTTTAAGACCGAGATAGATAGGTTCTTGATTAATAAGGGGATCAGGGGTTATGGGGAGAAGGCAGGAGAATGGGGATGAGAAACATATCAGCCAAGATTAGAATGGCGGAGCAGACACGATGGACCAAATGGCCTAATCCTGCTCCTATGTCTTCTGGTCTTATATCGAATCGGGGCCACGTATTTAGTCTGTGCATACTGCAAAAAGGTAATGACTGGAGATCCACGAACAGGATAGCAACAATTTTCTGATTGGCAACAATTTGAAGTGAGGCCCCTCCAGAACCAAGCCATGTAAAGTTCCCCATCCAAATCCATCAACAATCTCTTTCCATTAGTGAAAAAAAACAACAGGGGGCTGCGTGGCGCAGTGGGTTAAATGCTGTTCCTTATTGCTGAGCCTTGGCTTGAATACAAGTCTACACTGAAGATTTATGTTGACCTCGGCCACCTGAAAATTGCTTGTAACGTGGCTTGAAATTGCTAATCTGACTTAAGGAAACCGCGTCACGGTGTCGTGGGAAATGGAACAAACACACTCCATTTTTTTTCCTGAGTAAGCACGGTTTGCCAGAGCCGAAAGAGAGAGGCAGAGATTTGCTCCACAACTACCAACGATGTGCTTGTCCTGAATCTGCCGAAGACTGACACCTAAAATATAAAAAGGTGCCGTAGAAATTAGGGGCGTTCTCCTGACCTTGGGAAATTTGGGATGGGTGCCAGAGTCACTCTGTAGAAATGCCCCAGCTGTTGGTGAAGTGTTGGAGTTGTGCACTCAGGGCTTTGGCAGGCATTCCTTACTCTCCAGGCTCTTGACTCACCTCGTATTCTTCTTTGAACCCGTAGCCTTCGGCACATTTCATCTGAGTAATGTGCTGGAGCAGGTCTGCCACTCGGATGGCTGGGTGGAGCTGTCCTGTTTGATACGGTACGTCCACAGGCTCTCGCTTCTTGTAGGGATGCGGCTTCACCAAGCTGTTGGCCTCGCTGGTAGCTGTGTGATTTTCATCTGCATGCAAACAATGAGTTATATTAGCTCTTCCTCAGCTCAACTGGTTTGTAAACGCTTCACTCCCTAAGTAAATTGCTTTCAGATTCTAATTAATCAAGCAATGCGAATCAATGTATCATTTTGTGTATTGCTTTGGATGGTAATTTTAAAGCTGTGGTTTTGCCATTTGCACAATTAGCATAAATATTAAAAGAGTATGTCTGCCAGAGGTTTCAGGTTTTTTTCACGTAGCCGAAGGACAATTTGCTCCAATTATAAACGTTGATCTCGGGAAATGACTTCTTCTTCTTGCAAAAAGAATCTCTCGTCTCGGTCCAGGTAGCCTCAGATTTACAGAAAACAGTTTAGCTCCGTTACGGAAGGACTTATTTGGGGAGTTAAGGGGGAGAGAATTGCAGAACCATTAACAGCACAGCTTTAGGGAAGTGAAGAATTAGGAGAAGAGATGGAATATATGAAAGAGCAATCACACACAGACTCGGGATGGACTGAATGTCTCTCTGGTGTTTTATTTTTTTATGCTTCCGATGGTGGCTCAGTGCTGGAAGGTGCAAGTGGAGAGTCAGTAAAGGGCATGATTGAGGTCAGCTGAGATGCTGCTTGCAGTCGATCAGCCTGCCAATGCTCACTGCCTTTATTCATGGTGAGTGTCACTGGCTGGGCCAGCATCTGTTAGAGGGCATTTAAGTGGATCTCGACCAGGCAAGGATGACAGCTTTTTCAACACTGTTCGACTTTTAATTCCAGATTTTTATTGAATTCAAGTTTCACCATCTGCCATGGGAGGATCTGCACTTGAGTCCCCAGATCTTTGCCCTGGGTCTTTGGTTTACTAGACCAGTGACAATACCATTACGCCATTACCCCCCCCCCTGCATAATGGACATTGCTTTAAGGCTCTTGAGCGTTTGTTGGTACCAGCTAAAAGGATCAACACCTTGAGGAAAGAAGAGTAGGCACTTGCAAAAAAAAGAACAGAAATAGAAACTGTGTTTAAATGAGCCAGAGTTTCCTTTTTTGTTTGAAGGTAGCCATTTTTCTTGTTCAGGAAGTTAGGTTACATCATTTCCTGAGGCATTAATAATATACCACAGCTTTAATATACCACAAGCCCCACAAAAGGTTCTTCCACCAATGGTCATGTCAATAATCAAATAGGTTACAACTCATTGACAAGATGACCACCAGAAACCGTAAATGTTCAATATCCATACCAAATACAAGAAAATGCTGTGTAAACGATAAGCTCATCAATTACAATGAAATCCAGGTCCAGAAATTATTATCAGTTCTTTTCACTTCAAAGGATCGAAGAGCAAGAAAAAAAGCGAATCAACATTTTTCTCCTGTTGAATAAAATACGCCCAAGTCAGATAGGTAGGGGATATTTTCTAAACTTTGGGGCAAGGCTTCTTCTTTTTCTCAATTACCAAAAGAAAATCGACCAGGCAGTTTCAAACAGATCTTTGTTACATTTGTGGAGAACAATTTACAAATCGGTTTTAATTTCCAGCCTTGATTTCATTTTTTAAAAAAAAGAGAAGTATTCACTGCAAGCCAAATTACTGCACATCAGAAATGAAGATGAAAATGTTCAATGGCACTCCAAGCTTAGCTCAAATAAAAAGTTACAACGGAAAGACCAGGCGCGTAAAACATTCAACGGAATATAAAATGGCAAGAGGGAGTCCATCAAGGGGTTGTGAGGGTGTGTGTGGGGGAGGGAAGGGCTGGGGTGGGATGGGGGGGGGAGGGGGGAAGGGGGTATCATCTTCGAACAGTTACTTAGCATGCCACGTAATGAATGGCTTCATGGATTGTCACACAGGGCATGAAATGCTATATGTCAACTGCCATGCAAGTCAACACACAACAAAACTGGCCAGAATCGGGTGAGCTGGACAAACCGCCTCTGGTGCAGGGCAAGCAAGGAACTTACCATTTATAGGCACTTTTTAAAAAAAAAAGATACATAAGAGGTTAAGGTGGAGAGAAAACAAAAAGAGGAGGAGAAAAGGAAACAGGGCGTAAGCAACAATAATGTGAACATCGTCAAATATATTTTAAGATTAATTTTATATAATTTTAAGTATGAACAGTTCTTAACTAGCTCAGTAAAATATCGATGGAAAAGTTATATTATCGATAATTTAGTTTTCCATCCGGTTGCTATTTAAAACCCAGTACCCCACGGATACCTTTAACACTACAATAATTATGCAGTAGTTGGTCAATCTGCTTGAAGGTTGCAGGGGATGCTCAAATTGTCCAATAGCTGGAATATCTTCTAATTCGATGCTCTCTAGAGCTCAGTACAAATCTTTGGCCATGGTTAAAAACGGTGACAGATTAATCGTGTGGGGGACATTGCATTACAATTGCAATAGCAAATCATGCTCGATTCCTTTCAACCAGCATTTCAAACAAGCCCAGTTGCATCATTTGCACTTTTGATGAAATAAACAAAAAGAAAAATAAGAGAAATAAGATCCACAATAAGATCCACATGGGAACTGATAGGAAATGTTGCTTTTCTTTTTTAATGCAATCTGCATCGCCAACTTCAAGATAACATCAATTGCAATGTGACGATTGTGTGCATCTGTGTCGCAGGTTTCCTACCCCGTTACTCCCCACTTCCCCGTTCCTGAAGGTGCGGGCTCTTACTGGAGTACGGTCCCATGGGTGCCAGCAATCATCCAGTACCTCAGAAAGGTGGCCACTCTCCATGTGTGAGTGTTGGCGAGCATCACATGAGCTGAACCTAACCTCACGTGACGTCCACACATGCGCATTTCTCAGGAGGGGTGGGGTGGGTTGGTAACTGGAGAGCGGACAGGAGCAGGAACCCTGGTTGATGTTCTCCTCCCTGGCCCATTTCTTGCACCCCTTTCTTTCACCAGCTCACTCAACGCAGACCAGGGATCAAATATGGGAACATCCTGGGCACCAAGGCCCAGTACCATGCCAGGCAATGCATCAGGGAAGTATTATTTAAGAGAGATGCATTAAGTTAATTTCCTCTTTGCCAGGTAACAAATTAGACACAAGCCACTGTATTAGTTTATTTCATCTCCTTGAATTGCAGTAAACTGGGAAAAGAAAAGGAAAGGTCCTCACCTAATATTGCAGTTGGCACGAATGGATCTGGTGACCAGTCATTAAGTAGAACCAAGACACATGGTGGTACCATACCAGAGAAAAAACTACAGTTAGTTTCCATCTTAATTTTCTATAAACATTTATATCTTAAACCTTTATTAGAATATACTAATGAACTAAAGCTCATGGCAGAGCGGTTAACTTTCACATTACCAGACTTATATTCTTATACATAAACCTATCGGTTTGTCACAGTATCATTACACTGAAAGTAATGGATACCTGGATGTGATTGTAAGGACTAATTGAAGGGTTCAGAATATTTAAATGCCAAATTATGAACATGTGGAATTAATAACGAGGCAGGGATCCTCTATCTAATCCGTTACAATTTACATGGAAAATAATGGATAATTAGGCATGATTACAATGCGGTAATCTAACGCGATGGCCTGTGGAATGCCATAATCTTGCATTCCTTAGGCCTCGGGTCAGATCAGGCGTTCTGGAGTTTTTCTAGTTTTACTTTTCTGACGTGATAGAGGGGGGGGAAACACTGCGGAGCCAGGGAAACAAGATGTGTAGAACCAAAGACAGATCAGATTGTATATGAGCCTTCCTTATGTCCATTTAAACCAAAACATTCCTTAAAAGCTACAAATTACTGTTGGCAATATTAGTGATATTTATGCACATATGTGTGTGTTATTTTGATGAGCGAATTACTCCGTTAAAAATTGATGGCAACATTAAAATACTGGATAGCTCATTGACTAAAGTCACCAATGGTAATTGGCAGCCTATAGAGTAATGACTGACAGTGTGCTCCATGTCTTTGTGAGTGATGATTGCCACACAAAAAAGATTAAGGAGTGTATCGTTGCTGCTCTACTTTTGTTAAGAAATAATCTGCAATTTATCTTTCTGAAATTCTGTGCCAAATACAGATTCTGTTGCCGACATAAGAACACCCACTGCATTCCAAAAGTACTCCTTTGGCTGTGAGGGGCTTTGCAAAGCCACGAGGATGTGTTAAGCTGTTAGATAGATTAATTTCCTTTTCCTTTCCCTTGAATAAGCTGTGCATTGTTTGATGAGCCTTTACTAATATCTTTAGCAATCATTAAAGAGATGTGCAACATAAAATAAAAGGTTCAAAAATAAAACCCTTATTTACCAGGCATGAAACTTTTAACTTTGCAATCCAGTGATTAAGTAAGTAAGAACACCCACAGATGCTGCCAGACCTGCTGAATTTATCCAGTATTTTCTGTTTTTATTTAATTTTATTGTGCTCTTTGCATATTGAGGACATCCCAAAGCTCTTCAGAGCTAATGTACTGTTTTTGAAGTGCAGTTGTTTTGCTGTTTTGTACATTAATTCAAGAGCCTCCGAATGGTAACTGAGAAAAAATGACCAGTTAATCTGTTGTTGGGCGAGGGGAAAATGTTGACCTGGACCCTGGGAGAAGGCCTGTTCTTTTCATTTTTTAAATTCAGTCATGGGTTGTCGACTTTTCTGGCAAGGCAAGCATTTATCGGTCATTCCTAGTTGCTCTTTGGAAGGTGGTGGTGAGCTGGCACTCCCTGTGGTGTTGGTACACCCACGGTGCTGGAATACACCCACGAGCATTGGAAAAGCAGCGCCGCTCCTGATTTCGGCGCAAACGGGAATTCTCCTGCCGATTGATGACCGGAGAATTCTGCCCTACGGTCTACGTTTACTTTATCAATCCCTCTTAGTATTTTATATACTTTGATCAGATCCCCTCTCATTCTTCTAAACTCAATTTCCACAACTGTCATGAATTTTAATTTTAAGCATTAAAATGAGGACAGAATTATATGACTTTAAAATGGAAACTGGATTGAATCTGCCTTATCCCGGTGCAATTCCTCCTTATCCTCTAATCCTGCACTACTTGAAGACTACACATCCTTGACTCTCCACACGCTCGGTATTTGAGGCGTGTTCGTCATGCTTCAAGGTGTCACACTATGTTACGTGTAAAGTTGTTTCAGAAAGGCTGAAGCAAGGGCAGCACGGAGGTCCCAGGTTCGATCCCGGCTCTGGGTCACTGTCTGTGTGGAGTTTGCACATTCTCCCCGTGTTTGCATGGGTTTCGCCCCCACAACCCAAAAGATGTGCAAGCTAGGTGGATTGGCCATGCTAAATTGCCCCTTAATTGGAACAAATAAATTGGGTACTCTAAAATTTTTTTTTTTTAAAGAAAGGCTGAAGCATCTCTTTGGGGAAAGTGTTACAATTCAGGTGACAGGCATCTGGAAATCCTTGAGGAATGGACTGCACAGAGGCTACCCATGGTTTGGTCCAGCCACTTGAAGTACTGCTTCAATGTACTACTTCTATTTGGGGGTTATTCTGGCTGTAGAATTTCCCTTTAGTACAGCACCTCTGTCCATCTTCATTGTGTTTTAGTGATGGCTGTGTACAATAGGCCTCAGCTTCCTGGTATCATTCTACAGCTCCCTACCACCCTTCAAACACAGGTAGTACAGATAGCTTTCTGAAAATGGAGACATCTTGCAAGCTTCCTGGGAATAAGTAGCAGCCAGTATGATTCTGATACTCAGAAGGGCAAACTATTGACACAAGTTACTGAAGGTGGCAGGACAGGTCGATAAAGCGGTTTAATAAAGCAGACAGAATCCTGGGTTTTATAATTAGGGTATAAAGTCCAAAAGCAAAGAAGTTATGCTAATGGACCGGTTTAGCTCTTTGGGCTAGACAGCTGGTTTGTAATGCAGAACAAGGCCAGCAGAGCAGGTTCAATTCCCGTACCGGCCTCCCCGAACAGGCGCCGGAATGTGGCGACTCGGGTTTTTCACAGTAACTTCAAACCTGTGACAATAAAAGATTATTATTATTATTATTATTATTATTAAACGTTGGTTCGGTCCCAGCCAAAATATTTTGTGGAATTTAATGCCTTTCCCGGAGTGAGTTTGGGGATCGTTTAATCGGATGGGTGGGTGACTGACTGTCCTAGATTTTCTGCCCCAGAATTTGGTTTGTTGTCACGGGCGTGGGCTTCCTGGCATGCCATTTGCCCTGGAATCGCCCCACAGCAAGTGAGTGGATTGCTCAGAGAGTCCGTGCATGCGCAATCTGAGGCCAGCACAGTGTGATTGAGCAGACACTGAGCCATGAAGAAGCAACGGTACTGGTCAGCACTCTCCTGTATCCGGATTTGGCAGGTATGTGACTGGGGTTGGGAGATGGTGTTCGGAGGTGGCGGGAAGGGACTCTGGCAGAGGGATGGGAGGGAAAGGAGGTGGGAAGGTTCCAGGCTGACAACAGCAGCAACTCAGGCCTGATCCGGGCGGGGGGGGGGGATGTGGGGGTCGATGACGATTGATTCTTAAAGTTGCAGCTTGCGTCGGTGAAACTGAGACCAAACTTGAGTGTGGGGGAGGTGCGTCCAGTACAGATCCAGAAGGTTCTGGCACAACTGGGTGTATGGGTGGGGTGCAGTCCAGGCAGGTGTGAGGGGGAGGGTGTGCTCGGGCAGGCCTGATCGGGGAAAAGGGGCTCTGGGAAGGATTTATCGGAGGTTTCCAGGCAGTCGTGAAAGTGAGGGGGGTCTAGGCTGTGTCTGAGGGCTGGGGTGCTCCAGCAAGCATGAAGGGTAGCGGGATTTGGTCTGTAAGAGAGAGGGCGGCTGGCTGCTCCTGTGGTCTCATCAGCAAACCCTTCCCCCGCTCCTGCGGTGTCTCCAGCTAACTGCACTCACACACCTGCTGTCCGGCCAGGACCCCACCACCTCCCAATACTCCTGGATGAACCAACCCTTATCTTTCTCCACCAGAGGTTCCAGCCTGCTAAGAAGGGTGCTGGGTGGGACAGCCTTGATGCTCCACCACAAATTGAAGCCTGTAAGTGAACAATTAATGCCTCAATGCTCACTTAAAGCCCATTTTGCCTTTGCTGCTGAGGTGGGTAGGAAATGGGCAAGGAATGGAAGTGGTGCACAGTGCCGGTTTCACACAGTTGAAGTTCCGTTAGCCATACCTAAAATTCCCATCAGGGGTGCTTGCAGGCTCCCAGGGAGGTCCCTCATTCAAAGGCACTCAGTGCCTGATTGAGGGACCCGACATCAGGAAGAGTGGCACTGAGAGCCACTCCCCTGCCCTTGCTGTTGACCCCTCTTCCCCTTCTCCCACGACCCCCAACCCACGACCCACTCCTGCCCTGGGTCCCTAGGCCATCAGGTAGGTGCGTTACCAGCGGCAGCCACCACCTACCCGGTACCACCTTCAAGGGAGAATTAGAAAATTAACTGGTGAAAAAAAATCACCAGGCTCTGAGGAGAAGCGGGGGGAGTGGGACTAGGTGCAAAGCTCAGGCACAAATACGATGGGCTCAGGGCCTCCTTTTGTGCGTAACCATTCTATGGGCAGGATTTTCCAGCCCTGCAAGTCAGAGGGCACCATTGTGAGCAGGATCGGAGAGGCCATGATTCAATTGAGCCACTGGTGGGGCTCCAAAGTCCCAGCCTCTGATTACAAAATTGCCATTAAATTGAAGACTCTGTCCTTAATTCTCCCCCTTGGAATCTGATACATGTGAATGAAAATATAACTCTCGGTGGTGCATTACTTCAGCAATTTGATTGACTTCCCCCGTGAAATGCATAATCCACCCCCTTACTTCCAAGATCATTCGCTTTGAGTGTATTAGCATTTGAGCACCATCTCTGAACACCAGCAGCATTGGTCAAGGATAGTTGTATTGTGCAAGTGCTGTGCCACACTCCAGACATGGCTGCCTCCACCCTATCCATTCCAACAATGCTTTACACTGACATCAACTTCAGAAGCTACAGCGCTGAAGGGGAAGGAAAGAGAAATATGGATGTATGGAAGAGAATTAAAGACAGTGAGCAGGAAGTGAGACTGAAAGGAGCACCAATAAATAGGGCTACGGATCAGCCTTGCAGATTCAAAGCGGCAGTGGGTCAAATCAAGAGAAAAGCTTGATGCCTTCAGTGCAATATTAGCTTGATTCTCAAACCGCATCACAGACTTGACTAGATGTTAGGTTGTAACAAATCTAAAGGGTATCTATTTACAAAACTACAGTCTATTGTACAAGTGAATAGGGAGATATGAAACCACAGTCCCTGTGCTGGGAAGACAGAAGGTGAGTTGTTTTCTGTAGAATGAAATAGACCAGTGTGTAATAGCGTGGAAGTGAATATCTTGCAGTTTTATTTCATTCTCTATGGAAAGCAAGGGATGTACATGTATTGCATTTATATGCGGCCTTTAAACAGCCCAAGGCACTTCACAGAAGCATGATCACTCAGCCAAAATATATAATGCAAGGTCGGTAAAAGTTTGGTCAAGGTGGTATATTCTAATTGGGACTTAAAGAATGAGAAAGAGGTGAAGATGCTGCTTAAAATATAAATCTTTGATCAAGCTCTTCCTTACCCCCTGTCCTAATACTTAGACTCAGAGTCAAATTTTGTTTCCTCACTTGTTTGTGTGACGAATGTGATATAAAATAGTTACTTTAGAGTTACTAGTTAATGTAATGTAGAAATAAGCCACTTTGATTTTTGCAGTTAGGGACAAAGGAATTTGAGACCGCATGGAAAAAGCAGGAAGAGGTGTGTCTATGAGGGTGATGCTTCATTGATAGGGGCCAGAGAAAGGGATTGGAAGTGAGCCAATCAGAATAGATCGAACAGGTCAGGAGGGACATAGGCTGACCTATGTCCGTCGAGTATGTGAAACTTGATACCATTTGAACTGATTTTGCAGAGATCCCTTTGTCTGTTAGTTCAGTCGTTTTCTGGAATGAAAGAGGCTGGATGTCTCTTACATTTCTGTAAGATGATTAAGCTTGCAAGCTAAATAAATAACTTCTGTTTACGTGCGAATCCGTCTCAACTTTTATTGAGGCCAGACTGACAGAGAAAGAAATTTGGAGATCAACATTTGGTGCCGAAACCCGGGATTTCTCTGGGCGATCCTGTTCCAACTGCGAAATCAGAATTAGACTGATTATGAACAGGAGGACGGGAACAAAGGGCCCTCAATGTAGAAATGGAAAACGACCAGCATTGATTGTTCCCCTCTTCTTATCGTCTGATTAGTCTGGTCACTCGCGGTTGGCACAGAAAGACCGCCTCGACGAAATCACAGGTCAGTCTGGGGATTAGCACTTTAATTGATGGGATTTCATATTGTTGTTTCGGCTTGGGTTAGGGTTTTGGGCTGATGTGACTTAAATAATAAAGGTTCAGTCTATTATCGGGGTTCAGAGGCTGATGTGACTTAAATAATAAAGGTTCAGTCTATTATTAGGGTTCAGAGGCTGATGGGACTTTAAATAATAAAGGTTCAGTCTATTATATGGGTTCAGGGGCTGATGGGACTTCAATAGATGGGGGTTCAGTCCAGTATAACTGTTTTTAAATCTGAAGATGGTTCAACTCTATGTGTGAGTGTTTTAAATATATAGTTGATTAAGCTAAAATTGTCTCCTTGGACTGTAAAGTTCCGAGGTCTAGTTGAGATTGTGAGGTTGAAGCAGAAGTCTCTCAAAGGGTTAACAGCAGCAGGCGGAGTTGAAAACAGACAGTGCTTCTCACTCAGGCCTTGAGATAACAGTCTGCAGTGTAATCGGATACCTTTCCTTTGAGTCAGTGAACACCAGCAAAGTTACGTTTTGAATTAATTAAAGGAAACCAGTGGGTTTCTCCACCTCTTTGATAATAGTTATTATTTTCGAAAGCAATTGATTGAAATTGCCAGAATCTTAAATTTTACTTACTTGAAATAAGGTTTATCTCATTTTATCTGGAGATTAATAGAAACTTAAAGAAGATCATGGACACCATTTTAAAAAGTGTCAATCTGAAGATGATAATTGATTTTGCTAATACTTATGATAGTTGATTTTGCTAATACTTATGTGTATGTAACAGAAAAAAAAACTTGTTAAAAGAAAAAAATTGTTAAGATAAAGAAATAATTAAGTTGTAAATGTTATACAAGTTTGTGTTAAGCAAATTGTAAATTTAGTTCTGAGTTGAGATCAGAGCTAAGCTTGCAAGTTGCAGTAATTCAATTTGAATTTTCAAACATTTTTAAGTTTTAAAAAAAAGAGAGAGCAAATAGAGAAAAGAAGGACACAGATCTTGAATGCGTTGAATAGCACATTTCAAAGGCCCATAAATCTTTCTGTTATCTTAGACCTAAAACCTAGGAAGATTGATGAGCCATAGGAATGTCTGGGGCGTTTTAATGAAATCTACCGGGGGCAGTCAGGCGATTTGCTGTATCAAAATGGTCAGAATTCCCCTCAATACTGTGCTATGTTAATGCATTGCCTACCACCTTCTGTGGTTACTGCTGTGAAATGTAATAACATGAATTGGACAGAGAACGACCCTTCCCAGATGGCAAGGGCAGTCAGATTTTACTGGAAGGAGGGTGTAGGCCAAGAAGGAGGCTCAGTTACAAAGGTTAAGACTGAGTATGTAATGAAAAAGGATGATCTGCGATCCCAACAAGCGGCAGAAATGGTAGTTTACCAGCAGGAGCTCCAATATAGTGACTTTGGGTGGGTGGATCAGCGAAGAGGAGGATGAGACAACAGTGCTATATTTCTATCACCCCCCAGTGGTGGACGTTAGACATTGAACAGCCACTATCACTGTATCACGTTACCCTGGCCTATGACAGAACTGGACGAAACAGGGAGTTGGAGGACAAATACTGGCCATTACTTGAGACCGAATGGCCAGTCAAGGTTACAGCCACAGTCACGGGAAAAGAAGGTACAGCCGATTTTGTTACAATATCACCACATTTATGGCCACAGTCAGCTTCGGTAAGCCCTCATATTACACGTCAGGTCCATGACCAGTACCATGCCAGGGATATGGGGCGAATGGTCAGCATCTTACCGCAGCTCGTCAGAATAGGTATGAGATATACCTTTTGAACAATCCACGTCTGACATTTAAATACTGTACCACTATCAATCCAGCCTGTTTTCTTAGTGGTCCCCCTGTCCATGAAGACGCACCTGGCCACGACTGTTTAGCCTTGATTCAGGAAACTACCACAATAAGGGGCGATTTGAGTGACATTTCGTCAGAACAACCTGACATGATTATGTGTGGTCAAATATCCCACCGGGGTTTAGTTAATGACCTACTGCAGGCCCTCCTTCTGCCAGCGCAGATTTCCGTTATTAAATGCGCTGCCCACACGAATGGTACAACCCCAGTTGACGTTGGTAATGAACGAGCAGATTGTGCAGCGCGCACAGCCGCACAAATTCAGCAAGTGATGGTGCCTAAAATGTTAAGTCAGACTAAACGATCTACTATGAATGTGTCTGCTTCTGACAAGCCAATGCCAACCATCCAAGACGTCATAAGGTTACAGGAGGACGCTCCTGAGAGTGATAAACAAATGTGGAAACGGTTAGGTTGTACATATGATTCTGTTTCCTCTTTATGGACCACGCCTGCACATCAGACTTGTATGTCTGATGTACTGGCTTTATGGGTCATCGAATTTGTACACTTTGCAACTCATTGTGGGGCTCGGGGGACTAGTGATTTGTTGCTGGACACTTGGTGGCACCCTAAAATGCAGGGGTTGGCCCAAAGTATCAGTAATCGGTGTTTGATTTGTCAGCAATATAACACCGGAAAAGGTATCCCTTGTGGGAAGGGGCAAACCCCGTTGCCCAGTGGTCCCTTTGAGACGCTCCAAATGGATTACATTGAGTTGGAAAGGTGTCAATGTTATAAATATGTTTTGGTCATTGTGGATGTGTTCAGCAGATGGGTTGAGGCGTATCCGACTATCTATAGTAAAGCTGCTACTGTGGTTAAAGTCTTGATGAGGGAAATCATTCCCCGGTACGGTATACCAGCTCAGTTAAGTTCTGATAATGGACCTCATTTTATTGGACAAATTAACAAGGAGTTTTGCTCCCAGTTGGGCATACGCCAGCAGTTACACTGTGCTTACAGACCACAGGCAGCCGGGGTGGTTGAAAGACACAATCAGACCCTCAAAACTAAATTGGCTAAATTAAGAGCAGACACGGGACTGACATGGCTTAAGTTGCTCCCCGTTGCCCTCTTCCAGCTGCGGGTTACACCTGCGGGACCGGCCCGGCTCTCTCCCGCCGAGATTCTCTATGGCAGGCCTCTTAGAACTCCCTGGAGCCTGCAGGTTCCCAGACGGGTTCAGTTTCATCAGATGACTGAGGAAATGACCACCTATGTTCTAGCCCTTACGCAAGTGCTCAAGGAGCTCCATGGCCAAGTCCGCGCGGCTCACGAGCCATTGCCCCAGTACCTAGCTCACTTTCAGTCCAGCCCGGTAGTTATGTAATGGTCAAAAATTGGACTAGGAAGGGGTCGGAGCCGCGATGGGACGGGCCCTTCCAAGTTCTCCTTACCACCCCCACAGCAGTTAAAGTGGAGGGGCGAAGTGCTTGGGTCCACCTACATCACTGTAAATTGAGCCCATCTCCACTACTGTAAAAGGTCGGATACTAACCTGCCTCCCTTCTCCAGTGCTATTTTACAGGTGTGGAGCATGATGGAGTGGCTACGCATTGTCTGTCTGATATTTGGCCTCACTTCGCTTGGCGTGTTATTGGCGATGGACATGGAAAAGGGGAATATTATGTATCTGTGTAGCCCCAACCAATCTACAAGGATACATCACCTATGCACAGGTGATGTTCTTCACTGCCCCCATATACGAGGACATGGTATCGACTCATGGAAGGTCATCAAAGTTAAGGAGAATGCGGGAGTCATGAAGCAGCTGCACCGGCCCCGGCGATGGGAAGGGAACATTATATGGACATTGCCTTGTTTTTGGAATACATGTAAATTTGATTTTGGATGTGTTAAAAGTGGTACAATAAAGGTAACATCAGGCTGTCAGAAGAGTGTAGGAAGAGACCATGAGAAAGAGAAAGGGACTAGAGAGAGGACGGGGCGTGTGAGAAGGGAAGTACAGCTAGAACGTAGGTTACCGGGAGATGCACTTAAGTTAATTAAAGGCCAAACTGAGGAAAACCCGGGTAGTATGAATCTCTTCTACCAGATTTACCACCGTCTGTATGGCCAGGGACGGGTTGTCTGCTACCCAAACCCCGCAGCGGTGTCTAGGTTATTTTCTGTTTCACCGCTTTGGGGCACTCCCCAAACGGTGGTTCATTGTCAGCGTTCCGAGCCATTGCCCGAGCAAGTCACTCTTCCTTACGATCCGGATTCAGCACCACCGGCTATTTGCCTTCCCCTCCCTCGGGATAATTCCCATTCACAGTACGATAGGCTGCGACGGTGGAGGGCGTACATACCTAGCCACTTCACTCCCAATAGGGATTCCCGGTCGTACGAGAATTGCTTCAGCAGTGAAGGATATGGCTGTTTGCTGGTAGAGGTGGACACAAATATAACATGTCTGTTTCCCACCTGTACGGACAGGAGGTGCCATATCACCCAGGCGTCTGGCCAATGCGTTTGTTATAGCACCACTTGCGTTCCATTGAACGCTGGCCTCCAGCTCCTTTGTGGCTGGGCGAATGTCTCTCATATCACTGTTGGGAATAGGGCTTTCTGCATTGCTGGGCGGCCCGAATGGGCATTTCAAAATTGGATAAACTGGGCTACTGGGAGGTCCTTACGCAACCGGTATGCACTTGACTATCTTCTGGCCCGTGAGGGTGGGGTATGCGCCATAGTACAGGGCAAGTGTATTATGGGGATTCAGGACTTGACTGCTAACATTACTAAATTTATGGATCGCATACGGGATCACTTGGACGGGATGCAGGATCCTGACTCTTGGGGTAACTGGGGATTTGGAGGATGGAAGGACTGGTTGATAAATATGGCCATGTATCTAGTGGTAGCTATCGGCTGCATCTTTGTGGGCCTGGCCATCCTTAAATGTGTGATGGGTAGAATGCTGGGTGCACTGGATCAGATCACCGCCCCAATCACCGAGAAAAAAATTTAACTGTTAAAATCCATGAGGGTGAAGCAGATGAAGGGGGGCTAAGACAGGAATTGGAAATGCAGCGACGAATCTTTTTAGATGAGGAACCGTAGCTATAGATTGGATAGTTCGGTTATCATGGAATGATAAAAGGAGGGAATGACGAATGTGATATAAAATAGTTACTTTAGAGTTACTAGTTAATGTAATGTAGAAATAAGCCACTTTGATTTTTGCAGTTAGGGACAAAGGAATTTGAGACCGCATGGAAAAAGCAGGAAGAGGTGTGTCTATGAGGGTGATGCTTCATTGATAGGGGCCAGAGAAAGGGATTGGAAGTGAGCCAATCAGAATAGATCGAACAGGTCAGGAGGGACATAGGCTGACCTATGTCCGTCGAGTATGTGAAACTTGATACCATTTGAACTGATTTTGCAGAGATCCCTTTGTCTGTTAGTTCAGTCGTTTTCTGGAATGAAAGAGGCTGGATGTCTCTTACATTTCTGTAAGATGATTAAGCTTGCAAGCTAAATAAATAACTTCTGTTTACGTGCGAATCCGTCTCAACTTTTATTGAGGCCAGACTGACAGAGAAAGAAATTTGGAGATCAACATGTGATGCACCCATCAATATTTTCCTCTGCTAACTATTGTTGTTGTAATCTCTCCCAACCTCCAGCCCCATGGATTCATCAACTGGCAATGAATAAGGGTTCACCCATTCTTCATCAGGCCACTGCGTAACACTGTGCTGGTGTATATTGTCCATCACATCGACTTCTTAAACCCCAATGGCTAATTATGAAATGAAAATCGCTTATTGTCACAAGTAGGCCTCAAATGAAGTTACTGTGAAAAGCCCCTAGTCGCCACATTCCGGTGCCTGTTCGGGGAGGTTGTTACGGGAATTGAACCGTGTAGCTGGCCTGCCTTGGTCTGCTTTCAAAGCCAGCGATTTAGCCTGTGCTAAACAGCCCATGTAGGCAGAGTACCACTGTGTAACTGCAGTTTATAGGCCAGCTGGTCAAAGCCACAGTTTATGCTCAATTAGCTGATCCCAGTTAGAATGGCAGTATGACCACCAAAAACGATTTCAGCAACATTGGAAGACCCAAAATATCAGGCAAGGTTCCCATTCTTCATTGTTGTCCAGTGGCCATTCTGCCACTCCATCCCTCCTCCCACTACCAGGGAGTAGCGGGATTGGGCTTTGCTGAGGTACTCCTCTCTCCTCCCTTCTGTGGCGCAATGCCAATAGTCCCTGCCGGAGCTAAGATAGAAAAAATCAGGGCCAAATAATGAAGAGCTCTGGAGCAATGAGTTTGAATCCCACCATGGCAGCTGGGAAACTTTATATTTAATTAATTCGAGAAAATCTGACATTGACAGGTATCAAAACTACTGGATTGTCAGGAAAACCCAGCTGGTTTGCTTTGAGGAAGGGAATCTGCTGTGTTTACCCAATATGTGAGTCCAGACACCTGACCAATGTGGACAACATTTAACTGCTGTCGCCACCTGAATTGGCCATGTCCCGATTTAAAATGGTGAATGGCAAAGGCTGATGGGAAATTCAGCCAACACAGGCAGAAACCAGCAGGTGCAGGTTTGCTGTGTATTTAACTCTGCAAAAGCCCAGACAGCATCGACACCAGCGACCATCAGCATAATAATGTAGCAGCCATCTACATACTAATGCGTAATCCTCGGGAACAATCGCAACATTTAGGCCAAACAAAGCTAAGCCAGACTCCCCGGCGCCGGCAGGAGCCAACACAAAAGAGGTTAATGGACACCTCAAGACCGCCCATCGATCAGGGAACCGCTCCAGTATTGGAAAAATCGAACCAAGCGATTGGAACAAAGTCCAATCACCTAGAACCAGGTACGGGGTCCGCCCCGAAAGGTGGGAAGCCCCTGGGGACTATAAAAGTTAAGCCCCAAGTTCAAATCGTTCTCCTTGACCGGGTCACTCAGCAACGCGAAGCAACCCCTGAGCGTGAACGGTCCAAGCTGCCACATCCCTGAAGTAAGCCTCAAGTCAACGCTCGCTACGAGATAGGCGCTCCTAGCTACCAGTCCATACCGGCTTTGAATCCCGCAGTTTCAGATTCTGAACGAAAGGCCATTTGTTCCCCTGACCTGGTGGGCCAGTCCGAAGTTAAGTATAGGCCTGTTAGTTGTAGAAGTAGCTTACACGTAGAATTTGTGCATGAGTAGCGATTACTTGTGTATAATAAATGTGCTTTGATTTGAATCTTACTAATCGATGTGTTGAGTTATTGCTCATTACTTGGACTTGAACCTCGTGGCGGTATCATAAGGATACCTGGCGACTCGAGAGCAAAGGTTATAAAACAGAGCCAATTGAACCAACCAAAAGTTAGCAACACTGCCCTTTGGTCAAACAAGTTGCATTCGAGAATATTTCTCAAGGGCAATTAAGGCTGGACAACAAATGCTGTGGTTACCAGTGACACCCACATTCTGAGAATGAATATTACAAAAATGCCTGCAGTCCGTTCGCGTACCAAAGATAAATTGTTGCTTTCAGAAGTAGAGGAGGGAAAAAAGGGCGTGGGGAATAATTTATGGTGGCAGGTGGTCATGTCCTGCTTGCTGCTGCCTTTGGCACAGATTATATATAGAAAGCAGGGACCAGGAGCACTCTTGCTGTTTGCTCATCAGTCTTCGTAACTGTAAGTGTACCTGGATGTGTGTGATAATAGATGAAAATGCATCATTACTCTTGGGGCACTTATACTAATGGATAGTTGTCAGCATGGAGACAAACAAAGCTTTAAGAGTGTTACTCTAAACAGGATGATGTGGCACACTACATTATGCACAAGTGGGAAGAAATACACAAAACCGGAGCTTTTCATTTGTGCAGAACTTGGCGAGCGATGAAATCAAAACAACTCTTTGTGCTGCAGATAAACAGGCCCGTATCCAGGAAACAGGCTTTTGTTGCTAATGGATGTATCAAGTGCTCACACCATCAGCTCTTTAAGATGTCGACGGCAACAGGAATGACTCTTTACAGTTTAAAATGAAGGCCATTGTTCAGAAATACAAAATGTCTTATATTCCACTTTTCTTGAAGTTAATAAATTCACTGGCTAAACTCACACAAACCTATTTGAAGTCCCTCAAAAAGAGGGCTATGTTGAGGAATATCCTCATTCTTTCCCATCCAATGTGCCCAAAGGTGAGTGGGAATTTCCCATTGGAAAGTGACTGGATTTGCTGATACTGATAACTGATAAAGGATGAAAATTCAATGGGGTAGAACTTAACTTTGCACATTAGTGTAAGATGTGTGCAATGATTGTGGAAGTAAAACTGTGGAGAGATATTAAAGGGGATCATGAATTGCCACTGCACAAAGTTAAAATTAACCCCAAGAAGCTTCTGTTCTGACCTTTTTAAATACCAGTAAATTATTTGGGTTCTCTTGATGGTTTGATCAAGGTCCAGTTCAGCTTCCTCTGAGCTGATCTTGGCCGATGAGTTCCTTAATAATCAAGTATTAATTATATAATGTGTTCATAATTCTAAAAGTTTAAAACTTTTTGTGTTACAGATTGCCACACCAACCTGATGAAAACATCTATTAATGAATTATTTACTCTTTAATTGTCTCACAATTAAAGCTGAATATTTAACTAATTTGGTTGTTTTTGTTTGTTAATGGTTTTTGTCAATTTAGCACAAAATGCTTGATAGCATATTAATTCAAGCTACAAAATGATAGTTGTACTAAAGCTATTGATTTTGAAATGACCAACGACATGGAAACGGCACTAGAATTGACCTTAGAGTCCAGGGAGGTTGGCACAAAGAGCATTAGCCAAGGTTCGGCTCCTGATTTCTATCCAGCTTCACGACTGGAAGGTGTGGGCAACAGGTGAGGATAGGATTTAGCTCGCCTGTGACAGAGTCAGAAAGCTGTTCTATCTTTTTTCACACATGAAGGATAATGTCAGCACTCACACCTGAACAATGGCCACTTGAAGGAGGCACCATGGGACGATATAAGTCAGTGCCTTCGGTAAAGAAGGGGAGAAAAGTGGAGGCACTTTAAAAAAAAAAATCCAATTATCCTGTTTTTACTTTGCCACAGGATACCAAATGTGTCGTTTTCAAAGTGGAATCAATGCATCCTGTAAACTACACATGGTCCTAAGTCCCACTTTACATTTATACAGCTTATGCGATTTCCAAACTTAAGTTTTGTTTTATTGCCATCCCAGCACCCGTGAGACCGATAAATCGTACATTTGCCTGAAAATGATTTTCAAACCTGTGGTACAAAGTGAATATATTAAACCCAGGAGTAATATGTGATCAATCTCCCCAGCTGTAAGACAGATAACATATAACTCAACGGCAACTTGGTCAGTTATGGGCTATGGAACAGATTTGGTGTTGGGTTGGTTGATCGTGTTTCATTGCTGGCCATGACATAACGCAAAAAGGAAATGATAAATCAGCTGCTAAGGTGACTCCAGTAGCACTTGTTTAGTCACAGACCCACCAGCGAGGGAATACTTGACCTGCCGACAGGTAGTATTTCCCACATATTGGAGAAAAAAAATGTTCTTCAAAAGAATCTAGAACTGAACATAAAATCTTAAGTCGACAATGTTCTCCTCAAAAGCAAAGTGAAATGACATTATGAGAGCAAGAAACTCAAGTACCTGGGTAATAGGAGTTCTGAATCGATGGGCTCTTCAGCGTGTTCGTCTTCACAGTAAACGAAGATGGCGAGGACATGGCTGAGACAAAATGAGAAAGAACGGATCAGTGATTGGCAGAGTTTGGAGCTGTCTCATTAAACTATGGAAAGTCTTATTAACTCACCTCTTCCATTCAGATTGTGCGTATCCATGAAGGAGAAAGCCTCGTCGCAGTTAGTACCTTGCTCGGTAAAACTCTTGTCCATTGAATTCACCATCACAGTCATCTCCTGCCGGGTACTGCTCAGGGTATCTTTTCTCTTCTTTGCTAGTTTTCTTGAAATTAAGAGGGAAATAGCACACAATTAACCATGGGGCTTTTCACAGCAACTTCACTGAAGCCTACTTGTCACAATAAGTGATTATTATGAATGAAACACAAGCATCTGAATTCCAGATTAAGTAAAAATTACCTGAATTTCAATTAATTATAAAAGTTCTCAATGTCCAATATGCCCCGTGACTAATTATATTGATATTCGAATTCTCCAAAAAAACTCTACACTGAGGATAGCTTTGAGAAACAACTATAAAGCAAAATGATAGCAGGAACAAGGGAGTGTACAGGGATCTTCTTTTCTAACACAGAGAATATTTGTTCTGCAGGTTTGAGATTGCTGCAGTATTGCGATGCTTTGCTGAGTTGGTGCTAAAAGGAATTCAATAGGAATAAGAAAGAAGTCCACTTGGCAATGATTCCTTTTAGTTTCACTTCACAGCGGGGAGGTTACAAGCACTACATTTGCAAACTCCTGAAGGAGTTCACTGGTCCTACAAGCTACCGTTGCCTATTTCTGTCTTGTTCATGGCAATTCTCAATTTATGATTCTGGACAGCAAGTGTTGACAAGCTATTAATCATAGCCAAGTCTAAATCGATCCTCACATGGAATCTACACACGGGCGCGTCCCAGCGAGGGTTGTTGGATAGCCATCAGAAGGGACCAAACTTCCACTTCCCAAGTGGTGAGGACATCAGTTTATAAAGAAGCCTTACTAAGTCAAGATTCTGGTGGTACAGCAGTCAGCCTTTTGATTTCCGCAGGCGGGGGAAAGTCAATTGATTGCCCCCTCCAACAGCATATGAATTACTGCATTTGTACACCAGTTAACATAATTCCATTTAGCAGCTGGAATCAATGATGTAGGGTCGGGAGGGAAAGCTGGCTAAGTTGGGGTTGGAAGGATGAGTCGAGGATGACCTATGCCCACTCGGAGGTCAACTATGCCCCTTAAGTGGCTGCAATTCTAACGGAGGCTGTGTGCTGGGTTTTGGGTGGTGGTGGGGGGGGGGGGGGGGGGGGGGGGGAGGGAGGGCTCTAGGTGTGGCCATATGCCACATGGGGAGGCCACACGGTAAGATCCATTAGCCTCACTTCAGGCTCAGGGGAGGAGGGATGCCCTCCTGATAATGTCGCCCTGTGGTCCATGGAGGGCTCCTCCGTGACACAGGAGGCTCCTGTTGAAAGAAACTCCTTCCCTCACCAACGACCACCCCATCCATCCCTGGGTCCTTCCTCAGTAGCCCCAGCCTACTTGTCTCAATTCCGGGGCCTTCTCCATTGTGGCTGTCGCTCCTGGCCTCCTGCCCTCCCAGCAGTGGACACTGATTCCGGTGGCACTGGCGGGACTGAATTACAGCTGGCCCTCTGATTGCCTGGCAGCTATTGGAGAATGGGATCTTCACCTTTAAAGATATGGGAAGCTTGGCTGCAGGCAGCGAATTGCCTGATTAACATGCAATTCCTGTCACACCTTCTGAAAGTGCTCATGGGGGGGTTGACTTGGCTTTCTGGACATTTGATGGCCAGGAACTGGAGCCATTAAAGACCACCCTGCATGTGCGGAATTCTGTTTTTTTTTTGTGTAAAACTTGTTATTGAGCAAATTGCAGAGTGTCTGAGGTGTCCTATGGGCATAAGCTGGAACCATTTTATCGTTCAATCTCTCCTGTCTCCCACCCTATCACAGACCTTCTTTTGTCTTTCTCCCACCCAGTTCTTGCGCAAAACCTATAACATCTTTACTTTTTCCCAGTTTTGATGGCGGACCCTTGACCTGAAGCGTTAATTTTGTTCCCTCCACAAACCTGCCAAACCCACTGAGTACATCCAGCATTTTCTACTTTTAGCTCAGATTTCCAGAATCCGCTTTTCGATTAGCCCTTTCTGCATCCACTTTCTGCCCAGAAACATTGACCAATTTCTCCTCCAATCCTCCCCACTTTTCTCTTCAAGTCACGCACAGCATTTTGAGATGGAGAAATTGCAATTGGGTTTTGTGCTCCAGCGCGCTGGCAACATTGTGGGAGTACCGTCGACATAAAATTGTAGCTATTCATGGACAAAGTACATCACAGGATCTCTCAGGATCAGCATTAAATGCAGCCTTTCCCAATGTAGGTCACATCCTGAGCGCATCTAAAAGTGAACAAACTGGCAATTCTTCAACTTTCTTTGAGAGGATGGATCCTTATCAACAGTGTTTTTAAATGCGGTCTGGGACCATTTCGAGGTTCTGCCCCGATGGTGTCAGAGTTCCGTCCTCCTGTGCAATCTGCCCGCAGGTTGCTACTCAACAGGCCTCCTTCAGGAGCCACATTCAATTAATGGATGATGAGTGGGCGGGTTGCGAAGCTGGGAGGGACAATTGGAGCACCCAAGTCGGGATGGCCTGCAGCTCCCCCAGGAGAGGTGGGTGCTGCTGATTTAGGAGGAAGACCATGAGGGTGCCTCAAAATGGGGACTGAAGACTGTTGAATTAAAAAAAAAAAATCAAATGTGTCCTTGGCTGCCAGACCACCATTGTGAAGGGTGAACCACTCCACAGGATGGCCTGCGAAAGGAGCTGTGGCACTCTGATCTCATGGCATCAGGGCAGGGGGATTTAAAGGAGGTGTCGAGCACCCCCACACCATGGCCAGCAGGCTGCCTCCAGTCTCCTGCTGGGCCTCAGCCTCATTGGGGATTCGTTACTGAAGACCCCGGTTGTGTCACCACTTTGTGCCTTAATTAATTGATCTTAATTGGCTATCCACCACTGCCGGTCCAATTTAACCCTGCCTTCGGCAAGATCGCTGGGAGGTGGGAATGCGACAGGTGTGTCGACTGACATGCAACGCTCAGTAACACCCCCTCCTCCGCCTCCAAGATCACCTCCACATGGCTGATAATATTCGAAATGTTCGAGTGGCTCACAGATTAATTCTGATTACCTTGTTGAAATTCCTGCCATGGTTTCTGAGCTAACTTTGGTGTTTGAAGTATTATACCAAACCAGATAATATATTATGGTCATGTACGTGTTGGTTAGCTCAGTTGGATGGACTACCAATTTGTGATGTAGTCCAGCGAACAGCACGGGTTCAATTCCCGTACCGGCTGAGGTTATTCATGAAGGCCCTGCCTTTTCAACCTTGACCCCCGCCTGAGGTGTGGTGGCCCTCAGGTTAACTCACCACCAGTCAACTCTCTCTCCGAAATGGAGAGCAGCCTCTGGCCCTCGGGGACAATGGCAATTTTAATTTCATATAGATATTCTAAATAGAATTTTACATCAAGCTCCATTTTATAAAAAAAGCTATTTTTTCTCCAGTCCATTTGCAAATACAAAGCAACCCTCTGCTTCAGAAGGAAAAGTCAATTTGAACCATTGATTGCTCAAAAAAAGAGAAATTGCTGAGTGACAATGCCAGCCATTAAACATTAAGCCATTATACATTAAACCTCAGCTGCATATTCTGATGGAAATTAGTTCCACTGCGATTGAGTGGTGTGGGTCATATTTTGTCATATTCTAACATTAAGTGATTTGGGAGGAGATTGAGTTTAATAACAGTGTCTAACTTGTAGGATTAATTTAAGAGCTGCATTTCCCCATGGCTGTTTTTGCCACAATAGTTAGGAGTGACCGGAATATGTAATGTTTGCTGATCCTCTGATCAAAATCAATTCTGTTCATTAAGATATTAGAATCAAAGCTTGCCTCAAATTTCCCTGGACACAGGAACCTTTATTTCCAGAATTTGTTTTTTCCCCCTGATATTTATACATAACGCCAATGCACTCATTT
The DNA here is from genome assembly GCF_047496885.1 of Scyliorhinus torazame. Lineage (NCBI taxonomy): Eukaryota > Metazoa > Chordata > Chondrichthyes > Carcharhiniformes > Scyliorhinidae > Scyliorhinus > Scyliorhinus torazame. The sequence continues at coordinate 220,780,694 of NC_092717.1, read as the reverse complement.
ACAATTCATAGAACACAGAAACACACAGGTGTAGATATGGACACACACACACATGTACACAATGTACAAATGTGCACTAGCTCAAAGGGGGCTGGATTTTACAGGGCTCCACAGTCCCTGTTCCCATGCCCGTCCCCCAAAGCTAAAAGATTTGATGGGGAGCTCGCCCACAACCCTGACAGTTGTCCCATGGCAGTTTAATGCCAGGAGCAGTGTTAATTACTTCTACCCCTATCTGGGGAGCAAGTCCTGTCTTAGAGAGCTCAGATGCTCCAGGAGTTGTGACTATTGCTGGTACGACAGGCAAGTGGATCACACCGAGAAGTCCAGGTTAAGGCCAGGATGGGGGGGGATCGGGGGAATGTCTCAGTGAAGGTGGGCAGGGGGGAAATCCTTACACCTGCTTCTGCTCCTGGTTTTGCTTCCCAGAATTTCAAGCGTGTGGGACCTTGTGCTTCCTTCAGCCTTCCAGTTCCCCTCTGATTTCTTACTTTTACAATCAAAGCTGGGCATCAGCAAGTCGCCATGTCCTATAATTTGCCTTGTCATCTCCTGTTTCTTTCAAACACACGTCAATCCTTCACAGTTTCCTCAATAGAAACAGATATACGCTTACACAAAAGTACACATGGAATAGCCAGCCTCTGCAGTACGCATTATTTGCAAGTGAAAATAATGATGATTATGGATGACTCTTCATAACTAATACTGTGGCACTGCAACTCTAAGGCTCATTTATTCATTTAAGGGGGATTAGCATTCAATATGGTACATAATTTCTGTTGTCTGAAACTGCCCCCTAATGTTAAAAAGCGAGAGGAAGCTGATAGATTAACCAATGTCCAATTTATGCTTCAGAAAACTGTTTTTTTGCTGCGTTGGATCATGCTGCCTTTAATGTACATTACACCACCAAGGGTGACAATATTCACATTTACCTCTTTTAGTTTAACGCTGAATTACTATTCTCGGTCTAATGCAAAGATGACGAATTTTGATACACACAATTATTTAATTCCTTGTAATAGCAAACAATTAAGTAAAACGTCTTCAAGATGCCGTGATGCATGAGGATCTTGTGTGGAATATTTAGATTTTTATTTGAATGCAGCAAGCTAATTTCCTATGTTAAGTTAATGATCTGTAAAACATATTTCCTGCTCTTCAGTAGGCACAAAGAGAGCCCCAGCATTCCAATACAAGCTTTTGTGTATAAATTGCCAGGCCGCCAAACCAGGATCCTACCCAAGGATATGTCGGGTTTATTTGTCATTTGTCCCTTCGTCATTCTATCATAGTAAAATGCAAAGTGACCCAGAGTAGGGGAAATTTTAAAAAACATATAGATATTGGTTAGCCACTGGTTCCTGCAGCCTATCTCTGTACCTCATGAGGTCTCTTTATTTCTCCTATTTGAGTCTCTTGCACATTTGGTGATACTGTGGTGTAATTGTAATGTTACTGGACTAACAATCCAGAGGCTACGGAGAGTGCTTCGGGACACCCTATTGACCCTGGAAAGTCCTCCTTACTAACATCTGGGGCTGTGTGCCAACATCTGGAGAGCTGTTTTACGGCAACTTCCTGACATAGTCATACTCACCGAATCATACCTTATAGACAATGGCCGGGATACTCCCCTACCCGGCGGGCGGGGGGTCCCGGCGGGATGCAGTGGCATGAATCACTCCGGTATCGGGCTGCCCCAAATGTGCGGATTTCTCCGCACCTTTAGGGGTCAAGCCCTCACCTTGAGGGGCTAGGCCCGCGCCGGAGTGGTTGGTGCGCCGCCGGCCGGAGGGAAAGGCCTTGGGCGCCACACCAGCCGGTGACGAAGGGACTGCGCCGGGCGGCGGAAGTCCACGGATGCGCGGGAGCGTCAGTGGCTGCTGACGTCATTCCCGAGCATGTGCAGAGGGGTGTCACTTCCGCGTCGGCCATCGCGGAGGCTGTGGCCAAGGAGGAAGGAAAAGAGTGCCTCCACGGCATAGGCCCCCCGTGGATCAGTGGGCCCCGCTCGCGGACCAGGCCACCGTGGGGGCACCCCCTGGGGCCAGATCGCCCTGCGCCTCCCCCAGGACCCCAGAGCACACCCGCACCACCAGTCCCGCCGGGAAGGTAGGTGGTTTGATTCATGCCGGCAGGACTGGTATGACAGCAGCGGGTCTTCGGCCTATCGCGGTCCGGAGAATCGCCGGGGGGGCCCGCTGACCAGATCGATTCCCGCCCCCGCTGAATTTTCGGTGCCGGAGAATTCAGCGGCCGGCGGGGGTGGGATTCACGTCGCCTCCTTGCGATTCTCCGACCCGGCGGGGTTTGGAGAATACCGCCCATGTCCCAGACACCAGGGGCGGGATTCTCCCCTACCCAGCGGGGCGGGGGGTCACAGCGTAATGGAGTGGCGGGAACCACTCTGCCATCGGGCTGCCCCAAAGGTGCGGACATCTTGAGGGGCTAGGCCCATGCCGGAGTGTGGTTTCCGCTCCACCGGCTGGCGTGGAAGGCCTTTGGCGCCATGCCAGACTGGGCCGAAAGGACTTCGCCGGCCTGCGAAGGTCCACGCATGCGCGGGAGCGTCAGCGGCTGCTGACGTCATCCCCGCGCATGTGCAGGGGAGGGGGTCTCCTCCGCCTTGGTGAAGACCATGGCGAAGGCAGAGGAAAAAGAGTGCCCCCACGGCACAGGCCCGCCCGCGGATCGGTGGGCCCCGATCACGGGCCAGGCCACCGTAGGGGCACCCCCCGGGGCTAGATCACCCGCGCTCCCCCCCAGGACCCTGGAGCCCGCCCGCGCCGCCTGCTCCTGCCGGTAAGGTAGGTGGTTTAATCCACGCCGACGGGAGAGGGTTGATAGCGGCGGGACTTCAGCCCATCGCGGGCCAGAGAATCGCCGTGGGTGGGCCCGCTGACCGGCGCGGTGCGATTCCCGCCCCTGGCGAATCTCTGGTGGCAGCGAATTCGGGACACGGCGGGGGCGGGATTCACGTCAGCCCCCGGCGATTCTCCGACTCGGCGGGGGGTCGGGGAATCCCGCCCCTGATGTAGTGCGACAGTGGTACACAATTAGGAGGGAGTAGCTCTGTGGTCTCATGGCATCAAGTCAAATATGGGCAACAAACCTCCTATTTGTTATCACTAACCTCCCCCCCCATCCTCAGCTGATAAATCATCACTCCTCCACACTGAGCACCACTGAACACAGGTGAAGAAGGCACATGGGTGCAGTATGTTCTCTGGGAGGGATGTCTGTCACCAAGAGGAGCCAAGAGGTGAAGGAGCCAATAAGAGGGAGAAATCTACTTGACCTCATTATTACCAGTCTATCTGTCACAGAAGCGTCTGTCCTTGATAGTATTGTTAGGGGTGACTACTGCACAGTCCTTGTGGAGACGAAGACCCATCTCTACAATGAAGATACCCTCCACATTGTTAAATGGAATAGATTTCGAACAGGCCGAGCAACTAAAAACTGAGCATCCATGAGGTGCTTTTGGCCATTAGAAACAGAATTGTGTGCATCCACAATATGTCACTTTGCGGCTCAGCTGTCCCCTCTTTGACCTTTACCGTCGGTCTGGGGCATCAATCTTGGTTCAATGAAGAGAGCAGGAGGGCATGCCAGGAACAGCCCCAGGCATATCTAAAAATGAGGTGTCAACCTGGTGAAGCGACGACACAGGACTGCACGCACGGCAAACAGCAGAAAAGCGAGTATTAAACAGGACTGAGTGATCCGCCAACCAACCGATCAGATCTAAGCTCTGTAGTCCTGTCACACCCAGTGGCGAATGGTGGTTGACAATTAAACAACGAACTGAGGGAGCTCAGCAAATCAGTGTAAAAGACTAGGCTGAGGCATTCACAACAATCTTCAGCCGGAAATGCCAAGTGGATGATCCATCTCGGCCTCTTCCAGAGGTTACCGGCATCAAAGATGTTCGGGGTGCGGGTGGGTGGGCATAAGATGGCAAGGATGGCACGAGGAGCCATGGGGGGGGGATAGAAATAACTTGACATGGGAAATATGAGGGGTCACGGGGGTAGGTGGGGGGGGGGGGGGGGAGAGATGAGGGGGTGGTATGGATGGGGCAAGGGAAATGTGTGGAGACTGAGGGTTGAGGGCTGAACTGCCGGTCTTTGTTTTGCTGTCATTATGAACCCTATGGCTGCATCTAAACTCTTTTCAGAGGTGGTGGGCCTGATCCCTGTCGGAAGCAGCAGCCCCACCCCACTGCGGCTAGTCCTATCAATGCCATGCTGCACCCCCCCCCCCCCCCCCAGACACACACGCGCAACGATGGAGACGACAAGATTGTTCCGAACCTGTTATTTAAAAAACAGCGGCATTCGCACAAAACAAAATGATCACAAAGGACACCAGCACTTTCTGAAATCATCTTGGCCTTTCCATTGAAATAAATACACATTAGCGCGACAATAATAAAATCTGCTTTGCTTCACTTGTAAGAAGTTGTGGATCGGTCGGCCACTTGGAAGCTCTGGACTGTGGGATTTGAATATCTTCAGAGCAGAGGAAGAGAGGTTTGTTACCAGCTCAGAATCCCAAGCTCCTATCCTTTCTTTATTATTTAGGGCAAGTTTCTGCTCATTATAGTGAGGGAAATGGGGCACGTTTCCAGTTCCAGTTCTCACTCACCACCAAAACATAACCCAGTCACAGATATACCCCAGGTTGGTAGAGAGCAAAGTTCCTTTCCTTCTGGTTCAACAATGTGCCTCCGTCTCAACCTGAAGAGCAGCACTCTTCGAGCAGGTTTTCCATTTTCTCCGTGAGCCATCCTGGATTGTGCCTGACTGCGGCTGACATTTACTACCCATTGCCTACAGTTTTGTGAGGACATATCAGTCAGGAACTGGAGCTGTGCTCACGAGGCACTGGATTTGGACTTCCAGCATGACGGTGGCACAGTGGTTAGCACTGCTGCCTCACAGCGCCAGTGACCCGGGTTCAATTCCGACCTCGGGTGACTCAAGTGGAGTTTGCATCCTCTCCCCGTGTGTGCGTGGGTTTCCTCCGGGTGCTCCGGTTTCCTCCCACAGTCCAAAGATGTGCAGGTTAGATGGATTGGCCATGATAAAATGCCCCATAGTATCTAAAGGGATGGGTGGGGCTATGGGGATCGGGCAGGATGCGGTAGGATAGGATGCTCCTTCGGAGGTCAGTGCAGATTCGATGGGTCTAATGGCCTCCACTGTACTGTCAGGATTCTATTCTATTTTATGCAATTACTTTGCCTAGAATCCTATTAGTCTGAGGAGTCTTTTGTCTCATTAAGCAGACCCGTGCCTTCAGGACAAAAGGCCATTGTTCAGCTGTACCACCCAGTATCTCACCATATCTCATAGCAGAAAGAAATATAATCTGGAAGAACGATGCTAAATTGGACTGAGTAAACAGCTTTTTTACTTCAGGTTATGTGACTAAAAGGAACAAATCTTAACTCAAGATCACACAACCCAAAAAGTCCACATACATACCTTGAGGAAAATTTTTATGACCCAGAGATGGTAATATTCTGGAGCGCACTGGCTGAAAGATGGTGGAGGCAGAAATCCACAACATATTCAAAAAATACGTTGATATGCACTAGATGTGCTGTAATTTACAGGATTGCAGACTAAGTGCATAATCTACTGACCATGTCGCGCCGGAATCGGAGCGGGAAGCTGTGGTAGATCCCGGGAGAGGCTTCTTCCCGGATTTCCACCGATTGTGTTGTGGGCGGGATCCGGTCTCTCACGGTTTAGTGAGTTTAAAAACTCACTTAGTCATGCTCGTGCTGGAGTGAATGGCCACCCGGAATCTATCGTTCTCGCAAACGGGAACCAGGTGGAACGGTTCCTGGGGGGTCTCCTCAGTTATCGGAGGCCCCCAGGCGGTCGGCCTCCAGGCAGGGTGGTACCCTGGCACTGCTGGTGCTATCTTGGCACTGCAGCCTGGCACTACCATCCAGGGTGCCCAGGTGGCATTGCCAGGGTGCCAGGCTGGCATTTTTCCCATGCTAGGATCGGGCCCGGGGGTAGCCTGCCTGTATGAGGTGGGGTGCTAGGGGGCCTTGGTGACCCCCTTATAGGTGGGTCAAAGGGGTCCGGGGTTGCGATGGGGGTCGAGTGATTGGGACTCCATTTTTAAATGGATTCCAAGTCTCTTCCTATAGAAAGGAGCTCCACTCACCGGAGCTCCTCCGTGCAGGAAATGATGCTGCTTGCGGCCTCAGGGAATGGCGGGGTTCCGACTGGGGCACTAAAAATAAACAAAGTGCCGTTAGATAGCTGAGAACGATCTTGCTAATCATGCCCTAAGAGTTGAAAAGTGGGATTCAGCTCCATTCATCATCTGTAACCAGTACAGACATGACGGATCAAATACCCTCCTTCTGTGCCGTACATTTTGTACATTTTTAAATTCACAATTAGTTGCAACTAAGTGCAAATTCTGGAAATGACATGCTCCATATAAAGCATAATATTAGTTTGTGGCTTCTGTGTGAGTCAACATTGAAGCTCTTGTTCCTGATCTGTGATATGTTCATTGAAGAAGTAGACTGGAGTGAAGAAATAATTTGGTCTGCAAGGAATATCTCCCAAGTAACATTTTTCCATCTGTATCAGAAGCAAATTCGAAGCTGACTTGTCAGTATTCTCGGCTGCCCAGGAGATGCATGTCCCTTAAATGAAATTCGTAGATTACCTTTCCTTAAAATTCCAGGGTAATCAAATAAGTGCTCTCCACCCCTCCCCCCCACCCCCCCCCCCCCCCCACCCCATGACCCTTCCCTCCTCATATTATGAATGCATTATTTTTTAAGAGGCATAACCAAGTACCATTAGTTAAACGACTCAACATTTTGCACGCCACGTAGAGCGTGAGATGAATGGAGTTTTGCAATTACTGGTCGAGCAAAAGCAAAAAAGACAATCCTGTACATAAAGAATGTTCACTGTCCCTGCTTCACAGAGTGGTCCTTTAAGGGCTTAAAATAAATCACATTGCTGTTTTGTTAGTGTCTGCACTCTGGCCAATTCACACTGGTTCTCTCCAGCTTTGACAAAGAGTCATCCAGACTCGAAACGTTAAGTCTGTTCTTTCTCCATAAATGCTGTCAGAGCTGCTGAGATGGTCCAGCACTTTCTGTTTTGGTTTCAGATTCCAGCATCTGCAGTAATTTGCATTTGTCACATTGGTTTGGATTTTGTAATGTTTGACGTGCTTCTTTAAAAAGACAGGTTAACCGGGATTCTCCGGTAGTTGGGATTCATCTTTACCGCTGGCAGTGTACCCCCGCCCGTGGGTTTCTCGGCAGCGTGGGGTAGCTTCACTGAGAAATCCCATTGACAAGTGGCGGGAAGAGAGAATCCCGTCGCCAGCGAACGTCGCGCCGCCGAAAACATGCAGTTGAGGATCCAGAGAATCACAACCATAATATTTATTACATCAAAAGACTTAGGCCGCGATTCAGTGTCCTTGTCGCGCCCAACTTGCTGACGGGACGAGGCCGTTGAATCTCGTGAGAGGCCTCTCGCGAGGTTAGCGATGCTCAAAGACGTCTCGCGAGATTCAACGGATTCTTGCAAGACGTTGCGATCTGGATCTCGCCCTCACTGGGTGGGACCCAGATCAGCATATTTAACAGCTCATTTAAATATACATTCGCCACCTGGGCAGTGCCAGGTTGGCACCCAGTCAGCACCGCCAGGGTGCCAGGCTGGCACTGCCATGGTACACAGGTGGCACCAGCAGTGCCAGGGCACCACCCTTCCCAAAGGGCATGCAGCGGGGGCCTTCCAATCCCCTTGGTGACCTCCATGAGTGCCGTTCCATATGGTTCCAGTTTGAGAGGACCAGTGCTGAATGGCACGCGCCTGAGGTTCGCTGAGGCAAAGGGATTGAATCGCAAAGCCTCAGGTACCTCGGGAATCTGTACATTAGAGTAAGGCTTACTGCCTCGCTCTAATATGCAGATTTTCCCAAAACTTATCCCGCTATTTTGGGCAGGATTCCCCTTGCAACATCTCCCGAGATTGCACTGAATCTCGCGAGGCGTTGTGAGCCGGGTGGATCCCAGGAGCAGGGTCTCCTGGCTTTCACTGGCCACACTGCGCTACGGCGAGCTGCTTTCCTGGTGCAGTGTGGCCGGAAGATCACGCTCAAAGACTATTTATCTAAATGGGGGAAGGCTTTGGAAATCAAAAGCACAAAGGGACTTAGAAGTCATAGTTCAAGATTCTCTTAAGGCTAACGTGCAAGTTCAGTGGGCAGTTAGGAAGACAAGTGCAATGTTAGCATTCATGTCGAGAGGGCTAGAATACAAGACCAGGGATGTACTTCTGAGGCTGTGTAAGGCTCTGGTCAGACCCCGTTTGGAGTATTGTGAGCAGTTTGGGCCCCGTATCTAAGGAAGGATGAGCTGGCCTTGGAAAGGATAAGAGGAGGTTCACAAGAATGATCCCTGGAATGAAGAGCTTGTCATATGAGGAACGGTTGAGGACTCTGGGTCTGTACTCGTTGGAGTTTAGAAGGATGAGGGGGGATCTTATTGAAACTTACAGGATACCGAGAGGCCTGGATAGAGTGGACGTGGAGAGGATGTTTCCACTAGTAGGAGAAACTAGAAACCTAGGGCACAGCCTCAGACTAAAGGGACGATCCTTTAAAGCAGACAGGAGGAGGAATTTCTTCAGCTAGAGGGTGGTGAATCTGTGGAACTCTTTGCCGCAGAAGGCTGTGGAGGCCAAATCACGGAATGTCTTTAAGATGTAGAAAGATAGATTCTGGATTAATCAGGGAATCAGGGGTTATGGGGCGAAGGCTGGAGAATGGTGATGAGGAACATATCATACATGATTGAATGGCGGAGCAGACTCGATGGGCCGAGTGGCCTAATTCTGCTCCTATGCCTTATGATCTTATGGACTTATGGGGTGGTGAATCAGGCTTGCAGCCCATTAATCAAATTGAAACGGTTGTAAATCACCAATGTGCATGCTCCCGCCAGCACAGTGCGGATAATGTGCTGAGGCCGTCGGCCAATGGGCACCAAATCTATTTTTAGGGGTACACTTGATTCTCCGCCCATTCAGGAATCCTGATCACAGCTCCAGGCAATGGAGGATCCACCCCAAGAAGTGTAGACATTGGTTGTGTCATCATGCTCAGCTCCCTCCGCCCCTTTGTTCAGTTTTCAGGTTCGCAGCATTTATCTTTAAATAAAAGGCCTAAAAAATGGCATTGGAGCAAGCATAGAGTATGATGCTGCTGGTTCTATTATACGGGTAATTCCCTTAACACACATCATACAGACCACACATATACATGCACACACAGTCACATATATACACACACACATATACATATACATGCACACACACATACATACACATGTACACACACACACATACATACACACGTACACACACAAACAAACACAGAGACACAACAAAGAGTGCAGAAAAGATTTACTAGGATGTTGCCGGGACTTGATGGTTTGAGTTATAAGGAGAGGCTGGATAGACTGGGACTTTTTTCCTTGGAGCATAGGAGGCTTAGGGGTCTATAAAATAATGAGGGGCATAGATAAGGTAGATAGTCAACATCTTTTCCCAAAGGTAGGGGAGTCTAAAACTAGAGGGCATAGGTTTAAGGTGAGAGGGGAGAGATTCAGAAGGGCCCAGAGGGGCAATTTCTTCACTCAGAGGGTAGTGAGTGTCTGGAATGGGCTGCCAGAGGTAGTAGTAGAGGCGGGTACAATTGTGTCTTTTAAAAAGCATTTAGATAGTTACATGGGTAAGATGGGTATAGAGGGTTATGGGCCAAGTGCGGGCAACTGGGACGAGCTTAATGGTAAAAACTGGGCGGCATGGACTGGTTGGGCCGAAGGGCCTGTTTCCATGCTGTAAACTTCTATGATTCTATGATTCTACACACACAAACAAACACAGAGACACATACACGCACACACAAACACAAAGAGACACACACACACGGGAAATGCTAATCTTGCTGCCAAAGATAGTCACCTCTAACATGGAAGCACCTGTTTCAAATTTGACATTATCTGGAAAACCTCACATTCGTTGAGAATTCACATAACAGTCTATGTTGCAACTGTCTGCAAGAGTTTAAATTCTTAATTGTTCAGTCAATCCCTTTCCTTTGCTACTTTTGGTTCTTGATCAATAAAAGGCTTGTTTAATTCCAATAAAGACAGGTTTCCAAACTCGCTGTGCTCCTACAATTATGTCTTTGGGTAATTTGTTGCTTTTTGCTTTTGAGCCCAGTGAACATAAAGCCAAACTCTTCACTTGTTTCTCTGTTTGTGATTCATTCAAGGAACCCCTCTGCTCCCTCACCAAGAGGCCATTCCCACGTGTGAATGCACACAGTGAGAATCCTTGAACTTTGATCAGTTTGCGACACTGCCACGACTGCAGCTGGGCATACCATGCAGCCTACAATAGATCGGAATGGAGAATCCTGCCTAACTGGGTTAACGAAAGGAAGAATATCCATTTATGTAGCACCTCTCTTGACCTCAGAATGTCCCAAAGCATTTTATGACTGATGAATTACTTTCAAAGTGTAATGACTGTTGTAATGTAGGAAATGTAGCAGCCAACTTGATAACAAGAAGCTCCCAAAAAGGGATCGGGATAAAAGCCCAAGTCATCCGTTTGCTTAGGTGTTGTTTCAGAACAAAGAACGATACAGCACTGGAACAGGCCCTTCGGCCCTCCAAGCCTGCTCCCACCATGGTACTGCCTGAACTAAAACCGTCTGCACTTACGGAGTCCGTATCCTTCCATTCCCACCTGATTCATATATTCACATGTTTGTCTGGAGGTCCCTTAAATGCCGCTATCGTACCTGCTCCCACCACCTCTCCAGGCAGCACATTCCATATATTTACCACCCTCTATGTAAAAAAACTTGCCTCGCACATCTGTTCTAAACTTTTCCCCACGCACTTTAAACCTATGTATTTGACTCTCCTACCCTAGGAAAGAGCATCTGACTATCCACTCTGTCCATGCCACTCATAATCTTGTAGACCTCGATCAGGTCGACTCTCAACTTCCGTCGTTCCAGTGAGAACAGACCGGGTTTATCTAACCTCTCCTCATAGCTAATGCCCTCCATACCTGGCAACGTCCTAGTAAACCGCTTCTGTACCCTCGCCAAAGCATCCATATCCTTTTGGTAGTGTGGCGACCAGAATTGTTTAAGAGAAAAATATTGGGCGGGATTCTCTCGTATCCGGCGGGGCGGGGGGTCCCGGCGGGACGGAGTGGTGTGAACCACTCCAGCGTCGGGCCGCCCCAAAGGTGCGGCATCCCCCGCACCTTTAGGGACTAGGCCCGCCCCGGAGTGGTTGGCGCCCCACCGGTCGGCGTGGAAGGCCTTTGGCGCCGCAGCAGCCGGGGCGAAGGGACTCCATCAGCCGGTGCGGGTCTGCGCATGCGCGGGATGTCAGCGGCTGCTGACGTCATCCCCGCGCATGCGCAGGGGAGGTTCACCTACGCGTCGGGCATCGCGGAGGCTTACACGGCCGGCGCGTAGGAATAGAGTGCCCCCATGGCACAGGCCCGCCCGCGGATCGGTGGGCCTCGATCACAGGCCAGGCCACCGTGGGGGCACCCCCTGGGCCAGATCGCCCCGCGCCTCCCCCCCCCCCAAGACCCCGGAGCCCGCCCGCGCTTCCAGGTCCCGCCGGTAAGGGACCTAATACAATTTACGCCGGCGGGACCTGCATTGAACGAGCGGGAATTCGGCCCATCGCGGGTTGGAGAATCGCCAGGGGGGCCGCTGCGAGCGGCCGCCGACCGGCGCGATTCCCGCCCCCGCCAATTCTCCGGCGGCGGAGAATTCGGCGACCGGCGGGGGCGGGATTCACACTGCCCCCCCCCAGCGATTCTCCGGCCCGGCGGGGGTTTGGAGAATCCCGCCCCCTCTCAGACAAGAGAGAACTCACCTGACCTCCTTTGAATAGTGTCCCGGGATCTTTTATATCCAGCTGAGGAATCAGGTGTGACGTTGCACTTGAAAGATGGCACTGCAAACAGTGCAGCACTTCTTCAGTATTGCACGGAACCACTGGCATGGGTTATGCGCTCAAATTGTTCAGTCTAACTCAAGGAAGGTAATCGATTCCAACTTCTGTGGCCCTTCAACAGAGCTAATCCGATGAGGGCAGATATAATAGATTAGGCCCATACCCCCTAATATTTGGAAGAATGAGAGGCAATCTCATTGAAACATAATACATTTTTAAGGGGCTTGGTGGGGTAAACGCTGGGAGGATGTTTCTGCTGTTTGGGATTCTAGAATTAGTCTTGAACATGGTATCAGAATAAGGGGTTTACCACCAAGTGCTGAGATGAGGAGAATCTTTTTCGCTGAAAGAGTCATTGATCTTTGAACTTCTCGACCCTAGAAGACTCCGGGTGTTCAGTCATAGATCAAGTCAGAGATTAGTGGATTTTCGGGTGCTTAGGGGATAAAGCAATATGGGATAATGCAGGAAGGTAGAGTTGAGGCAGAAGATCTACGACGACCATATTAAATGGTGGGGCAGTGGGCTTGACTTCGTCTGAGGCCTCCTGGCATACTGGGCAGAATTCCTGGAAGAGCTCACGGGCTCCCTCAGAAATGCCTCCATAACATTTGGGGTGGTCATTCCAAACATGGTCACCCTCCACAATAAAATAACTCGATGTGAAAGATGGAAACAATCCCAATTGAACTAACTTCCATCCCATTTTCTGGCCTCTGATCTGGAGGTAGACTGGGAGTCCACATTGTCACCCATTGGAATTTCAAGACATAAGCGTTCGCTGGCGATGCCGCAGCTGGATCATCACAAAAACATTTGATTCTCCTCACTCAGCGTTCCCGCACACTATTTTTCATCAGATGTACAGGGCATCAATCAGGAGTCAGAACCATGGCTGAGGGGAAGAGATACGGTGGGCAGGATAAAATTGTTTCCCCTGGTGGAGAATTCTAGAACCAGGGGACATAGATTCAAGATAAGAGGCAGAAGGTGTAGGGGGGACATGAGGAAAATCCTTTTTACGCGGAGGGTAGTGGGAGTCTGGAATTCGCTGCCCGAGTTTGTGGCAGAGGCAGAGACACTAAACTGTTATAAAAAGTACCTGGATCTGCACCTTAAGTGCTGCAAGCTACAGAGGTATGGATTGGGTACAGGGAGGTGGGATTAGAAAGGGTATCTGGGTGTCCTCGGGCTGGCATGGACAAGATGGGCCGAATGGCCTCCTTCTGTGCTGTAACATTTCTATCATCTTATGATTCTATTTTAGCTCTTCCCAGTCCAGGGTTACTGAAGTCAAATATAACAGAGAACGTACTGATCAGGCACCCTACCCAGAGTTTCCTGCTCTGTATGACTTGATTATGTCACTGAGTGTAGTGCAACACCAACATACCAGTGTGGCAACAATTAAAGTAACGAGCTATCACAGCTCAGTGCGAGGTTTAACCTGATGTCCTCAACCCACTTCTTATATGAGCGACTTGCATGTTGGAGTTGCAAATTGATATGTTACAGTGGTAGTTGTTCCATTAATTCTGGGAACTCTTAGTATGTGTCAGGTAAAACCAGTGCAAGCGTGAAAAATGTGCCACTTTGCACTCTGAAAAAAAACAACAGGATGCAGCAGCGCTGGCATTTTTGTTCCCAACGTTATAACCAGTCCCCTCCCCTGGTACGCTAACTCATTCATTGACTCACCTGACTCCTTCACAGGACTCCATTTGTCACTGCCAAATCCAATCTGTTCCAGTTATGTTAGGCTGAAGGCTGGGAGGAGGAATCCTCTCCTCTGCGAAGTGCAGGCTAAACTAAAGATAAACTAGCCTGTTTTATAATACATCAAACTTCACTCTCAGTTCCCATCGGGATTGTAGCGGGCACAACTCCATGAATATAATAAATCTCGCCAACCTATACACTATTGAGGAAAAAAAAATCACTTTCGTGTCTTGCTCGTGAATGGATCTTAACATTGCACAGGGAAGTAATCCTTCCAGATTTTTCTCTCGGAGAAAGCAATAAAAGTATTGGTCCGCACTGGTCTTGGACACCGTAAAATGGCACTCCAGTTTGGACCAGTGCTCTTGTTTTCCAGGCTTACACTTTTCCTTCCACATCAGGGGACGTGCATACAGGAGAACGAGTTGGAAAGTTGGATCATTACTGAAAGCCAGCTCCCCCCCATCCCACTCTACCCCATCCCACAGGCACACCCTCTCCCCCCATTTTCATTCCATGTGCATTAATGAGTGAAATATTGGGGAGTTAACATTACAGTGTGCCCGGTGACCCAATCAGCCTAAATAGATGTAACGGGAAGATCTGTCCCCAAGAAGCTAGATTGCTGGATTTTGCACCGAGGATAACTTGCCTGTTCCATTCTGAAATAGTGCCCTGGGAATTTTCCCATCCATCTGTGAGGAGGAAGCCTCGGAATAAGCATGCGGCAAATGTCACTGCTCAATTCATGTCACATCTAAAACCACACACAGAAAAAGGCAGACTGTACATTTCTGGTTACCAGTCGCGACTATAATAACAGGTATTTCAGTTCAGCGAAATCATTGTGCCCGTTTGAACAGATGGTATTTAAGAGGGATTAATGTACTGTTTTGGTGCAGCAAGGGATCATCAATCTCGCTATATATTACATATACATTGTTATAGATATATAAAGCCAGTTAGATGCCAGAACATCCAGTTGCTGGCTGTGACTGTGAAATTGATGCATTTATTGCATTGCCACCAGAAGAAAGGACAATTATGGGCTGCCATCAAAGTAGACAAACCAACAACAACACTCAGAACAGAGCAAATGGAAAGTCTGCAGTCAACACAACACATTAAATTGCTAACCCTCTGAAAACAAGGCAGCATATTTGAATGGTGTCATAGTACATTGTTCAATTGTTCATATTAGTGCCAAAGCTCAAAAAATAAATATGTCCAATTCTACATTATTTATTCATGACTGCTTTTATTTTAAAAAGAAATGTTCTTTTCGCTTCACAGACTGGTTAATACCATGTTCAGCGTTTTACATCAGCCATTAGAAATCGTCACTTGCAGCAGAAAAGGCCCACAGAAGACTGAGTCGAATTTAGAGAAAATGGACAAAATGGAAATCGCGCAGAAGGAAAGCGGTTGTCAATTTCATCAAAATATAAAATGTCAAATGGTCTGCACAAAGTAAATCTCGATCATTTTCTTTAGAGTCGGCACTGACAAGGTAGCATTTGGTGCCCATCTCCAATGCCCTGTGCGTACCAAGGGTTAACCACCTCGTAGTGTGGAGTCACATATGAAGTAACATATGTGACTCCACACTGAATAGGATTGTTGGGCTCCCCTCCTCGAACAATGATATTCACTCTGTTGAGAACTATCTGAGAGCTTCCCGCGGTCAAATTTAGCGCGCACCCATAAATGAGCTGATTTATTGAATTCAATTTCACAACCGGGTGTTTGTGGGATTTAAACACACGACACCGCTCTGTGCAACACGAATCGTGACCACTCGGCTATCGAATCCATAAAGAAGGATCAGAGAGGAAAATTGAAATACAGTCAAAGAAAATTTGGAAATTAAAATCAAAGAATGCTGAACGTTTGGGGTGTACTAGCATGGTAACAGGGTTAAACCATTGGAGTTACTCCAAATACAATGAGATGTATGAACGGACTCATGTTGATGAGCATCAATAGTCTTCTAATTCTTAATCAAAATGTAGTAATTAGTGAGAGTAAGACGTTCCTGGCAGCAGTCACTTCAGTCTGAATATCAGTGATCAGAAGAGTTAAATGTTTCACTGAAGGCCCCTTACTTGACATACAATTCATTACTTAAATGTCTTCGGGAAAATAGATAAATGGAAAAGTGATGAAAAGCATTACTTCTGATTGCTTTCCAGTGAAACATGATGACCTGTACTTAAAAGCATATTTTGTTGTTCTAAATGTTTTGAACATATATGGGCAGCACAGTAGCACAGTGGTTAGCATAGTTGCTTCACAGCACCAGGGTCCCAGGTTTGATTTCCGGCTTGGGTCACTGTCTGTGCAGAGTCTGCACGTTTTCCCCGTGTTTACATGGGTTTCCTCTGGGTGCTCGGTTTCCTCCCACAGTCCAAAGATGTGCAGGTTAGGTGGATTGGCCATGATAAACTGCCCTTAGGGACAAGGTGAGATGGGGTTACTGGGTTATGGGGATAGGATGGAGGCGCGGGCTTAAATAGGGTGCTCTTTTCAAGAGCCGGTGTAGACGCGATGGGCCGAATGGCCTCCTTCTGCACTGTAAATTATATGATTCTATGGATATGACTCCCTGAAAAGGTCACTCACTGCAGGTTGACGAAAAGAGGAAATGATTAGCAGTATATTGGGTTTTGCAAATAGGACAACAACCTTACGTAACTAACATATATTGAAACTGAACACCTGTCTAGTCTTTGTCCATCACATTTAAATTGAAATTTTTGCTAACTTCGATTCATTGATCCATGGAGGGGGAGATTGCGAGGGAGATTGAAGGGAGCAAAATGGGATTGTGGGGAAAGAGCGTTCGGATGGAAGGGAGAGAGTGAACACAGAGTAGTGAAGAGATCGGATGGTGGGAAGAGAGATCGGATCGAAGAATGAGAAGTTGGATCATTGGAAGAGAAATCGGATTGCGAAATGAGATATCAGAGAAAGCCAAAAAGAAGCTCAACATCATCCAAGGTTCAGTTATCTGGTGAAAATTCCCCACCTCGGGCCAGGGTATACTATCTTCAGGATGCACTGCAAGGAACTATCCAAGCTTACTTCAACTGCACCTCACAAGTGCTCAAGCAATGCGAGAGACGGCAGTAACACTGTCTTGAGAAGACTGTCATCGCCAATCTCCCTTCCAAGCTACACAACTTCCTGACTTAGTTACACATCACTGCAGTTATCGCGTTACCATATCTAGCACCATTGTGGAAGCACCATCAGCACAAATGTTGAAGAAGTTCAAGGAGACGGCCCACCATGACCTTCTGCAAAAGCGAGGGGTATTTAATGACTGCAATGTTGCCATTTCCCAAGAACAATTTATTTACAAATGCTTCTTTCATCTGTGTATAAGCTTTTATTTTTGAACTTCTAGCATTGGTAGTGTAATTGACCTTCATGTTCCTGGCTTAGTTACAAGGACATAATTCCGCAGAATCCTGCTCCTGATTGTTGCCTGGTGAGAACTTTTGGAAGCTGAATGCGTGGTAATGTACAGGCGGCGCTGGAAATGGTCTCACGCTCCATGGCTGGATTCTCCGATTTTGAGGCTAAGTCCGGGGCATGGTCTAGTCTTACGCCCAAAAGGTCGGCGCCAGCCCCGCACCGGGTATGCTCTGCCTGGTGGGGGGCTAGCAGCTGCACCACGGCCAGCTTTACCTGCAGATACAGATGGAGAATTGCCGGGTCCGTGGTCGCGCATGTCCACATGGCGCTGGCCTGCCGATACTGCCCCTCTGTAACCCCCTCGCCACCCCCGGACCACCCCGCACCAGTCCACGCCGAAGCCCGCCCGTCCAGCGGTAACGCCACCCCCCCCCCCGACTGTGGTGGCGCTGGACACAGTCCGCAGCCGCCATGCGAGATCCCCGAAAACTGTGAGCACACGCGTTCCATGCCGTCGGGAAGTCGGCCCATCGGGGGCGGAACATCGGGGGAGGGCCTCAGGTGACGTACTGAGACCGTGCCAATGGCGTGTGGCGTACTCAGCAATGATGCCATTTATGAGAGGGCGGAGCATCTGAAAAACGGCGCCGCCCCCGACTTCACCGGCAAAACGGATTCTCCGGCCAATCGCCGATTTTGGCGGTGGCAATCAGAGAATCCAGCCCCATGTCTCCCAATGCCTGTTGAAATTTGCCATCCAACTCAGACCTGGGGAACATCCCCTTTGGCAAAGCAGCGAAGGCTTGCCATGTACCTCTGCCCAACTTCACTTCTTTAGGTGGGGAGAACACTAGGGAGAACAGACGGGCAATTCTTACTTTTAAAATAAACCTTCTGCAGCACTAAGAGCTGAAAACGTTGACTGTGGAGTCAAACATCAATGCCCTTCGACTGCACACTGACAGAAAATATGTAGAACTACCAGCAAAGAAAACAATTGTCAATGTGGGCAAAGTAGCTTGAAGTGCCCACAGACTTTCCAAATTACAAATGACGATAATGTAAATACCAGGATGAACAATCAGATATGTAGCAGCACAAAGAAAGGACAACTATTCCTAGCCCAGCAAGGGTGCAGAAAGATATAATTTACTATTGATAGTATTTTTTGTTTGGTATGAACAGCTGGAACACATCAGTGGAAGTAGATGTAGTCGTATTACCTCCCACTCCTGCTATTTTCTGAGAGTTGTGTAATAAATCACTCCAGCACGGCCATAAAACAAATAAATGTACCTATCAAAAATACCCCATAGTGCTGCTGACAAGTAATGAAGAACTGTTATGTACTCAATGACATGTAATTTTTTTTTTGTTATGGAATATTTGACAGAAAATTGTGGAAACATTATTATTACACATTTGTCTAAAGACAATCTATGATTTAACCAATGTAATCCTTGTAGCCCCGTTGGTTTCCTACAGTCAGGATGCTTTATTACAGCAAAGAAGGAGAAAGGAAGATACATGCACACATACAGAATAAGCCTCAACTGCAGAACAATGCTGCATATGTACACAAAGACATCATTGGATACATTGGATATGGGGCAGCACGGTAGCATTGTGGATAGCACAATTGCTTCACAGCTCCAGGGTCCCAGGTTCGATTCCCGGCTTGGTTCACTGTCTGTGCGGAGTCTGCACGTTCTCCCCGTGTGTGCTTGGGTTTCCTCCGGATGCTCCGGTTTCCCCCCATAGTCCAAAGATGTGCAGGTTAGGTGGATTGGCCATGCTAAATTGCCCTTAGTGTCCAAAATTGCCCTTCGTGTTGGGTGGGGTTACTGGGTTATGGGGATAGATTGGAGGTTTGGGCTTGGGTAGGGTGCTCTTTCAAAAAGAGCCGGTGCAGACTCGATGGGCCGAATGGCCTCCTTCTGCACTGTAAATTCTCTGATCTCGGAAGCACTAGGTAGGCAAGGTAGACAATGAGAAATGGAATCATATATAAAATAGGCAAAGGAAGGCAAAGTGGATGGGGAACTGTAGGTGATACCTCTGCACATGTAAAGTTAAAAAGGAGCTTCCAATTGTACAATGCTGTTGTTGCATTTCTTAGAAATGTTTCCAAGCACTTTTTGAAAATTCATTTTCAGAATGTAGATGTTGCTGGCAAGCTCAGTGGTTATTGCTCATCTCAAATTGGCCTGATTTGTTATATGACTTGCTGGATCACTTCAGAGGACAGTGACGAGTCAAACACATTGGCATCAGACTGGAGCCACATATAGACCAGGCCAGTGTGTCTTTCTCTCAAAGAATATATGCGAATGGTTGTCTTAATATAATGATATATGTATTATGCAAGAAGACAAGGCATAAATTATTCATCAAGGGTTTGTTCGGCACATTCTAGGTTCATTTATTAAGACTAGTTACCTGAGACAGTTACACGTAGGTATAAAGCTTGAAATCATCAGAGCTCTGTGCATGCTCTGCTCAAAGTAAAAGTGAAACTAAGACTGTATCACATGATACATTTCCCTTTTAGTAGTGTCAGTCTGATAACATCCCCCTTTATTTTTAAAGATACCTTTCCCTTTCCAAAGAAGTATAACTATTTACAATACAATGTTGGTATTTGACACTATTACAAAAGTTCATAGACCTGATGAATCGATGAGCCTCTAAAGTTTAAAGTTAATCTGCTGGTTTGCCCAGATTTTGTAGTGGTAACATTGTCTGGAGGTTTCTTTAATTGCTCACAGTGATCTATGAAATTGTGATTCTTGGATGTTGTATGGTTTAATTTGGGAGGTAGTTCTCAATGCAATAGGACGCTACAACGGTGGAGGATTCCGAAAGGATCTGATTTGTCCTTGGTTACGGCTCACCATTGCACTTTTGTCTGTAATTACTTCATAGTACCTTGGTTCTGAACAAATTTTTGTCAGCTTGAATGGTTGCCATATACTTTCTGTGGGATGCTGGATACGAAAGTATTATCACAACTGAAAACTTGGCAACTCTGCATTTTTATTGTGCACATTGGACATCTATCTTGCAGTGTTCAGAATTTCTTTCTAGTTTCTGAGAGAGGAGAATGAGTAAGAGGAGGTAAATTAGCACACACTAGTCTGACAAACAAGGGGCTGCATTCTCCGCCATCGGGATGCTCTGTTTTGCCAGCAGCCTGAGGGCTTCCAGATGGCATGGGGCTGCCCCACAATGGGAAAGCCCATTGACCAGCCGACGAAACGGAGCATTCCACCGGCATGCTGAACCAGGAATCTGGCGCGGCGGGACGGAGAGTCCAGCCCAAGAGCTCTGTCAGTGATGGAATAGTTGCACTTAAAAGTGCCACTCTCAGATGCAACACTGCAATAGAGCTTCATAGAATTCACAGTGCGGAAGGAGGCCTTTCGGCCCATCGAGTCTGCGCCAGCCCTTGGAAAGAGCACCCGGGAATCGAACCTGGGACCCTGGAGCTGAGAAGCAACTGTGCTAACCACTATGCTGCCATGCTGCCCCAATGTGAAGATCATTCTCGGCTTGTCATTGATTTACAAATTAGGAATTTCACTGTGTGAATCATTAATTCAGCTAGGCCATTAGATAGATGTCATAGATATTTACAGCATGGAAACAGGCCCTTTGGCCCAGCTTGCCCATGATCCAGGGTCATAGATTATCATAGAATTTACAGTGCAGAAGGAGGCCATTCGGCCCATCGAGTCTGCACCAGCTCCTGGGAAGAGCACCCTACCCAAGGTCAACACCTCCACCCTGTCCCCATAACCCAATAACCCCCCCCCCCCCCCCAACACTAAGGGCAATTTTGGACACTAAGGGCAATTTATCATGGCCAATCCACCTAACCTGCACATCTTTGGACTGTGGGAGGAAACCAGAGCACCCGGAGGATACCCACGCACACACGGGGAGGATGCGCAGACTCCGCACAGACAGTGACCCAAGCCGGAATCGAACCTGGGACCCTGGAGCTGTGAAGCAATTGTGCTATCCACAATGTTACCGTGCTGCCCAATGCTACCGTGGTCATGAGGAGAAGAAGTAGTGTGCGCGATATTCCACTTCTCACACATATACTAAAATGCCTCACCGATAAATTGTGGGATGGTTATCCATACTGATCTCTTCGGGCACAGAAAACAACAGTTTGGATCAGTGTACAGTTTTTTATAGCTGCATCAGCCTTTGCTCTAGGGCACTACAGATGCCAATGCCCCTTTCTGTCAGATGCTTTGCCAAATTGATGAAAAGCTGAGCATTTCCTTGGTGCGTATATAAGTCACACCTTCTACATGTCTTGCTAGCTTCGGGTTTTCTAGCGAATATATCAACAATTGGGCTTGTACATAGGACCTGTAAGCTTTAGCAACCTGAAAGGATCTCTTGGTACTTCCATCTATCATTCAGCAGCTCTTCGATGCTTTATTTCTTTGGGTTTTTCTAGCAGATCATTCAGGAAAGCTTCTATAGGACGGAGACGACCACCAACCCCACAATTCTGTCTGCTAGCTCTGTATATGAAAAATCACAGTACATACCCTTTTTCCCCACATCTGCTGATGAAATGGTCAGTGGGTTCAGTAGGCTGTTGTTGCAATGACATGAACTGTAGTCAATGAATACAGAAGTTTAATCTGATTCTGAACAAGTATTCCAATGTAGTCCAGCTTGACTACCTGGTTCTTTTTTTAAATTCATTCGAGGGATGTGGGCTTCATTGGCTAGGCCAGCATTCATTGTCTATCCCTAATTTCCCTTGAGAAGGTAGTGTTGAGCTGCCTTCTTAAACCCTGTTGCCCATGTGGTGTAGGTGCATCCACAGTGCTGTCAGGGAGGGAGTTCCAAGATTTTGACCCAGCGACAGTAAAGGAGCAACGATATATTCCCAAGTCAGGATGATGAGGGGAACTTCAAGGCAGTGGTGTTCCTATATATCTGCTGCCCTAGTCCTTCTACATCAAGGTTTTTCAAAATGCAGGTCATACCCCACAGGTAGGTCGCAGGCGGGTATTGGAAGGATTGCGGAATTCCCAGGGTGGTCCCGATCGTGGGGGAAGCGTCCAACAGCTGCTATTAGTTCCATCTAGACTTGCACCTTCCAAATCATAAGTGACCTCGCTCTTGTGTTTACCGAAATGTACAACACCCCTGTTATAACCCCCATGTGGACGATCTGATTAATCTTCCTGTGAGCCTCATGGAGTACCAGCTCCCCCGCTGAGGGTCAGAAACCCATCAGTGGGCTCAATAATTAATTGCCATAAAAGCCTGCCCAGGTAGGCCCCGACTTGGACTGTTGCATGTAAACACTTTCTCTTTCGATATAAACCATGTTTTGACTCTCCTTTCTGAATTCCTGCTTGACTACTAAACCCTCTATTCTTCTTTCTTCTTTCATCTTTCATGGGATGTGGGTGTCACTGGCAATGCCCAACATTTGTTGCCCATCTCTAACTGCTCTTGAACTGAGTGGCTTGCTCGGCCGTTTCGGAAGGCAGTAAAGAGTCAACCACTTTGCTGCGAGTCTGGGTTCACATTGAGGCCAGACCAGGTAAGGGTGGCAGATTTCCTTCCCTAAAGGATGCCAATAACCCTGATTAGTTTTTCCAGCAATCGATGATCGTTTCATGGTCACCGTTACTGAGACCAAACATTTTGATTCCAGATTGATGAATTGAATTTAAATTCCACTGGCTGCCTTGGTGGGATTTGCACCCATGCCTCCAGCGGATTGGGATATTGCACAGGAAACCATTGTTTTATCCAGCCATTAATCCTTTAATCTTCATCACTTTCAGACTGAAAATCTGATGCCAGCCAACCCTCCTCATTTTCGCAGCCATGTTTGTGTTGGGAGAATTAAGGGAAACAGAATCACGAAAACCAAAGTCTGCTCTGGACAAGTCTGCTCTCACACTCTAATTGTTTTTCTGTCTTCACTGTTGGAGTCTCACAGACTTTAATTCCATTCAGTTCGAATGAGGTTCAAGTGACACCTTGCAGGGATATGTTCAGCAATTCAGTCTCAACTGTCAAATTAACCTTTTCTCTTCACAGCTCCAAATCGTTTATGTACCATTTTACTATGACTAGAAATGCTGCAAAATTGGCTATTTTTAGGATGATTGTATGCTGCACCATTCAAAGCTGATCTGTTCTATCCAGAATGAGCAATAGTTTATCACTGAAAATGACCATGGGCTGGATCCTCCGTTTCAGGGACTATGTGCCCACGCCGTCGTAAAAACTGTGGCCTTTCACGTCAGAAAAACTGGCGTCAAAAGGCTACATATTCACAGCCCTGCAGGGGGCTAGCAGGGACCCGCCATGAAGCTCGCAGCTCTAGTTGCAGATATGGGCCCCCGTACCTCCGGGTTAGAGGCCACGCATGCGCACGGCGGCGGCCATGCTCCATGGCGGACGCAGACCGCGGAGCTGGACCTCGTCAATAGTGCCCACGATCGGCCGCGCACCCGACCCGGACCGCCCGCTCAAAAATAACCTGGGATGGTGTATGGGGGCCATGAGGTATGGGATGGCATGGGTGGGCAGCGATGGGCATAGGTAGTATGTGAGGGTTGAGGGAGATGAGGGGTGTGGGCTGGAGGGATGTATTTCATTTGTTTAAACACAGTGACGGAGCACAGAGGTACCCCGCCGCCTTCACACCTGGCAGCTGCGCATTTGTTCTGGGTCGCCCACTCCCGACTCGCTTTCAGCCTGCCCCACCCACCCTGACCGAAAACTGACCTGGGGTGGACATTGCTAAAGGTGGGGTTCACTGAACTGCAAAATCTGACATCGAGGGCGAAATTCTCCCCCAACGGCGGGATGCCCGCCGACTGGCGCCAAAGCCGGCGCCAATCAGACGGGCATCGAGCCGGCCCAAAGGTGCGGAAGGCTCCGCATCTTTGGCGGCCTAGCCCCAACATTGAGGGGCTAGGCCGACGCCGGAGGGATTTCCGACCCGCCAGCTGGCAGAAATGGCGTTTGTTTCCCCGTCAGCTGGCGCGGAAATGCGGCGCATGCGCGGGAGCGTCAGCGGCCGCTGTCAGTTTCCCAGCGCATGCGCGGGAGCGTCAGCGGCCGCTGTCAGTTTCCCGCGCATGCGCAGTGGGGAGAGTCTCTTCCGCCTCCGCCATGGTGGAGGCCGTAGCGGAGGCGGAAGGGAAAGAGTGCCCCCACGGCACAGGCCCGCCCGCGGATCGGTGGGCCCCGATCGCGGGCCAGGCCACCGTGGGGGCACCCCCCGGGGCCAGATCGCCCCGCGCCCCCCCCAGGACCCCGGAGCCCGCCCACGCCGCCTGGTCCCACCGGTAAATACCAGGTTTGATTTACGTCGGCGGGACAGGCAATTTCTGGGCGGGACTTCGGCCCATTCGGGCCGGAGAATCCAGCGGGGGGTCCCGCCAACCAGCGCGGCCCGATTCCCGCCCCCGCCCAATCTCCGGGAGCGGAGACTTCGGCAGGGGCGGGATTCACGGCGGCCAACGGCCATTCTCCGACCCGGCGGGGGGTCGGAGAATGAGGCCCAGAAAATGTGATCCAGCATGAAAATCTGGGCTGTTGTTTAGCTCAGGATATACACTGTCTGGATATTAAAAGGATCTATGGACGTCTGCCAGATGAAACTAAATGTCCCAGCTACTGTGGCCTGAGCAGTAAAATTGACCCATCCGAAATGGTGCAAAGTTCATTTGTGTGTTTGGCAACTCAATCTTTGAAACATTACATGGATGTCAGTTAAATGCCCTCAAAATCCATTCCTGATCTGACTGAGGTCAGAGAAGTATTTAAATATATGAAAAACATCTATTCATGGTTTGAGGTTATTTTGTAACAAGATTTCTGGCACTCAAAAATGAAATATTGATCTTTAATTCTCTTTGTTTGGTGCTGATCACATGAAGCTGTTGTGAAGCAGGACATGAGAGCAAATAAATGCTATTCAATTTGATCGCTGGTGACTAAATGAAACCCCTATCACTAAAAACAGTTAATCTCTTACAGAAGGCCATAGATATCGAGACTGTGGCCAGAATCTATCGCTCCCCATTAGCAGGTTCTGAGGTGGGGACGGTGATGGGGGAAGGGTAATATATCATGGATGGGACTTCCTCCAGGATTCCGCCCATACCAGCATTTTGTGGTGGGGGGCAGGCAGGTCCTCAGATGGGAAGCACATCCTTGCCCCTTAAGTCCTTTTCTTACCCCGCCTCAATTTTTAGACTGGCGGGCAACTGATGACTGAGGGTGGTAAACAGAAAAAGGTTTCACTCTTCACATGGGGATCTGTAGAGGGTTGGGGGCCCTCAATCTGAAGGACCCTTCAGACTGGGGGTGCCCTCACCACAGGGACCCGAGAGTTCCAGCCCTCCGTCCCACCAGGCCTACCCTCCGACACCGAGATCGCCTCCCCCCTCCCTCCTGACCCCATCCTGCCCCAGGGCATTCCCTATTGCCTACACTGGCCCCCCTCCCATCCCCCGGGTACCTTGGTATTTACCTCAAATGCGGACTCACATTTAATCTCAGGCCTGACGCTGCAGTACCTCTTCCATCCACTGCAGCGCTGTGCCTGGAGATGCTGGCGAGCAGTCAGCCAATCTATCTTCAGTCCAAGCCCATGGCCAATTAGAGCTCAATTGAGCAATAAATGGCAACGGGCCTGCGGGAGTCATCCCTGCAGATTCTCATAATATTGGGCGCTGAGCAATCGCTGTCCTGATAATTCAGGCCTGTGTGTTTCACTGGGTGGTGCTCTTTGTTCAACAAAGGATATTTCTAAACAATTGTGAACTACTTTGCCCATTAGTCGTTCTACTTCGTGAATTAGGGCAGCACCCTGATAATATGCTGACTCATTTACTGAGGAGCTATGGCAGCCCTGCCTGGGACGTGGGCCATAAATGCGCAGGCCTTAATATAAAATACCACTCAAAATGTTACTAGAATTTAAAAAGCAAAATATAAACAACCTGCTTTTGTTTCATTTCTAGAAATGGTGCAAAAATAAGCATCGTACAGGTCGTTTGTTTTTGGATGGATAATGAATGTCTTTTACTGTTGACAGAAGTTCTGTGATTACAACAGATCTGACTTAAAATTCCACTGAAAGTAGCTGAAAAAAGTGCAAGATAATGAACAAATTGGAAGAGGGAAGCTTCCTCTCTGCGTTATGCATAATGAAAAGGACAACCTATTTCAAAGGAACAGATTTATGGTTCCATTAACACACAGCACAGAGGAAACCTCCTGCACTCTCAGGGAAGATAATGAGGTTCCAAATAATATTCCTGTAACATACATTTCTGCTTGATGTTCTTGTATTTCAATATTGCAATCAGTCCTGTTGTTCTCATCCACCAATCTGTACAGCTGACAATACATATTTTCTCGTGAGGCAAGAAAGCCCATTGTACAGTAGTTCAGAAAGCAATTTGTCTCTTAAAAGGCTAAATTTCTTCCTGGAACATTGGCTTCTGGGCTCAGATGGTGGGAACTTTCTCCCTGTCATCGTTCGCAGTGGTGGAGTGGGAGTACAGTGTTACACTTGATGCACCAGCTCCACAATGCAGCTCCCGGTAACAGTGCAGGTGGTACACTCGGACTGCAGCTAGACGCGAAGGGGAACGTTTCCCTTGAGGTGGCCAGTCTCCAAACCTTTGAATAATTTACTGGCTGACACTGAGTGCTCATCAGCAAACTGCAGATCAGGTGCTAAGTTGGCATGGGTTAGCATGGGGGTTTTAAGGGGTCATGTGAATGGGTGGTGGCATGAGTTGGCACAGTTGGAATGGAGGGGGCATGGAGAGCCTGGTGAAGTCATTGGTGCATGGTAAAACTTACCTCTCGATAGGTTCCCAAATCGAGACTCTGATTCGCAACCCCTCTCAGGGGCTGTGAACCACAGGTCATCAGAATTTGGCTCGACTCCATGGAAAACATGGAGGATGAGGAGATGTCTGCCCCTGCAACGGAGTCAGCTCGGGAATGCAAGGGTGGACTTGCCCCATGGCAGTGAAAATTGGGGGTCCTGGGAATGGGGGCAGGAATCTTGTAATCTTGTGCCGCCCGTGATTTTTAAATGGCTGCAGAGTTGTTTAGATTCCATGAACATATGGGCCATTCGTGTCAATCAATGTCAGCCTTCTTCCCTGAACTCACATCTGTGAGGAATTGTGGTGAGATTGCTGAAATAAACTTTACAGAGCATTCAGAAAGCTAGCATGTCAGGACTCTTTCACGTCATCAGTCCGAGCTGGATTTAAACCCATGCTTCAACAGTGAGGGGTAACTTGTTCATTCATATAACCATCCAATAGTCCTCCCTGAACAGGCCAGACAGAGCGTGGTACTCATGTCTGACACTCTTGACTTTGTTCAGGATTAGGCAGCACACCTAGACTGTTGGCACTCAGGGAGATGTGAATCTTTGGAATTACCCACCAAGAACGCTGTGGATACTCAGTCAGTGAATGTATTGAAGGCCGAGATCAATATATTTTTGGACACCTGTGAATATAGGCTTGAGCTGATAAATGACAAGTAGAATCCACGCCACACAATGATCAGCTCCAACAAGGGAAAATCGCCCTTTGACAATCAATGTCATTACAATAGCTGAATCCCCCACCACTAACATCCTGAGGCTAATCATTGACCAGAAACTTACCAGGATCAATCACATAAATATTGTGGCCACAAAGAGGTCATTGGCTGGGAGATCCACGGTGATTAACTCACTTCCCTATTCCCCAAAGCTTGGCCAACATCGACAGAGGTACAAATCACAAGAGTGATGGCATACTCTCCACTTGTCTCAGGAAACCCACGGCAAAGTAACCCACTTCATTGTCAAAATTATGAATTTACATTCATCATTTTAAATATTCACTCCTTCCACCAAATGTGCATAGTGGCAACAGTCCTTACCAACTACAAGATGCACAGCAGCAACGCACCAAGATTCTGTCATGAGTGCGGGGGGGGGGGGGGGGGGGGATACCTCCAGTTAGGGGGTCCCTGTGGCAGGTTCCTTTAGTTGGGAGGCCCAGTGGGGGGTTTCCATTTTTAGGGAGAGGGTGGTCCCTCTAGTTATGCGATTCCTGTGGGGGGTTCTTTTAGTTAGGGGGCCCTGTGGGGGATCTCTCTATTTAAGGGGTCTTTAGGGGGGGTCCGTGTAGTTAGCGGGTCCCTGTGGAGGGTTCCTTTAGTTAGGGGGTCCCTGTGGAGGGGTCTCTCCATTTAAGGAGTCATTGGGCTTCCCTGTAGTTAGGACGTCCCTATGGAGAGTTCTTCTAGTAAGGGTCCCTGTGGAAAGTTTCTTTAGTAAGGTGGTCCCTGTTGGGGGGGGGTCTCCCTATTGAGGGAGAGAGGGGTCGCTCTAGTTAGGGGATCCCTGTGGCAGATCTCCCTGCCGGGGTGGGGGGGGGGGCTGGGGGGAGGGTTGGGGGGGGGGGGGGGAGTGGTTCAGGGGAAGGGGGCACCCAGAAAATACAGGGTGGGGGCTGTCTGGCGATGCAGGGAGGGGTCTCATTTGTGGTGCGGGTTGGGGTGGCTGACTGCGTGCCTTCGATATCGAGCCACCCACTCAAAATGGCAGCCCGATAGCAGGATTCCCTCGTACTCCTCGCCATGCAAATTCAGCTCCGGTGTGAGAACATTGGGCAGAATTTACCGGCTCTTCACGCTGGTGGGATATTCCGGTCCCACCGACAGCGCCCCTGGTTTCCTGGCGATGAGGGGTGCGTTCAACGGGAAATCCCATTGACAATGGCGGAACCAGAGGATCTGACTTGCGGACCACCTCCACTGCTGAAAAACACGTGGCAGGCAGCGCAGAAAATTCCGCCCATAGTCTTCCAGGGAATGTCGCCCGATATCTTTCCTTAAATAAGGGGGCCAAAACTGGGTAACTTGGACATTCTGAGTTCTCCCTCCGTGTACCCGAACAGGTGCCGGAGTGTGGCGACGAGGGGATTTTCACAGTAACTTCATTGCAGTGTTAATGTAAACCTACTTGTGACAATAAAAATCATCAAATCATCATCAAAACTGTTCACATTACTCAGATGTGGTCTCACCAATACCTTGCCCAGTTGCAGCAAGACTTCCCTACCCTTTTACTCTAAACTCCTTGAAATAAGGGTCAACATTCCATAAGCCTTCCTGATTACCTGCAGCACCTCTGTGCTGGCTTTCTGTGTTTCGTGCACAAGTACCCCCAAGTCCCTTTGTGTTTCAGCTCACTGGATCGTTACCCTGGATCTGCCTCCGGGGCAGCACGCTGGGTGTAACCTACACACCACATGGACCGCAATGGTTCAAGCAGCTCACCACCACCTTCTCAAGGGAAAACAGGGATGAGCAATCTAGCCAGTGAAGCCCACATCCCCAAACAAATATAACAAAACAATTGAGTGATACAGGAATTGGGGGCACAAGCGGGAATGGATGTCAAACATCAGCCTTGATCTTATTGAATGGTAGCCATGATGTGGAGATGCCGGCGTTGGACTGGGGTGAGCACAGTAAGAAGTTTTACAACACCAGGTTAAAGTCCAACAGGTTTGTTTCGATGTCACTAGCTTTCGGAGCGCTGCTCCTTCCTCAGGTGAAAGCTAGTGACATCGAAACAAACCTGTTGACTTTAACCTGGTGTTGTAAAACTTCTTATTGAATGGTGACCAGGCTCGAGGCACCATGTGGTCTACTCCTGCTCAGAAGAACATAAACTCAAATTCTATTACTTGTTATGTATGCTATAGGTCTATGTTAATGCTAGAAAGCCGAGAAGAGGGAGCACACCAGATACTTACTGAAATCAGACACTGAAGAAAGCATCTCACATAAGAACATAGGGCCGGATTCTCCGGTGCCCCAGCCAAGCGTTTTTCGGCGGCACACCGTTTGCTGATGATGGAATTCTCTCTTCCTGCTGCCTGTCAATGGGATTTCCCATTGAAACTACCCCATGGCGCCAGGAAACCCACAGGAAAAGCAAATCCCAACGGCCGGAAAATTCCGCCCATAAGAAATCGCAACATTTAGTCCCTCAAACCTGCTTCAGCATTAAATAAGACTAGTTATTCAGCTAGTTTGGCTCAGCCTTCCTGCAATATTCCCGTATCCTTGAGATCCCTTAATGTCTCTCACTTCTGAGAATAAAGCAGTTGCACTTTAATGAACTGAAGCTTTTCCTGCAATGGAGACTCCCAGTCCCAAAGTCTTTCCTAATTACAAGTATCGGCTGGGATTTTCCGCTCCTGCCCACCACGGGGCCAGAAATTCCTGCCCAAAAAACAATGGAGCTTTTGCTGGTCGGTCAAACATCCTGACCCGCCCGTGGTGATTCCCACCGCAGCCGGGAATGGAAAACCCCAGCCGATTAAGTGAATCAGTAGCGAACCTTCTCCAATTGTTCCAGTGTCCGAACGGTGAGGAAATGAATGTGAGTGTTGGTCGGAACGAAAGCTGCCGAAGGAAGTAGCAGCTTCTCTGTCACACCAAAGCAATGCATTCTGGGGAAAAAAGCTCAGTCGCTCGGACAAGTATGAAAGTTGCCTATTTATATCCCTGTGCATGCTTTCTGTGGCTCACTGCAAGTGAAAAAGATCACAGCAAAATGCAAGAAAGCATGTGAAGTGTGTAAGAGCCTAGGACTAGCTGACATCCCAATTGAATGCTGCACAATGGACCCTCACTGCTATCACTCTAGAAGACAAACAATAATCCTTAGAATAAACAACACAGAGAACCAATTGTGGTGCCTAGGCAGTTCCCTTTTCGAGCTCTTATCAGCCAGGCTGACCTTTTCAAATATCTTTCTTGCTACTGGGGGAGTGTGTCTCTTAACAGTTATAAATTTCTGCAGCCCTGAGATAAAAACAATTCCTTTCATTGAGGTTCAATCAACACATTTCCTATATTCATTCATCTAGAAATAAAACAGTTACTATTGCTTGCAATGGCGTGTCTCACTATGCCATTCAAGAAAGGAGAGAAATCTTGCTGTTTCCGAGACTAAATGTAGGACCGAAGGAGCGCGTAACCGTATTGTGAGGTCAAGGCTTTTGTGTTGAACAAAACCAGACATTTTTATCTTCTGACCACTGCATTCTTCTAAACGAGCAGGCGCAAGAAGTGCGATGAAGGTAACAGAGCGTTCAGCTCTTTGAAGAACACAACCAAACGGCAAATTGAGGATTCATGCTCCGTTGGATCATGCATCTTCTAAGACATAAAGAACACTCTCTCAAATTGGGGGCTGGAGCGGGAATTTGGTGCCAGGTTTATTAATAATAATAATCGCTTATTGTCACAAGTAGGCTTCAATGAAGTTACTGTGAAAAGCCCCTAGTCGTCACATTCCACCGCCTGCTCGGGGAGGCCGGTACAGGAATTGAACCCGCGCTGCTGGCATTGTTCTGCATTACAAGCCAGCTGTTTAGCCCACTGTGCTAAACCAGCCCCTTCAACCTTGTGACCAGTCAAAGGGACGAGGGATTAGCAGGTGCTCAGGATGTTGGTGATGGGCGGTGGTATAAAGGCGCCGAGTGATCGGTGTGCGGGGGTCAGGAGGTTGGGAGTGGGCCTAAAGGATTGAGGAGAACAGTGTGGCAGGCCTAGGCAGAGGTTTAAGGTGATCAAGGCGGGTGTGTTGGCAGAGGGGCTGGAGGAGATCAAGGTTCGAGGAGAAGGGGCCTGTGCCGCAGTTGAGATTCCCAGTTTTGGAGCTGCTATAAAAACACCGTGGGCTGAAGTTTCCTGTTGGCAGAAGAGCATTGAGGGAGCACTCCTTTAACTCTGCCCTGATCCATGTTCCTCTGGCAGGGTTATTTCGGATGCACAATTGTCTCGTGGCAGGACTTCTATCACTACGAGCGGACTCAATGTTAGTGAAGAGGGTAATGAGCTACGATGGCCCTGCTGCTATACATCCTGAAAAAAACAAGGGGCTTTGAGACAGAAAAGGGCCCTGGATAATCAAATCTGCAGGCCTTGACAGAAACTGAAGCCTACCAAAATATTTAAGGCCTGAGGGATAATTTGGAAATGGAGGTGGTTTCTGCAATGCTGTTTACTTCCATTAGGAAATGTTGGAGCGATAGATACCACTCCTCTAATGTATATTTGTAGAAGTAGTTCAATAAAAATCTAGTTATCGTCCATTCTCATTTGGATCTATTATTTTTTATAAATCGCCTACAATGTTGCAACCAAGTTCAACATCTGCTTCAGGATTAGTGTCTGACCTTTCTCTTGGGAACCCTGCATCCACTTGGGCAGAAAACTGACTTTACGCCTTACCTTTCTGCCCCCTTCTCTTATGCTTATGCTTTGGGGCCATGGGTTCAAACCCCACCACTGCAGTGGGAGGCATTTGAATTCAATTAATAATAAATCTGGAATATAAAGTTAGTTTCAGTAACGGTGACCATGACAACTATCATTGACTGTTGCATAAACTCATGTTCACCAAAGCCCTTCAGGGACCTTACTTGGTCTGGCCTACATGTGACCCCAAACTCACAGCAATGTGGTTGATTCTGCAATGGTCCTAGCAAGTCACCCAGTTCAAGGGCAGCTAGGGATGGGCAACAAATGCTGGCCTTGCCAGCAATGCACCCCCCCCCCCCCCCCCCCCCACAACGAAGGAATAAACAAAAAGCTAATCATTTGGATTAGGAACAGCAACACAAATACTTAGATAGCGCCTTTAACATTATAAAACATCCCACTTCACAGGTGCATTACGCAAAATACAACACTGAGCCGCAAAAGGAGATATGAGGCCAGATAACCTCAAGCTTGGTCAAAGAGGTAAGTTTTAAGGAGTGCCTTCAAGGAGGAGAGAGAAGTGGGAAGGTGCAGGGAGGGAATTCCAGAGCTTGGGACCGAGGCCACTGAAGTCAAGGGTGCTAATGGTGGAATAATTAAAATCGGGGACGCTGATGAGGTCAGAATTAGAGGTGTGTTGATATCATAGAGGGCTATGGGACTAGAGGAGATTACAAAGGTTGGGAGGAGCAACCTAGGCCATATGGAGGGATTTGAAAACAAGGATGAGAATTTTAATATGAATAAGTTGCTTAAGCAGGAGCCAAAGCAGGTCAGCAAACAATGGGGTGATTGGTGAATTGAACCTGGTGTGAGTTAGGACACCAGCAGCTGAATTTTGGATGACCTCAAGTTTACAGAGTGAAATGTGGGAGGCCAGGCAGGAGTGCACTGGAAAAGTATGTTAATGTCTTTGATATTGCCAGTTTAACTTATTGTTTCTCTTTACAGAGGCTAATTGACCTTCTGTATATGTCCAAGATTTTATGTTTCTCTTCAGATTTTCAGAGTTTGCTTCCGTTTATTTCTGCAATAGCTGTAATTGCCTCTATGCTGGGAAAGAAACCATTACCCGAGACCAAGGGCAGAATTTTAGCGGCCACATCGCGTTGAGGGGTGTGCCCGTAAAATGCAGAGAGCCATTCAAAAGTCCATTGACGTTGGCGGGACTCGAAGATCCCATTGGTGGGAGGGACCGTAAAATTCCACCCACAACATTTCTGTGTGCAGTTTCCAGAAATGACAGCTAAACACAAGAATGTGACCATTGTGACCATTTTCCACATCAAAGGTCCAAGGCTGTTCATGAACTAATCAGGTAACTTTAAGGCATTCGTCAACTCCACACACATACTCTTGGATTTCAGTAAGCTTGCCCTTTGTTTTAATAGAATACAGAAAATGAAAATGTGTCAGCATTTATACTTCGCTCCAATCCAAAAACTTAACAACACGAAAGCTGGCCTCAACAGAATCTATTTGTCAAGTTATTAGCATAAAAATAATATCACACAGCAGACATCAGTGACCTTCACATGAGTGCAAAATGATGCAAGCCTGCTAATTTGAACAGGGGTACATCTTCAAGAGGGATGCACAGATATGCTAACCTTGTCAATGTAGATCTATAGTCTTGTCGCCGAGAGAGATGCGTGTGCTTTGTTACAATTAATGTAATTTTTCTGTACAAGCTATACCAGTAAAATGTAATTAATGCTTTCATCCTAGTATGTTGTGTTTGAAACTCCTGGAATGTAATAGCTTCGCTTTCTTTCTGTGAGCAGGGTATCTGAAGAGTGAAGGTAACCAATTCCGATGCTAACCTGACTTGACAGTAAGCAAGGAGTTATTATCTGCAACAAGATTTTAATTTACTTTCACTTTCTGGTTTTAATGGATTTTTCAAAACTTTGTTTCTGCTGTGAAGCTATTCATTAATTTCTTCTGCTGATTAATTCTCTTCTTATATTGTCTGCCATATGCCCCATACTAAACAACTTACTCGGCTAAATTGTAGGAACTAGTCTTGACTGTATATATTCTGCAGAAATAAGCATTTTTGTGTTTCCATTAAAAAACGGTTTTCTCCAAATACACAGCAACCTGAGAAAGGGAGACGATAAGTTAAACTGTCTGGTAGAGATCCAGAGACGGAGAGAGCTTTGGGTCGGCACGTCCTCATCCTACCACAACAATAATAACAATGCATGGACAATACAAGCTGGATCATGGCCATTAAATAAAAATGTGGGTGTCACTAACAAGGCCTTCTTTTATTATTCATCCTTACCTTAGCATGGTTCATTTCTATCCCTCTCTCACCTTCAATGGCCCAAATTTGACTCTTCTCTCCTTTTCGTGACTACCCTGACTTAATTTCTGGGGATAGCTATTGCAATGTTCATTACAAGCCCACAGACTGCACAATGTCTTGATTACACTTCTCCTCACCCTGCTTTCTGTAAGCTCTCGATTCCATTTTCCAAATTTCTCTGCCTCCATCACATCTGTGCAGATGAGCCAACTTCCCATATCAATGTTTCCGCTTTCCCCAACCAAGGATCCCCTCGCTGGGAATTCTTCAGTGAGTAACTCACAACCTGATTCTCCAAAGCCTGTCCACCAGCTGCTTCGCACAAGTCAGGAGTGTAATGGAATACTCGCCACTTGCCTGGATTATAACAACAACACTCAAGAAGCTCAACACCATCCAGGACAAAGAATCCACTTGATTGGCACCCTATCCACTACCTTAAGTAGTCACTCCCTCCACCACTGACGCACAATGGCAGTCGTGTGTACTGTCTGCAAGGTGCACTTCAACTATTCATCAGGCTCCTCCTGTGCCTTCTAAACCCATGATCTCTACCACCTCAAAGGACAAGGATAGCAGATGCGTGGTAACACCACCTCCTGCAAGTTCCCTTCCAAGTTGCACACCATCTTGACTTGGAACTATATCGCTAGTCCTTTATTCTTGCTGGGTCAAAATTCTGCAACACTTTTCCGAACCGCATTGTGAATGTATCTACATCACATGGCCTGAGGAAGGCGACTCAGCACCATCTTCCCAAGGGCAATTAAATAAATAAAAAGGGATGAGCAATAAATGTTGCCCGCCAGCGATACACCCGCCCCTTGAAAGAATTCTAAAAATGTCCTGTCCCCACTAGTGTGATTCCATCACTAAAAATATCTTCCTCTTCAGCAGACTAAAGGGGCCACTTGATTAACATCCTTCCCAATCATCCTTCAAACCCTTCCTCAGGGGCTGGTTTAGCACAGCGGGCTAAATAGCTGGCTTGCAATGTGGAACAATGCCAGCAGCGCGGGTTCAATTCCCGTCCCGGCCTCCCCGAACAGGCGCCGGAATGTGGCGACTAGGGGCTTTTCACAGTAACTTCATTGAAGCCTACTTGTGACAATAAGCGATTATTATTATTATTCCCACAGACCTTTCCATGCAAGCGTAGGAGGCACAGCAGCTGCCATTTTACCTCAGCCCTTCTCACTATTCAAGGGCTCAAGCAATCCTTCCAGGTGAAAATCTGATTTATTTGCATTTTTCCAATTTAGTATTCTACATTCCCTGCTCGTAATATCACCTCCTCTACATTGGAGAGACCAAACGCTGATTGGATGACTGCTTTGCGGAATATCTCTCTTCAGTTCACAGGTGTGACCCTGAGCTTCCAGTTGCTTTCTTTTAATGCCCTGCTCTTCTCCCTCTCTGACCTCCCTGTCCTGGGCCTCTTACACTGGCCCAATGAACTCTATTCTCTGCTGGCTGACCTTATGACACTTAACATTCAGTTCAACAATTTGAGACTATAACCCTCATTTCAGGTTCTGCCAGATTATTCTTCTCTCTTTGTGTTTCTTTTTGGACAGCAGTTATTGGTAATAATTCTGTTTGCCCCATTTACACCTCCTCGAGGCACTTACTTTTTCTTTACTTGTTTTATGACCATTTCTACTCTCACCTCTTTTTCATGAATTTCCGCTGCTTTCACCCTCTCACAGACCTTGCCCTTTATTCTTTCATCCCCTCCCAACTTTTCCCTTCCTTGTTTGAAAACTGTTGTATTTCGGAGCACTTCCAGTTCTGATGATGGCTCAGTGAACTGAACTGTTAACTTGGTTTCTTTCTCCACAGATGCTGCTGGACCTACTGCATAATTACAGCATTTCTGTCTTTCCTTATTGCCCAATCCTAGTTTCCCTGAGGTGGGCAGGCTTTTTGAGCCATTGTCGTTTGTCTGATGCTCCAAAATGCTGTTGCGCAGTTCCAGGATTTTGAACCAGCGCTGATAAGCGAATGATTGTACATATGCCCAAATGAGGATGGTGTGTGACTTGAATGGGATCTTGAAGGCGATGGTACCTCTTACCCCTCTGCCCTTGCCTTTCTAGGCGCGGAGGTCAGGCTTTGGGCGGGGATGTTGCCGAAAGAAGCCGTGACGGTTTTCTACATCCTATGGATTAAGCGTCCTCTGGATGGGACATGATGCAGCAACAGAACATTGGGGATGTTCAGTTTAGTGGAAAAGGTACCAATTGTCAGGACCATTTGCGTTTGTTGTGTCCGATGCACTGGGCTGTTTCTTGATTTTATGTGGAATGAATGAAATTGGCTGAACATCTGTGATGGTTAAAATCTCAGGCGGAGGCCAAGAAGGACTATCTACTTGGCACTTCTGTTAAAGACAGTTTCAATCCTGCATCGTGGTCCTTTGAAATCACATTCTGATCTTTGACGTCATTAATGTTGAGAATGTTTACAGAGCTCCTTTTTTCATTTTAGTGTTTTAATTGTGCACCAGTCCACAATTGGATGGGACAATGGCTTCCAAAGTTTTAACAGGTGCATTTATTTTGTGATGTCAGTGGTCTATCTATAACATATTGCTCTCAGAGATGAACATGCACGTAGTCCCAGTTTGTGGCTTCATCATATTTGGCACCTCATTTTCAGAATGCCTGGTGTTGCTGCCAAAATGCTCTTCCATATTCCACATTGAACCAAAAACCAGGGTGGCACGGTAGCACAGAGGGCGGCACGGTAGCACAGTGGTTAGCACAGTCGCTTCACAGCTCCAGGGACACAGGTTTGATTCCCGGCTTGGGTCACTGTCTGTGCGGTGTCTGCACATTCTCCCCGTGTCTGCGTGAGCTTCCTCCGCGTGCTCCGGTTTCCTCCCACAATCCAAAAATGTGCAGATTGGGTGGATTAGCCATGCTAAATTGCCCCTTAGTGTCCAGGAAGGTTGGGTGGGGTTGTGGGGATGGGGTGGAGGTGTGGGCTTGAGTGGGATGCTCTTTCCGGGCCGGTGCGAACTCGATGGGCCGGGAGGCCTCCTTCTGCATTGTAAATTCCATGAAGATAGGTTGCTTACACAGACGGTGGAGAAAGAGATATTTATATAGCACCTTTGGCAACCACAGGATATCCAAGTCAGTGAGCGACCTTTGAACTGTTGTTGCTGTTGTAATGCACAAAACACAGCAGTCAATTTGTACACAAAAAGCTCCCACAAAAAGGAATGCGATAATAACGGCTCGCCGAAGTCGTATCTTATGAGGTTTAATGTCCACCTGACAGGACAGACAGAGCCTTGGTTTAAAGCCCCATCTGAAAGCTGGCACCACCACCAACGCGGCACTCCTTCAGTACTGCCCTGAACTGTCGCCCCCTTGGCTTTGCATTCAAATTCTTTAAGTGTAACTTCACCACAACCTTCTGTCTCTGGCCCACATCTGACACAGGGGCCGAAATTCTCCTGCCGTCGGGATTCTCTTTTCCCGCCGGCGTAGGGTGGCTTTAATGGGAAATCCCATTGACAAACGATGCGAGTAGAGAATCCCGCCACCAGCGAACAGCGCCCCGCAGAGAAACACGGGGCAGGGCGACGGGAGAATCCAGCCCAGGTGGCTTGCTGGATTCACCATGTTAAAAGTAACTAATTATCTCATGTCCCTTAAGACATTTTAACAATTTAAGTACTATGTCCCTGCAAGTAATTTTTAAAATAAATATTTATCTTTGATCAGGTTACTATAACCTTTTTTGTGAACAAAATATTTCTGCTCAGAATTATTACTTCATATAGGCATGATTATTGTACTTAACTTTAGTTCAATTACAAGACTACAGTTTAATTAGTCTCTATATCCATGTAGATGGTTCCATTCAAATATGTAATTCTTCCCTAAATATTTCCAAGTCTAGAATTCCAACATGCCAAATTGCTTCCTTCTCAGACCACTTATTCTGTTATCAATTGTAATTCTGATCTAATGCTGTCTTAAGCCTTCACTTAATTAATCACGCTTTGAGAGCAATGAGCATCATTAGAACCGTGCTAAATTTGAACATAAAGAGAGATTTCAAAAATTATGCAGAAAATTACTTGACAACCATCAGGAAAAAAATGCTTGAATATCTTTTGTTGGGTGAACAGGAGATTGAAAAGTCATAAGCTTTCAGATGCAGGGACGCCTGATTTTTGCTTTGCCTAATGAAGGGTTTCTATGATCTAAATCTCTGTCTGATCATTGCTCAAGCATGTTGACACCAAATCAAATTTCTCATCATTTGCAAAAATAGCAAAGCAAGCTGAGGTACACAAGAAAAGTAAATAACAACAGGTTACATTTATACAACTGCTTCACAGGAACATTATTAAATGAAATCGGGCACTGAATCACATCAGGGGATATGAAGAGAGGTGACCATATGCTTGGTCAGATGTAGGTTCAAAGGAGCATCTTAAAGTAGGAGGAGGAAAAGGTATAGAAGTGAAAGGGGCTTCAGGAGGGAATTCCAGAGTTTAGAGATCAGGCCCATATGGCTGAGATTAAGATCGGGATGCATAAGAGTACAGAATTGAAGGAGTGACGAGGGGCGTCATTCTCCGACCCCCCGCCGGGTTGGAGAATCGCCGGGGGCTGCCGTGAATCCCGCCCCCGCCGGTTGCCGAAGTCTCCGGTACCGGATATTCGGCGGGGGCGGGAATCGGGCCGCGCCGGTTGGCGGGCCCCACTGCTCGATTCTCCGGCCCGGATGGGCCGAAGTCCCGCCGATAATTTGCCTGTCCTGCCGGCGTGGATTAAACCACCTTTTGAACGGTGGGACAAGGCGGCGTGGGCGGGCTCCGGGGTCCTGGGGGGGGGGCGTGGGGCGATCTGGCCCCTGGGGGTGCCCCCACGGTGGCCTGGCCCGCGATCGGGGCCCACCGATCCGCGGGCGGGCCTGTGCCGTGGGGGCACTCTTTCCCTTCCGCCTCCGCCACGGTCTCCACCATGGCGGAGGCGGAAGAGACTCCCTCCACTGCGCATGCGTGGGAAAGTGTCAGCGGCCGCTGACGCTCCCGCGCATGCACCGCCCCGAGATGTCATTTCCGCGCCAGCTGGCGGGGCAACAAAAGCCGTTTCCGCCAGCTGGCGGGGCGGAAATTCCTCCAGCGTCGGCCTAGCCCCTCAATGTTCGGGCTCGGCCCCCAAAGATGCGGAGAATTCCGCACCTTTGGGGCGGCGTGATGCCCGTCTGATTGGCGCCGTTTTGGGCGTCAGTCGGCGGACATCGCACCATTTCGGGAGAATTTTGCCCGAGATCTCAGTCAGGCTGTAGGAGTCTATTAATGCACCAACCACCATTAGATTGTAAAATAAAATGTGGAATATCCATATCAATGGATGGAGAGGAAGATGATTTGTTGTGGAGGAATGATTCTGACATCTGATCCAGCGTGGGATCCTTAAGATGATACCACAACCAAAGTCACTCAGTATGAATTTGATGAAAACCCTTAGATGTAGGAGCAAAAGTAGGCCGTTCGGCCCATTAAGTCCGCTCTGCTATTTAATGAGATCATGACTGACTTGACATGATGTGACAATCCTCAACTCCACTTTCCCACCTTGTTCCCATAACTTTTGATCCCCTTACTGATTAAACATCTGTCTATCTCAACCTTAAACATACTTAACGAGCCAACCTCTACAGCTCTCCACGGTAAAGAATTCCACAGATTCACTACCCTCTGAGGGAAGAAATTCCTCCTCATCTCTGTTTTAAATGGGCAGCCTCTGAATCTGAGATTATGCTTTATGGTCCTAGACTCTCCCACAAAGGGAAACATCTGTCAGGCCCCCTGCTAAATGTCTCAATTGGGTCACCTCGCATCCTTCGAAACTCCAATGAGTACAGGCTCAACCTATTCAACCTCTCCTCATAAGAAAATCCCTCCATACGTGGGATGAACCTAGTGAACCTTCTCTGAGCTGCCTCCAATGCCAGTATATCTTTCCTTAGATAAGGAGACCGTACTGCATTGGTGAGACCGCACTTGGAGCATTGTGCACAGTTTTGGTCCCCTTATTTGAGGAAAGGTGTTTAGAAGAATGAGGGGAGATCTAATTGAGGTATACAAGATGCTAAAAGGTACGGATAAAGTAGACGTGGAGCTGATGCTTCCTCTTGTGGGTGATTCTAAAACGAGAGGTCATAATCTTAGAATAAGAGGAAGCAAATTTAAAACAGATGTGAGGAGAAACTACTTCTCCCAGAGGGTTGTGAATCTGGAATTCGCTACCCCAGAGTGCGGTGGATGCTGGGACATTGAGTAAATTTAAGGAGGAATTAGACTGATTTTCAATTGATAATGGGCTGAAGGGTTATGGAGAATGGTCAGGATGGTGTAGTTGAGGTCAGGATGGGATCAGCCATGATCACATTGAATGGTGTTTAGGCTCGGGAGGCTAAATTGCCTACTCCCGCTCCGAAGCCATGTGTTCTCGGTGTCATAATATACACATCAGTATATGATGGTGCAGAGGCACACACTGACTGACACACTGCAAGACCAATTAGCACACACAACACAGCAGCCAATCACCAGTTAGGGCACGGTCACTATAAAGACAGAGGGCACTAGTTTTCCCACTCATTCGGGATGCAGCCTCTGAGACAGGCCGTAGCACAAACATCCACCATGTGCGAGCAGTATAGGCTGGTCAGGTTCGGCATAAGTCTTCAGTCAATCTATCACAGTGTCGACCCACAGTGCAAGTATGTTTGACAGCTCTTAGTTAAATAAAACAGTTGTACTATTACAAATGTTGGTTGCCTGTCTATGTTACTGCTAAGGTAAACGCAGTCTCCACAGATCCAGAGTACCCAACACATCATGGTACCAGTATGTGATGTTAGAGTTTAATAGACCTACCTTCAAGCGATCTGCCTTCAACCAGCAATCAGTCATCCGGTAGTATGGACAGCGTCCGCCCTCCCCCGCCGCTCCGCATCACCGGCAACCTCGGTGCGAACTGGAAAATCTTTAAACAACGATTCCAGCTATACTTCGAAGCTACAGACCTGGAAGCTGCTTCAGACGCCAGGAAGATTGCTCTCTTCCTTTCCAAGGCTGGGGACCACGCCATCCATATCTTCAACTCTCTCACTTTCGCTGAAGGTGAAGACAAGTCCAAGTTCAACACAGTCCTGCTCAAATTTGACAGTCACTGACATCGAGGTAAATGAAAGTTTTGAGCGCTATGACTTTCAACAGCATCTGCAGGGTAAGGATGAACCTTTTCAATCTTTCGCGCAGTCCTGCAATTACAGCTCCAGCTCCGACTCGATGATCCATGACCAGATTGTTTTCGGTGTGCAATCGGACCCCCTACGCCAGCAGCTCCTCAAGGTTCAACAGCTCAAACTTGCGATAGCCATCGAGACCTGCGTTCTGCATGAACACGCCACTAACCGATACTCGCACATTCAAGCGGCTGAAACGGCGCGGCAAGGTCCCCACAAGGCAGAGCGGGTGCAAGCCATTAAACAACTCCAGGGCCTAAGCCTGGATGAGGGCAGCCATTTCGCGCGCTTTTCGCGGGCTCCCGCGCATGCACGCACTGACCGAGGAGACGGCGAGGCCGAAGACCGCACTACGCAGGCGCGCACTACGTACGACGGCACCGCGCATGCGCGGTGGCTTTCCCGAACGTTCTGACATCACGACGTGCGGCAACTGTGGCTCCGCCCACTTAAAGAGGCAATGTCCTGCAAAATCCTGACGCTGTCTCCAATGTGGCAAGCTTGGCCACTATGCAGCCCTGCTCAACCTACTACCTCTCGTCGCTCCAGCCAGCCACGCAGGGATATCCGAACCATCCAGCCACCGGTCTCCGATTCCGACTCCGACTTGATTTCGGACCTTGACACTGAGGGCCCTAAAGCACCATTTCGGGTGGGCATCATCACCAAACACAAGATGCTCCAGAAGACAAAAGCCAAGTCTCTCCCAATATTCAGCATTGATCCGGACGGCGAATGGTGTGCCACCCTCACGGTCAACCGATCCCGCATCCGATTCCGCCTGGACACCGGCGCTTCGGCCAACCTCATTGCGCGGTCTGACCTCGAAAGCCTCCATGTCAAGCCTACCATCCTGCCATCCGCCTGGACACATCACTAGGTAGGAGATGCTCTGGCTGATTTTGCAATCCAGCTCTTGGCCTGTAGCATTGTAGGTAGCAGATGAGGAACATATCAGCCATGATCGAATGGCGGAGCACACTCGAAGGACCAAATGGCCTACTTCTGTTCCTACATCTTATGAACTTATGAACATGGACGCAGAATTAAATTAGTGGATCGGCAATTGTTTATTGTTTCTAAATAATTTAGAATTGAATAGTCTTTAAGATCCTTCTTGTGCAGATAACAAAAGGGGCACATTTTCTTCAAATATAAGACGTTCATTCAGATAAATGTTGTTGCTATTTGAGGCACCCAGTGGGCACATTAATCGGCAAGCGAGATACGAAAAAAAATCTTTGTTTCACTTCTGATGGTCTTTACTCTGAAAGACTTGAGACACTGGCTCAATATTGCATTAGACCATCTCGAAAACTAAAAGCTCAATCCAATTATAACTGCTCTTTCACAGCACCGTAAATTACTGAGCTAGCCTGTCTCGGATAATAGGGAGGGGTGGAGGAACGATT
Organism: Scyliorhinus torazame; assembly: GCF_047496885.1. NCBI lineage: Eukaryota > Metazoa > Chordata > Chondrichthyes > Carcharhiniformes > Scyliorhinidae > Scyliorhinus > Scyliorhinus torazame. The sequence goes on along the minus strand of NC_092717.1, from coordinate 220,737,100 downwards.
TGTCACTTGGGCAGCCGTAGCTCATCATCTTATGTTTTACAACAGGCTGGATTTGACAACGAGTGTCAAGGAATCCTGAGGGGATTTATGAAGTCTACTGAAAGCCAGACCCAGACTAAAATCTCAAGGCTTTACATACAAATATGCTGCAAGAAAGTGCTGCAACTATAAACCTGACAAACAAGTTCAACGGTAACCTGAATACAAGCGCATGGGCAAAAATAAATGGGCAACTTGGAACCTTCTGATGTCACTGCTTTTAGTAACAATCTATGCTCACTAACAAGCTGCGAGAAAGAATTCCTACCCAAATCAAATGACATTTCGGGCAAGGTAAAACCTGAGATAATGAGGGAGCACACAGCCACATGGCCACCTTCAGTTAAAGGGAAATAACTGGCTGCCAAAATTGACCACCCATTTTACAATCATTTTGCTTTTAATGAGTATTTCTGCCTCAGCTGCGAATATTAACGGCACAAAGTGAAAAGCTAGCCCAGGGATACTAGAGGGGTAAATTTTCACTTTCACCGTAGGGGCATTTTTTTTGCTGAGTGTATTGTCTGACTGTTATAGAATCGCTCTAATTTCTGGCCCATTGTTTCCAACGGAATGGAATTGGTGAAAGTCTATGGTGAGCAGAATATGTCCTCCGTCAGAGCATTGACCAAGCAGGGAGGATGAAAATGTGCAATTATAGCAGGCTGCTCCCAGTATAATCACCGAGCCAGTCGCACTGCCGGCAATTGCATCTCAGGATTTCCATTAGATCCCGATGTCGAGATTTCGAAGCCTGTGGGAAATTTCAGCAGACTGTGCCTAATAGTGGGACGGAACCAGCTGCACAGTTGAAGTCAAAAACTCTGAGGGGAGGGAATCATCAACAACAACTTGCTCTCAAGTATCACCTTTAAGGCAGTAGAACCGTCCAAGGCACTTCCTAGGAGCGCTATCAGACGATATCTGATTTCGCGTCGCATACTGGGGCATTAGGACATATGAATAAAAGCTTGCTCAAAGAGGTTTGCTTTTAAAGAACGTTGGAGAATTGGAGGAAATAGTTGTGAGTTAGGGAGGGAATTTCAGGACTGCAGATATCCCCCAGGGCAGTAGACGATGCACGATGTTACTGTATCAGCCCTTTTAAACATCTTTGCAGGTCCAGACCCATGTGGTAGCTTAAAGAGGCCGACATGTGCGTGGCCTGCACGGGAGCTCGGGTTGCTTCACGACCGAGAGGGAATATTGGTTACTGCAATGAAAAGTGTTGTAGACATAGGGTGTGTCGACCTCTGGTGGCGGCCAGGGAGTGAGTGGTCACACACAAGGCGGCTCCTGCTTGAAGGCGTTGGTTTGGCCCCTTTTACCAGAACTTTGGGGAATTGTGGCAGAAATGTTGGGCAGAGAGTGGAGGGGGATAAGTTCTTCTCTGGATGGGCATGTCTACGGGTTACCAAACCCGTAAGAAGACAGTGAGAGCCCTGGCTAAAGAGTTGGAGGAGACTCGTGGCGCAGCATCAATTATAAAAATGGTGGAGGGGAAAAGGTTGTCATCGACTGGAAAGCTGCCAGTGGAGCAGTTGATGAGTTTATTATTCAGCAGCAGTGTAAGGAAATGCAGAGCGACTGGTCAGGGAGCTGTGGCAGGATTGAAATGAAATGAAATGAAAATTGCTTATTGTCACAAGTCGGCTTCAAATGAAGTTATTGTGAAAAGCCCCTAGTCGCCACATTCCGGCGCCTGTTCGGGGAGGCTGGTATGGGAATTGTTGCAGTTATGGAGTTTGGTCATATGAACGGGGGGGGGGGGGCATCTTCAGTGGATCTGATTCAGAGTGGGGAAGGGGGCGGAGCCTAAGGGTGATGATGGCGGACTCTAGTGGGGGGGGAAGAGAGGCTGAAGCCTCCAGTTAGAATCATGACACGGAATATCCGCAGGCTAAATGGGCCGATTAAACAGTCCCAGATGTTCGCGCTCTTGAAGAGTTTGAGAGCAGAGGTGATTTTCTTGCAGGAGACGCATCTCCGGGTGAAAGATCAGATGAGGTTGAGGAAGGGGTGGGCGGGGTATGTGCTCCACTCGGGGGTTTGACTCAAAGTCGAGGAGGGTTGCCATATTGTTGAGCAAGAAGACAGGTTTTACAGGCGTCAGGGAGGTGCGGGACCCAGGGGGGAGGTTTGTGATAGTGAATCGGGTGCTAGTGGGGACACCAGTGGTGTTGGTGAATTGTGTGCACCCAACTGGGCCCCAATTGTCGAGAATGGCGCGAGAGCTGGGAGGGTTTATGGAGTGGATGGGGATGGTGGAAAAAAAAAGGAAAAAAAAGAAAGTGAGTGTGTCGAGGCTATGGTGGGATTTGAAAATAAGGGAGAGACCTTCTGAGAGGAACCAAACAAATGCACATCATTGTGGCTGCAATGATATCAGGCGTAAGATGTACAATGGCCTGTTGTGGTGTGATTTACAACTGCCTTTCTTTTCAGCAAACAAGTAAAAAGATTTATTGAGCAGGTTCCTCTATAAATGACTTTAGAAGAACAACAGGATCAAAAGGCAAAGTGCGTTAAATTTAAAAATCCAGTCCCTCAGAAATCCGAGGAGAATAATACAGCAAAGAATTACTGTACCTCACAGGAGAGGAATTTCAGTTTAATTTCCTCGAAATACTCGAAAATGAAAATCTACGATACGAGGCTTCCTATCCAAAGAGTGACAGTAAGAAGTCTTACAACACCAGGTTAAAGTCCAACAGGTTGATTTGGAATCACTAGCTTTGGGAGTGTAGCTCCTTCATCAGGTGAGTCACCTGGTGAAGGAGCCACGCTCCAAAAGCTGGTGATTCCAAATAAACCTGTTGGACTTGAACCCGGTGGTGTAAGACTTCTTACTGTGCTCACCCCAGTCCAACGCTGGCATCTGCACATCAAAGAATAACAGTTAGATGGCCTGGCTGGTGGGTGTGTTTATGGTCACTCAGGTGGATGGGAGCTACATCCTTCCCGATCCTGAATACCCAACTAAAATTCACTTGTTCAGTAGCGACTGAACCTTGGGAGCTGACTGCTGCAGAATATCTGAATTGAGTTTTGATATTTAAATGTTGCTTCATATTATTTTTCCACTTCAAGGACTCGATTCATGTTAATTCAACTCCTTCAAAAGATTTGACTCAGTTGCTCTTTCCAGTTGTATGACTGATACCATCTGTGCTTAAGGGTTTTAATATGTGTTTCTTCAACAATTTTCAGTGAATTTGTTTCACCCCAGTTGGCTGAAGATCACACGTCTGATTTTCCTCTGGCGTTAGCAGGTGCGATAACAGAGGGAAAACGGGATGTAAAGCTACGATACTGCCGTTGAACAGCGCTGCTTGCGTGCTTCCTGTCCTGCCCACACCAACCGTTCCTGAAGCAATGTGTAACAATGTGTATTCCATGAGGTAAACCTCCGACATCTCTACACGCTGTCTCTCCTCTGATGGCACAGGATTGAGTTCAGGGGTCAAGGTGCTCTGGGAAACTCTTGATGCTACTGATTCGGGGGCTGCTGCTCCAGTAAAGTCGAAAGCTGACCTCTTGTGCCTCCCCCGGCTTGCATCATTCTCAGCTTCAAGCTGCCTGGAACAGGTGTGCAAATCTCCCCCCTCCCCCGCTTCACCTTCTCGCTCCTTCTTTAAGATGTTCCTGTCTTCTTAACCAATGCCACTAACCATAGCTGGCTATTATCATGGGCAGAATTTTACATTTCCAGGTTTGGAAACATAGAAAGTAGGATGATCATGACTGATTATCAACTCAAAAGCCTAAATCCCGCTTTTCCGCCGATTCCTTTGAACCCCTTTGTCCTAAGTACTGAATCTAACTTGTTCTTGAGAAATACAGGCTGAATTCGCCATTTCAGAGACTCAGAGCGGGAGTCTCCATTATGCCGGTGCCCGGGGATTCCCCGACGGCGTGGGGCTGCCCCACAATGGGAAACCCCATTGACCGGCCGGCGTAACAGAGAATCCCGCCGGTGGGTCGAGGCGGAAGTGTGGCGTAGCGGGGCAGAGAATCCAGCCCTAAGTGTTGACGCTGGTGCAGGATTCTTGGAGTTCCACGACAGCAAAACCGGTGCCGCACCTGGACCGATTCAGCTACTGCAGAGGGGCTAGCACCGGTGCAGCGTGGAACACAATCAATTCCAACGAAAAGCAGTGCGGGATTCGCCGGGTCCATGATTGACACTCGGAAGGCTGACAAGCCGCAGCCGCACACACACATTACACTCCCCACACACACTGCCTTGCTGGCTGCGGCAACAGTGCTCCGTGCCCGTTCATCCCGACTCCATAGCCCACCTCCTGGCTACCCCCGCTACTCCCCTCCGGCCCTGGCTGAAGCCCCCGCCAGCGACACAACTGTCAGCAAACTTTGGTGATGTTGCACACTTTCCGTCCCCCCTCCCCCTCCCTCAGCAGCCAGTTTCATGATTTTTAAAAGCGCAAGTGAACCGCGTCGTCGGCAACTTGGCCCACCTGACCCGGAGGTTCCGGAAGATACCAGGTCAAACCCATGAATGGTCTGCAAACGGTGTTTACTGTATGTGCATTCCGGACTGTATTGACGCCGCTGTCAAGGTGAAGGAGAATTGCGATTTGGCGTCAAACTGGTGCCTGCCACGATTTTGGTGTCAAGACCTATTCCCCTCCCAATCGTGGACGCTATTCTATCCCCCCCACGCCGGGTGGGAGAATCGCCGGGGCGCCTCGCAAATCGTGCCACGCCACCCCGACCCCTGCACGCAATTCTCCCACCCACCGGAAACCAACGCCGCACGATTCGCACCGGGCCGCTCGGAGAACCGGCGAGCGGCAACTCTCCGGCCGGATGGGCAGAGCAGCTGCTACGACACGGAAGGTTCTCGCCGACGCCATCCACCCGTGGTCGCTGCCGGCGGGACCTCTGCGGAACGCTGGGGGGGGGGGGGGGGGGGCGGCCTGTGGGAGGGGGAGGGAGGTTCCTTCACCAGGGTGGCCTCCAATGGGGTCTGGCCCGCGATCGGGGCCTACCGATCGGCGGGCTGGCCTCGCCCCCCCACCCCCCCCCCTGGGCCTACCTCCTTCCACGCGCGGCCCCAGAACACCGGCTCCATGTTGGTGAGGGGCCGGCATGCGTAAGATGTTCCCCGCGCATGCGCAGGATGGCGCGGCCCAACTGCGCATGAGCAGGATTGGGCTGCCCCCACTGCGCATGTGCAGACTGGCGTGGCGCCCATTTGGCGCTGCGTAAGGACGCTGGAGCGGCGTGAACTGCTCCAGCACCGTGCTGGCCCCCTGTAGGGGCCAGAATAGGCCGTGTCCGGGCCCTGTTTGCGCCATCGTGAAACGCGACGGCGGTCACGACGGCGCGAACACTTGGCTTCAATATCGGAGAATCGCTCCCCGTGTTTCCCAATTTCGGCATCAGCCAACGGAGCATCCTGCCCACAATGTTTTGACTCAACTGCTTCCTGTGGTAACGAATTCCACAGGCTCACTGCTCTCCGGGTGAAGAAATTTCTCCTCATCTCTGTCCCAAATGGCCTACACCATATCCTCAGACTGTAACCTGTGTTCTGGCAGTCTCTTTTTTTGGGGTTCCTGACAGGGGGCTCTCATCTGGGGGGCTCCCTGACAGGGGTCACTTTTCTGGGTGTCTGTGGGGCGGTCTCCTTATTTAGGGGGTCTCTGGGAGAGTCTCTTTATTTAAGGGTTCTCGGGGGGGGGGGGGGGGGGGGGGGGGCGGTGTCACTTTATTTAGAGGGTCTCTACGGATGTCTCTTAATTAGGGGAACTCTAGTTGGGGGATGGTGGGGGAATGGGATGGAGGTGGGGTAGGCAGCTCTTGTATTGTGGGAGGGGAGGGTGGCCCTCAGATGGCCTCTGGGGGCAACTCTCTTAAAAAGCTACCCCCTTGACCCACCGTAAGTTCCACCGCATCAGGGCCACGTTTATCAGGACCCATTGTGATTCTCGCCCACGTGACTCCCGGCCCAGAGGACTGGAAAATCACGCGAGCCCAGAGAATACGATCCATTTGCATCCTCTGGCTGGTGCGGGGCGCAAATCATGATCCTGCTACCAGCACCGGGAGATGGCCAATTAGGATGCAATGTCTAGGAGCTCTGACGAATCAGGGACAAAGGCTAGGTTTCAGAATCGTGACGTTCAGTGTGGCTTCTAACTATGGCTGTCTGCTGCCTCTATCACATTCTCATTTCAATCAATCAAAAACAACTAAAGAGCACAGGTCATACAACCTGATCTTCTGGGATTGCAGAAAGTAGCTCCTGTATTTTACTTATTTACCATTTTGCGTTTAATGTAAGAAATCGTTATATCTTGTGTTTTATATTTGTTTTTAATAATTTTTTTTTTTTTAAACTGGTTTAAAAGACGTAAAAGTAGTATGTCTGCCAAAGCTGTGATTAAGGAGTTGTAAAAGTGAGGTAATCATTGGTTTCAACCATTTACTTGTTTACAGAGGGATGGTTAATGGATCATTGTTTTGATTTTGGAGGCTCCCTGGGGCGTAGATAATGTATGCGGGATTATGTTTAGTCCTAGCTAAACAGGTCATGGGGCATCTTAGTGGGAGGAGACTGGAGAAAGCCTTCTGCTTGAGCTACACATGATGTAATTAATGGGAGGAGTCAGGTCTGTCTGTAGTTTTGCAGTTTTTCCATCGGATGTTAAGTTGAACAGAAGTGTCTGACAAGACAGAGAATTTTGGGGATTTTCTTGCATAGAACATAGAATATAGAATGTACAGTGCAGAAGGAGACCATGCGGCCCATCGAGTCTGCACCGACACACTTAAGCCCTCACTTCCACCCTATCCCTGTAACCCAATAACCCCTCCCAACCTTTTTGGTCACTAAGGGCAATTTATCATGGCCGATCCACCTAACCTGGAAACCGGAGCACCTGGAAGAAACCCATGCAGACACGGGGAGAACGTGCAGACTCTGCACAGACAGTGCCCCAGCGGGGAATTGAACTTGGGACCCTGGCACTGTGAAGCCACAGTGCTATCCACTTGTGCTACCATGCTGCCCACAGGATCTCTCTGAAAGGGTCTCTCTCCAAAGTTCTGCACAGTGAAGCAAGTAACCCTCACTGTCAATGTTATTTATAAGTGGCATTTGAACTGTATTGGAATATATTGCTTAATTGGAATATGAAAATGAAATGAAATGAAAATCGCTTATTGTCACAAGTAGGCTTCAAATGAAGTTACTGTGAAAAACCCCTAGTCGCCACATTCCGGCGCCTGTTCGGGGAGGCTGGTCCGGGTATTGCACCGTGCTGCTGGCCTGCCTTGGTCTGCTTTCAAAGCCAGCGATTTAGCCCTGTGCTAATATACAGTGGTAGGTGTAGAAAGTGAGTTATCATTTTTTTAAGAACTGTTTAACTGTTAACTGTAAAGCTATTTATTTGTTGTTAATATGGTTAATTCTTTGTTTAAATTAAAGTTTGTTTTACTATAAAATATACCAATTGGTCAATGTTATCACTCCTGTGGATGTGTAGTCTTCCCTCACAGTCATACCAATTGCAAATTGTTGTATTGGATCCAAACAATTTACACTGTACAATGGTTTATTTACAAATTGTGTGCTCGATACGCCAACCAAATGAATGGGCTCCGGTTTGGTGGAACATGGAACATCATTGGCCGCCAGCAGAATCCTCCGGTCCAGCCAATGTCTATGACATTTTACATGGCTCGCCCGTCTCGCCACCAGGGACCCGCCACGGTGGGTCACCTTTGGCAGGACCCATGCAGCTGGAAGCATGTGGACTCCCGCCCCTTATCTTTATTTACACCATCAGTGCAGTCATTAAACAAGGGTTAAGCCCCTCATTAACATATGGAGGGGGTCCGTAACCTGTTTTAGGAAACCATTCTAACTGCAAACCCACTGTTAACTACCTGGTTGTGCCTGTAATGCAGATACAGATAGGACAGAGGATGTTGCACCCCTGAATTTGGTTCTTTTATCCCCCACTTTCCTGTTTGAAAATGGGCGTGACAGAGTCTTATATAGCATAAGGATACGAAGATTGCAAACTCTAATATCACCAATAAAATCCAGGCTACAGATATTATTTGACCCATAAAAAGCCTCTAATTAAGGAGCATTTGCTGCTTCGCATTCATCCATGATAACTGTGTGATATTTTAAAGGGTTACTGATGGAAGTGCTATGAACCTGGCCAATAAAAATATAAACTTGGGCCAAGTGGAAAATATGTTGGGAAATTTTTCCTGAAGATACAAGTGTCAGCAATATGGTCGTTCCCAGGGAGCTCCTTCCTATTGCCAGTGCTTCCCATCCCTATTAAAGCCTACAACAGCACCGCGACCGACCACTCACAGTTTTCTCCCTGCTACCTTTCAGTTGCTTATGTGCTGTACTCAACATCTGATTCCAAACTGACTAATAAAGCAAGAGTTTTAGTGTCCAATTTCTGATTGTTTAATACTCTGCTTTAATGCTAACCTACTGTCCATTTCCGATCATAGTAATATTTTCCTAACTCTCTATATTGCACAAAGAATAACCTAAATCAGCATGACCTGTTCAATAATTCATGCTTATGGTAGTGACAGTTCAGTGAATATTTATTAAACCATTTGCAATTACTGTCCTTTCTCTCCTATCCTCAATACATCATTTTTGTCTGTATGTGGGTATGCAGTGTATGATTGTCGCTGCGTGATGACAACCTCTTCGTGTTCATGAATTAAAATTAGTACTTTTTGACAGTGCTCATATGATTAGGCCATTTGTCTCTTGTGGAAAGACCTCGGGTTCATTTGTCCCTAACCTTGGGTTTCGCCTCTCCTGCAATGCACTTCCTTTCAAAACAAAAAGCGGAGTTTCGTGTTTGTTTGTCAATTTTTTTTTGTTGGTTGGTACCACGATTCACTTGCATGGGGGCCAATAACTCTGCGTTATCTTCTCCCAATTGTAAGTCTTGACAATGGGCTATTAGATTGTGAAGATATTGCAGCTGAGCCCCATCATATTCTGTCCATTAAATCATGATTAAGCTTGGGAACACTGTGTCGTCCAAAGATACCGAGCAATGAAATCAGCTCCAGCCAGGGAATCGAACCGCAAAAGTTCCTCATTGCCATGGTTCAGTTTGACAACGGAATGTTAGCACTCTACACCATGGGGGCATCTGGGGCTCTCCTTTAAAACCATATGAATTCAATAATGACTTTAATTAATGCAACCCGTTCTCTGGAATTTGGAGAACTATTAATCGAAAACATTCCAGGACATTATTTGCGTCTGATCTCAGAAGTAGGTTAAATGGGACGATTAAAGCAAATAACAGCTAGTAAATCTTTGAGTCACATTGGGATCCCTGGTAGAATTGCAGCAGCCTGGAAGCAAAACCATGAATAAAACAAAATGTGCATGGAAAAGAATGGATTAAAGCATGGAGGTCATTTTCAAAGCAGTTACTTACAGGTAATAAGTGTAGGACTGAGAGCTTCTCCTGCCAGGTGGGATGGTTGAAGGATTTAGGCAGTGGGCAAAGATGGAATGGAAGGAAAAGAAAAGCAAATATTAATGGATCAAAAGAAAATGTAAAAATTAACGCCCTGATAAAAAAAATATTAAAAGCTACGGTGGTTGACACTTCAATGAAGCTAGTGGAAACACAGTTCATCATACATTGTGGTACATTCAATGGCAGCCACCAAAGAATGATTGGCAAATCAAAACAAGATATATATTCCATTACCCTGAAAAAACTATGGAGTATTCACATCGTACACATATTCTTGATGGGCAGCAGATGGCACAACATTGAACCATTGCTGCTTTTATCGGCACTGTTTTAACTTGGATTCCCAGGGATCAGTGATTCTGAGCATACTCCTAGCATTTACCCAACTAAGTTCATTCCCTTCTCAGAGCACAGAGTTGTGGGACACATTTTGTTTTACGGCAGCTTGATGGGATAAAGGAACTGGATTTTGCAGTGCAAACATCGGGCGCCAGCTCATGGCTCCCATCATTGCAGAATCTGAAGTCAAACAGTAAGAGCAACTGCTGTAAAAGGCATTAAAAACGGCTTCATTTATTCCATGCCTGAGATGGATGGGTTTGGGAAGTCCAATTATTTTCTGCGAAAGCAGCTCGTCAATACTTGCACAAGACAACATTAGGTTGCAATCCTATTTACAACAGCAGATTATTTTTTTGTCAAGAGTATATCCAAGAAATATTGAGGTAGAAGGAATCAATATAGGAAGTTCTTTGCAAATTTAAGAAACGCTGAGGTAACACTAGGCAGAGAGCAATAATGCTCAACGTTGACAGGAGAGGATGTTCTATATCCAGTTCCTGATCTGATCAAAGTAAACCAGATCCAGACTGTAGCACCTTCCTGAGGACTGGGAGGGATGAAGCAATCACATAGAGTGGTCATACACTTCCAGTCAGAGATGGTGGTGTACAAATCCTGGCCAATTTAGTGACATAGGTATCAATTCCACCGCCAAAACAAAAGCAGATTATCACACGTGCTAAAAATATGAAGTAAAGAAAAAAATGTCCTGGGAATATTCAGCAGGTTGGGCAGCACACGTGGAGAGAAAGATCACGGCCTAGAATGTGGACTCAGTTTCTGCTGAATATTCCCAACATTTCCAATTGTATTACAAATTTCATCCACCTGCCCAATTAACCGATAACATCTCGATGTGAATTTACCCCAGTCATTCAGTTTAAGAGCCATGTAAATGTGGGCAATGTGGCATCAGGATAATATGAGGAAACACTTCTTCACACAAAGGGTCGTGGAAATCTAATGCTCTTTACTCAAAACGTTGTTGAGGCTGGGGGCGGTGGGGCACTTGAACATTTTGAAAGTAACATTAATAGAACAAAGAACAATACAGCACAGAGACAGGCCTTTCAGCCCTCCAAGCCTGTACCGGTCATGATACTAACCTTGGCCAAAACCCTCGGCACTTCCTTGTGCCGTATCCCTCTATACCCATCCTATCCAAAAGATGCCTTTTGAACGCCGTTAATGTACCTGCTTCCACAACCTCCCCTGGCAACGTGTTCCAGGCACTCACCACCCTCTGTGTAAAAAGACCTGCCTCGCACATCTCCTCTAAACTTTGCCCCACGGACCTTAGCCCTCTGCCTCCTGGTGACTGACCCTTCCACCCTGGGAAAAAGTGCCTGCCCATCCATTCTATTCATGCCCTTCATAATCTTGTAGACCTAAATAGGTCTTTGTGACAAGGGTATTAAGTGTCATGGATAAATGGAGTTGTGTCCTATACCAAGCAATAGAATGGTGGAAATGCTTCAGGGGCTGAATGATCTACTCCTGTTTCCATAGCAATTGCTGTTGTAATCTACTGTGCCTCACCATGACCAATGGCATGATCGTCTGACAGGCAACTAGGGATGAGCAATAAATGGTGGCCTAGCCAGCGATTCCTACATCCTGTAAAAGTGAATTAAAAAAAAAATCTACTTCTTATTTGGAAGAAATGTACGAATAATAATCGATTCTGTCCTGGATGTTTCACTTCTTTTAACACTCATGCCACTGAATCCTATGCAGGAGAAATGGAATATTACCAGCTTCTTCTTGCATTCTGTATTGCAAAAAAATTCTGTCATGATATTCAAACACACACATCATGATAGACAGACCAACAGACAAATCAGCACACACAACACGACAACCAATGATAGACAAGGACAGAGACAGTATAAGAGAAGAAACACGACACCTGGTGGCCAGTAGATCTGGAGACCAGGACAAGGACAGGACCTGATTAACATCACACACAGGGAGTCACCACGTGCAGAGTATCAAGACAGAATTGTAAATAACAAGTTGGAATAAAACAGCGTTGTACCAAATACAACCGTGTTGGTTCATCTGTACATCAGAACACCCAACACTACAAATTCTACAAGCCTGAATAAATTGCTAAGACTAAGATCACGACTTTTATTATATGACTGCCTAACTAGACAAACAAATTACTGTGGGCTCGATTCTGGGGCACAGACAAACCTGGACTTTTTCCTATTCAATTTTTTGAGGTTATTATTTCAGGGGTAATCTGAAACCTTTATTGCATTATCCACCATGACATTTACATCCCGTTCCCGAGCCAAGACTACAAATTGGGGATCTTCCCAAGCACATGTGGCATTACCACTGTGGAGCTAACTATTGACGGCTCCATTTGGCATCATCTACATGTTCCATGTCACTGACGTTTCCCAAGTGTCAGGCCACTCTGTACTGCCCGTCCATCATCTGGATGCAACACAATTCTTACTACACTGAATTGTCTCCTTGTTTCTAATTGTCCTGTGATAGTCAAGTCGCTATTCAATGTTAATGAATAACAAGATGTATCACCCCGATGATTATTCCCAACAATCATTTCAGAATTAGATAGCTGGAACCATCGTGAAAACCAAACTGAAGAATAACTTCGGAAAATGTTAGCACCTAATCCTTGGAGCACTAGGAGCGCCCCCGATGTGCCATTCCATTGCAGTTGGAAATTTTTGGGGGGCGGATTGGATTTTCCGTGCCATTCTATGGCACGCCGGGCTCTGCGCTACAACTGAGACGGACAGGGCTTAATGTCTCGGACAGATTCCGCAGCTCTGAGATCGAGGCACCTTTTTTAAAGGATGCTCCGATTTCAATAAGCAGCTGCAGCAGCAACCTTCCCCCCACCGCCTCTCCCACCCTGGATCGCTGGCAAGACCTCCCTCTCAGAAGCCCCTTCAGCCCCCCAGGCCTTCCACTCAGCCCTCATCACCACCCTCAAAAGTTCCCACCTCCCATTAAGGCCCCACCCCTTGGCAGTGCCAACTTGGCACCTTGTAGTCTGATAGGTGGCAAGGTGGTAAGTACCCTCCCAACAACAGCCGCCAGGGTGCTGAGAGGGGTCCTTCCTGCGAGGTGATGGTTGGTGGCCGGGGGGGATCTTGTATTGGGCTGGAGGGGTCCAGATCGGAGGTCTTCCCTGCTCTCCCCAGCTGCAGCCTTTAACCCCATTAAACAGTCAGTCAGTGTGTAACAGTTAAGGTTTTCCCACAATAAAGTATAATTGTGCTCAGTTGTGCCCCATACTATTTAGACATTCACTCATTATTATACATCCCTAATAATAAAGTGAAAATGTTCTCATTTGCACCCTAAACCCTTTAAAACGTCTGTCAGTATGCCAAGTTTAAAGGCGCATGGGATAAGGATGAAACTTATACCTTTAAAGTGGTGGAAACATAGGAAGTGTTTGACATAAAGTCACTTTCATTGCCTTTTGAAGTATTGAAGGCACTCTGTATGGCTAAGGGGCTGAATGCTTTGAACTGGTTTGTTTACATTGATTTTCATACCACATTGCCTGGTACATGCATCTTGATTGACAACTCACTGGAACTGCAAAGCGATGAATCAGATTGTTTATTTTTATAGATCTGCAGGGATCCATTATGTCAGGGTAGCAGCTGCTTCGCTACCTGCATTTTGCTTTGTTTCTGCCTCTTTGTTCTCGAGGCTGCCCCTTCACTTTCTATGAATCACTTGAGAACGCTAAGCATGATCCAGAAAATGCTATTTAAATGAGCCATTAAGATCATTTAAATATCCGGATGCACTATGCACCCGGCGCCTGGGAGTCAACGACCACGTCGGCAAGGCCTCAACCAGATGCCATTTAGCACTGGTTTCCACAAACATGGGCCGAGCATGATGGTACCTCGGGTGGTCTTGCAGGCTATTAGAGCCCCCTGGGATGTTGGGGATAGTAGCCAGCACTTGGCCTGGCACCTGGGCACCTTGCCACTGACAGACTGGCACCCTGGCAGTGCCACCCAGGCACCGTGGCACTGCAAAGTTGCCTGTTTGGCACTGACACGGGTTGGGCTTGGGTGGACATGCCCATGAAAGGGGGTCTTTGAGGGGACAAGAAAAGTTGGCGGGGTGAAAAGGTGGGGTCCTGAACGTTTGGGGGGGTTCCTGTAAAGGGAAAAATGAGGGGGCGTAGAGATCAGGGCAGCCGTTCAAAATGTCGCCTCGATGTGTGAGGAGGTCGGTCCTGCTGGCGTGCTCAGCTCTCCAGTGCAGGAAAACTGCCTAAGTATGGCCTCGACAGGGAGAAACTCCCCGAGGCCCAAAAAACGGCAAAGTGCCGTTGAATAGTGGTGTCAATAGTGCCACTTCAGCCACCGAGAAATACCCCGTCAAACTCGTGCCAAACCAGACTGAAATTTTCCCATTCAATCGCGCCCGTGGAAACACAGCCACTTGGAGGTTCCGCTCCAAGTCACTCAGCATCCTGACTTGGAAATATATCACCGTTCCTTCACTGTCGCAGGGTCAAAATCCTGGTACACCCTCCTTAATAGGAATACCTACATCACATGGGCTGCAGCGGTTCAAGAAGGCAGCTCACCATCACCTTCTCAAGGGCAAAAGGGATGGACAACAAATGCTGACCCAGCCAGCGAAGCCCACATCCCTAAAAATAAATTATTAAAAAACAAATAGATGGAACATGTATTTTGTGTTTGTCTTCACAGTGGAAGACTTGGAAAACTTCCCAAAGATACTTGAAATGGCGGCACAGTGGCATAGTGGTTAGCACTGTTACCTCACAGCACCTGGGACCTGGGTTCAATTCAAGCCTCAGGTAACTGTCCGTGTGGAGTTTACACATTCTTCCCACATCTGCGTGGGTTTCCTCCGGGTGCTCCGGTTTCCTCCCACAGTCTGAAAATATGCAAGTTTGGTGGATTGACCATGCTAAATTGCCCCTTAGTATCCAAAGATGTGCAAGTTGGGTGGGGTTACAGGGATAGGGTGCGGGAGTGGGCCTAGATAGGGTGCTCTTTCAGAGGGTCAGTGCAGACTCGATGGGCTGAATGAACTGCATCTGCACTGCAGGGATTCTATGGATCTAAAATCAAGAAATGCGTGGTAAGCAGGAACTTAAAATGATCACCATCACCATCACTAGGGAATAAGTGCTGAGAAAACTTTTGGACCAAAAGGCTGACAAGTCCCCAGGACCAGATGGCCTGCATCCGAGGGTCTTAAAGGGGTGGCTGCAGAGATAGTAGATGCATTGGTTATAATCCTCCAAAGCTCCCTAAATTCTGGATGGATCCCAATGGATTGGAAATTAGCTAATGTAACATCTTTGTTCAAGATAGGAAGGAGACACAAAGCAGGAAGGCACTGGCTAGTTATCCTAACATGTGTCAGAAGTAAATTGCTAGAATCCACAGATAAGGAGTTTAAAGCAGGATACTTAGAAAACTATAATTTGAGCGGACAGGGTCAAATAGTCTTGAGAAAGTGAAATTATATTTAATTAACTTACTGGAATTTTTGAGGAACGAGCAAGGTGGATAGAGGAGAACCTGTTGTGTACTTGGATTTCCAGAATGCATTTGAAATGATGCAACATCAAAGGCTCTCTTCAAGATAAGATTACTTGTTTAGAGAGTAACATACTGCCATTGGTTAGCTAACAGGAAGCACGGAGTAAAAAGTATAGTGCCACAGGGGTCAGTGCTGAGGACACAACTAGTTATTTGGATGAAAGATCTGAATGCGTGTGAATTAAATTTACCAATATAGTGTGAGAATGGATTTTTTTAATATACATATTTGAGGAATATTGTGCAATTCTATGAAGAAGGGTGTGTGTGCATGATTTAATTAATCTGGGGAAAGATCTGTAGAGACAATGGGCGGGATTCTCTGACCCCCAGCTGGGTCGGAGAATCCCCGGGGGGGGCGGGCGGCGCGAATCCTGACCCGCCGCCCCGACGCCGACTGCTGTATTCTCCGGTGCCGGTTTTCAGGCAGGGGCAGGGTTGACGGCTCGCCGGTCGGGGGCCTTTGACAGCGCCCCCCCCCCCGGCAATTCTCTGGGTCCCGATGGGCCGAGCGGCCGTCGGTTTCTAGCCAGTCCCGCCGGGGGGATTAGACATGGTCCCACATGGCGGGACCTGGAAGGTAAGTCGGTTGGTGCAGTCCTGGGGGGCGGGGGGGGATCCAATCCCGGGAGGGGCCCGATGGGCCGAGCGGCCGTCGGTTTCTAGCCAGTCCCGCCGGGGGGATTAGACATGGTCCCACATGGCGGGACCTGGAAGGTAAGTCGGTTGGTGCAGTCCTGGGGGGCGGGGGGGGATCCAATCCCGGGAGGGGGTGCCCCCACGGTGGCCTGGCCCACAATTGGGGCCCACCGATCTGTGGGAGGGCCTGTGCCGTGGGGGCACTTCTTTGTTCTGCGCCGGCCCCTGTAGGGCTCCGCCATGGCTGGTGCGGAGAAGACCCCCCCTGCGCATGCGCCAGAATACGGCAGCAATTCCGCGCATGCGCGGGGTCACGCCAGCCCTTTGGCGCACCCGCGGTCTCGCGCAATCCCTTCGCGCCGGCTGGCGCGGTACCAACCCCTTCAGCATCCACCTAGCCCACAGAAGTGTGGAGAATTCCGCTACTTCCAGTCGGCCCGACGCCGGAGTGGTTCGTGCCGTTTTTGACGCCGGCGTCGGGTCATCGCGCCGATTGCGGAGAATCCCACTGAATGTGTCTGCAAGAGTTATAAACACATGTATTTGTTTTAAAGCCATGGTCAAGTGGTTTATATGTAAATAAGTAAAGGGTAGGAATTCGCTTTAGGAGATAGAGACAAAATCAGGGTCTGGATTCTCCGCTACCCGCCGTCAATAGTGGGGTCCCTGATGCAGCGGAGAATCAAAAAACTGAGAGCGGCGTCAGGCGTTGGCAGGTACTGATCCGACCACGATTCTCTGGAACCCCGCTAGTGGCGGGATGAGGGATCATGCTCGCGCGCCAACGGGAGGATGTAAATTAATACAAATGGGTCTTAACGGCAGTCCAAACCTCCTGCAAAGGTCCAGATAGTCTCAAGGAAGTCGAGAAAAGGATTTCAATGGGGAAAGAGGTTTTCATTTGATAATCCTATCGAAAATGAAATTTCTGCATCATTTATTCCCTCCCTGTGCACTTAAGGTAGCGGGAAATGTGGATCTCACCACCTAGTGGTGAAGCTTTTCGATCGAGTTCTCTATTGTGTCTGAATACAGCATGCTGTACATCTTTTGAAAAGCAACAGAATAAATATTTATGCCAATTAATGAAATAGCTTCTGTAAAGCTCAGCTGCAGGTTCACAAGATCTCAAACTGCAGGATTCTGACATCTAATCGCTACAACTGGAGTTGCTCAGCTTTTCTTTCACGACCCTTATCAACCTTGGTGGTGTCTGGTACCAAGAGGCCTTAGGCAAGGTTTCTCAACAAAGAAAAATTAAATTGTACCTAGCCTTGACAAAGAGAAACAAAGTCCGTAGAGTCTAAAGTATTTGAGAACACTTCTAAATGTTTTCCTTTGATCAATCTTTCTTTGTCATATCTGACAAGTCAGAATCAATGCTAAGAACACATTCGCACATGTAACTTTCCAGCAAAACTCAGCAAATAGGCTGACCTTTGCCTCAAGAGTGGAGCTTGGAGCTCCTCAATATTCGATAGTAGGCAGAGCACTACATGATAGCTCAAACCAACTGGGTTCCCTGTATGTTTGTCTTTGCAGCTCATATTCACATTTAATCTGCAAATCATGAAGGGTTGGAAGTGATACCTTAATTCGGTGAAAGAAAGCAATGTATTCACTGGGACGTAGCTGGACGGTGGGTGCCTTGAGGTAATAAAACTCAGAAGCAGTTTCTGTTATATGATGCCTACAGTGTTAACTTTGAAACACATTTGGAAACCATCTGTTGTATAATTCGGCTGCACGGAAAAGCCTTGTTAATTTCACAATCACATGGAACGTGCCTGGAGCTGTGAATGCATTTTTCTTCTTCAGAAGCACTCTGAACGTGTCCAGGACACAATCAGTCATAGCCATTCACAAAATATTTACCTCACACATTTTCCCCGTGTATTTTAATTCAGATGTTAAATATCTGCGGGGTGGTTACGGTTACTTTGGCAACTCGCAGGTGTTTCCTGTGAAACACAGACCCATTAATTGGGACCAGTTTGAGCTGAGTTGCATTGCTATGGTGATATGTGCAGCATCCCACCACTTCCAATTAGAATAGCATCCTAGATCCTTTGTATAACTCAATGAGGAGGATGAAAATGGCATTCTCTACATGCTATCTCGTCTTCAAAAATATTTCTGATTAGCTTTTGTGAGAGGTAATTGGGTAAATATGCAGGCATCTAATACTCAACTATGTGCTACTTCAATGACTGGTCTCTGCTCGGGTTATTATTATGCTAACACTGAGCTTGTATGGGACATTGTGAATCCTAATGATTGCAAGAGATTAACAAAAGACCATAATAGTTAACAGTAAAATCATTAGGGATAAAACAAAGTAATTTTCTGCAATGATTTACTGGGTATGAAATACAAATCAGATAAAAGGTGCACATATGCAGGCTGTATTACAATGCGTGACTCATTATTCAAATGTCCCAAGAATTTGGGTGCCTGATATTACGGTTCCTGATCTATATGGCTCTACCATTGTGACACCCCATGCCACGAGCACCACAAAAATATTGAATTAAAACTGACCTTGCATAGTCAACCTACATTATTACTGCGCCACGCAATGCCCATGGACCCGTGCTGGGACCACATTTTCAAACCGCATCAACCTATTCAGGGGCTATAAACTTCACAGATTACAGCGCAACCCTTTCTTCTGAAAAAGTCATCTGTCTCTCATGTTACACTGATCCTGCCCCTATTTTGCAGTGACTCATAAGCCAACCTCTTTCCTTCTCGCATCAGATCCCATGGGTTTTTAAGCAACGTTTTAAGGATTGTATTCCATTACATTTGTTCATTTTGTTTTGTGACTTTGGAAAACCGGTGCCCTTGGCGATGCACACATTTACTTTTGAAAAGGAATTAGCGTGTTTAACCTTTTAATACATTGGGTCCATTCAATGAAAGTGCAATTGATAAATGCAAAACTATTCCTTTACGTATAGTGTGGTGCCAGGATCCTCAGAACTGCTATTGGGGGGGGGGAAGGAGGAGGAGGAGGTTAAGGGAGCAAACGGATGCATTTCTTTATGGCTACACCGCTGCTTCTTGCTAATTTTCTCGCTTACCTTTTCTTCATCACCAAGACTATGCCGAGGAAAATGATGACAAACAGCAGAATTCCCGCAATAACCCCAGCGATTTTCACGGTGTGGTCCGTCTGCTTTTCCGGCTCTTCGGCACTCGGTTTGCGAGTTGCGCCACCTGAAAGGCAATAGATTCACATAGGAGGGAAATTAAAGAAACAGGAATTCCGCATTGGTCCTTCTGCACTGTAAATTCTATGAAACTGTAAACTCTTATCTAGCTTGTGTGGGGGGGGGGGGGGGGGGGATGAAAATCTCTTTTGAGCATTATTTTCCAAAGGCACCGAAAATAGTACCTGCCCTCGAAGGTACAGTGCATGAACATGTGCGTGCCAAACTTTGATGCCCTCACATTAATGAAAAACAATTGTGTGCTCCTTTAACAGAATTATCCACTCTTACTTTAATTGAGTTAATTAGCTCGCTCAAAACCCATTAAAATAGCAGATACAGGTATTTACTGTGCATGGATTAAATGTTGATTTACTGATCCTTAAACAACAGTATTTCAAGGCCACTGACCCTTGAACAAGACAAAAGACACCTTCCAGATATATTTTATTGTGAAATATAGCCCTGCGTTAAACCGTGAAAGTAAAAAATACATCATGCGACATCGCTCTGTGCAAAGGCTTTTAAATCATCAAATGGCTATCGACCATTGAACAGGAGTGAGCCTTCAACAGGTCCCTATTAGATGTCCTTTCTGTACCTTAACACACTCGCTCGAGAAAGGGACAAACCCTCCATCCACTGCTGATTATTAGCGAGGACATAACCCTTAAATATTTTCCATTAAACAACAATAGTTCTTCCACTTGTTGTTCCAGTATCTGAAGGAGCGAGATAAGCTCATTTGCAATGCATTCCCCTCTCTATTGTTTTTCTCAAAACAGTACAGTGTTTGCCACCTTGGAGAGCTCCAAATCACAGTTACATCTCGTACGCAAACTGTTATTTCCGAGCAATTTATTCACAAACTGGCAACCACTGAATGATCGCAGTCCTGGCAGAAACATTTAATATCTGTTTGAATGAGATAACTAGCCTCGAGTATTGAGTGCCTTGCTGCTTGGAGGCTTTCTCTATCAGCTACCATTTGTACTGTTTACCGTAAATGTGATGGAATGTCAAAATTACATTTGTTGAAATAGCCTTTCTCTCTTGTAAATCAGTTAATAATGAAAAATGCAGAAGCCATGGAATTTATTTTGTAGCTGTTGCTCTCCCCATCCCCCAACCTCACATATCCACTCCCCACTGTATCATAGTATCATACAGCACAGCATGAGCCCATCCAGCTCGGTCATAATCACCGTAGAAACTGATAACTTTTAAAAACAAATCCAAATTTCCACATAATAGCTGAAAGGATGACCCAGGGTTTCACATTTTAAAACTTTCACTTTTTGCGAGCACTATTGGCTAAACACTATATTTGTAGATAACTTACTGTTCAAACCACAAAACCCTTTTCTTTTTAGCACAACAGAAAAAACACCTCACAGAACCACAGAAATACACAGTGCAGAAGAGCCCCTTCAACCCATCCAGTCTGTGCTGGCACATGAAAAACACCTGACCTACCTACCTAATCCCCATTTGTCAGCATTTGGCCCATAACCATTAATGTTATGGCATGCCAAGTGCTCATCCAGTTACTTTTTAAAGGCTGTCAGGCAACCCGCCTCAACCACCCTCCCAGGTAGTGCATTCCAGACCATCACCTCTCTCTGGGTGAAAATGTTTTTCCTCACATCTCGCTAACCTCCTGCCCCTCACCTTGAACTTGTGTCCCCTTGGGACTGAGCCTTCAAGTAAGCTACTCCCTATCCATGCACCTCATAATCTTAGACAGCTCGATTAGGTCACCCCTCAATCTTCTCTGCTCCAACGAAAACAACCCAAGCCTATCCAATTTCTCTTCATAACTTAAATGTTCCATCCCAGGCAACATCCTGGTGAATCTTCTGTGCACCTCCTCCAATGCATAGATATATTTTACCCTGTCCTTTAAGTAGACATTTAATTCTACCAGAAGCAGTCCAAGGTGATACTTAGCTACTGAGGATTTATTTCTGTTCTTTTCCTTTCTTAGCCTGTGAACTTTAATCCCTTAAAGTATCTTTCAAGAGAGGTTTTTTTCCTGGAGATTATTTATCTCATGCAAGCTAGACAAATCTTACAGCCTCATTTCAACTCCTCACGAATTTGACCTTTTCAATAAGAGCACGAGTTCCCATTAGCATTCCTGCGAAGTGAAGCACAGTATTTTGCTGTCTGTAGCAGCTCCCCATCTCCTGGATAATGCCAGACTGAAGTTGTTTGTGAGTTTTCAGTGACATCTTAGACAATTCCCCTCTCAAAGCCCATCCCTATCAATGTGAATCACACGGGCCTTGTATCTAACTAGAAATACTGACTTATTTATCCTTGAGACCCCGACTCTCTTTTATTTTAGATTTAAATGGACAGTTTAAAGCACAACTGTTTGCAACGTGACATTCCCAACACTTTTCTGAGACTTGGAAGTCTCATAGTCTATCCACTGTTAGCACATAGGCTATTGCCATTTTCTTCAAGTGCAAACACCTGCCATCTTCTTCCCAGTAAAATAATCTGGTCTCCCTTTAATCTCTTAGCAATAAAACCACCAAGGCTAGCTGTCAGGTGGAATTCAAAAGCGACCCCCTTCATTTTTCCTTAAATTAAAAACAGAGTCCAAAAACCAAACAACTTCACAAGTCTCTGCTCATTGTGTCTGAGCTGATACTTTAGTACAGCTTTCCGATAGCACCATTCCTCTCTTTCCTCACATAGCCTTCTCATTCTTTTCTCTTCAATTATTTAACCAATTTCCTTTTCAAAGGTACAATCAAATGTTCAGACAGTGCATTCCACATCACAATAATTTTCTGTGTTAATGAAAACGTTTTCTCATGTTGTCACTGTTCCGTTTGTCAATGGCTACAGGCCTGGCAATTTTGCCCTGATTCTTTTAGTTAAAATATGAAAACATTAGCTGATTTGTATCTGCTGGAGTTTAGAAGAGCAAGCGACTTGATTGAAACATCCAGGATCCTGGGGGTTCTTGACAGGGTGGCTGTGGAGAGGAATCTTCCTCTTGTGGGCGAATCTGGAATTCGGGGGTGACTGTTTAGAAATAAAGGATCACCCATTTCGGACAGAGATGAGGAAAAAATCTTTGGAATTCTCTTCCCCAAAAAGTGGTTGAGGCAGGGTTTTTGAATATTTTTAAGTAGATAGAATCTTGATCAGCAAGGGGGTGAAAAGGTTGTCAGGGGTTGGCAGAAATTCATTGAATGGTGCAGCAGGCTCGAGGGGCCAAATAGCCTACTCCTGCTCATAATTCGTATTAACCATCTCATTTATTTCACTCTTAGACAACTGACTGACTGTCCGGGATTCTGATCTGAATTTCCAATTGCTGGCACGATAGCCCACTTCCCAATTTGTCAACCAGAAATTAGAACCCTCCAATCTTTCTTTCATGCTCTCCTTCAGACATTTGCCTCGGTTGGGATCAAGATCAGCCTGTTATCCTTGTTCGAGAGTGAGTTTAGCTGTCGAACGTTGAAAGGATATTTGACTGGGAGCATCACAATTAGATTCCCACAACAACACCCACCTGCCAATGAGGATAGGGGAATCTGGACTGATTTTACATTTTTTAACCGAGGGATAGGAGGAGGTCAGCTGTAGTTTTCTACTCCACCATCCAGGGTCAAATCTGATATCTTCTAAAACATGTGACTTAGATACACACTGGCAGTATCAACTGAGCAAAAGGAAATGACTATATTTAAACAATGATTTCACCTTAACACAAGAAAACTGCCAGAGCGAAAGCATTTTCTATTTACAGTCAATTTCCTCAAACAGTATTTTTGCAGCAAAGTTAATTGGCTATCAACTGATGCATGGAAAGCAGGGAAATATTGCCAGTCATTTGACTCAGTGAAGTATCATAGAACATTCTTACATGGTGCACAATATGGTGGCTCTTAATATTTTCACATTACTGTGCTGTGTCATAGCTTGGATAACCATGGTTGAAATGACAAATTTATCTCACAAATATGATAAAAAGAGGGGCAATAAATCATAAATGGCACCGGAGAGTATTAAAATGCATTTGGTTTGTGTTGCGGAAGGGACAAAAGTCTGTTTCAGTTTATATCAGGCTCCTGTGAGACAACCAACCCTGACCCTCAAAACTGGACCCACAGAATTGCACAAATTAAATGCAAAGCAGTTCAGCCTCTCAGGACAGAAGAGAAACATCGCCACACTTGCCAAAACCTTTTGCACAGGACAACACGAGCTCATAATTCACCAAGTTACCACTTCTATCAAAAGTAGACAAAGTGACGGCAGGAGGGTTTGTGCGATAATTACTGCACACAATGATTTAGGGGCTGTCACTTTGGTAAGATTGCTAGAGTAACTAAGAGTTAAACAAACAGTTGTATTTTACAGATTCTACTTCAGGTTTTGCTTTATTGAGGGCTCATTCACATGTTGATTCTGGTGCCACATTAAGTCGTGCACTCCTTTCACGTCCATATTTGTGCTTGGCAGCAATGTTCACGCAAACACCATCGCACGGCCAATGTTGTGCACTCTGCTGCATCCAATCACCATTCCTGCACACCTGTCACCAAATGTAGTCAGTCCTCAGAATGCTTCTCACTGAACGATTTACACAGTGTACGCAAATGCACCCTTTACCTCGATCTTAACTTAGTCACAAATGACCTGGAAGGAGAAGGGAGCCATTGCTGGCTGTTCAAAATTACTTTATTTTTCATCAGTCACCGAATTGAAGGCCTGAAGAACAGTCCATTCCTCGAGCAAGGTAGATATTTTTCTAAATAATTACTGCATGAGGATGTTCGGCAAACATTGCGAACACAAAAAGATGCAGTTCAGTAATTTTTCATAAAGACCTGTTCATTTGACCGTTTGTTCTTTGACGTCCCAATAAGATACTTCCTCAAGCCTGCCAATGAAAAAGAACATAAAGAAAGACTTGCACCTTTCATGATCGCCAGGTATCCCAAAGTGCTTTACAGCCAATGAAGTACTTCAAAGTGTCATCATGAATAATGGAGGATGCGTGGTGGCCAGTTTGCACACAATAAGATCATCCAAGCAGAAATGTGATAATGGCCTGGTGATCTGTTTTTGGTGATGCTGGTTGGGGGATAGATATTGGTCAGAGTATGCAGGGAAATTTCCCAGCTCTTCTTGGAATCAGCACCTCGGGATCTTATATGTCCACCTGGCAAGACAGACAGACGGTTTGAACATTTCATCCAAAAGATGACACCTTCGGAAGTGCAGCTCTCCCTCAGTACTGCTGTGGTGTGCCAGCCAGGATTTGTGCTCAAGTTTCTGAATTCTCTGGTCATACACACCAGCAAGGTTGAATCATAGGTTGAATCAAGACAGGCACTCTTTCCCAGGGTGGAGGGGTCAGTCACCGTGGGGCATAAGTTTATGGTCCGTGGGGCAAAGTTTAGAGGAGATGTGCGAGGCAGGTTTTTTTTACGCAGAGGGTCGGGAGTGCCTGGAACATATTGCCAGGGGAGGTTGTGGAAGCAGATACATTAACGGCGTTCAAAAGGCATCTTGACAAACACATGGATAGGATGGGTACAGAGGGATACGGCACAAGGAAGTGCTGAGGGGTTTGGCAAAGGTTGGTATCATGACCAATACAGGCTTGGAGGGACGAAGGGCCTGTTCCTGTGCTGTATTGTTCTTTGTTCTTTGATCTGAATTAACTGAGATAAGTTAGTATTGTATGGAAGGCACCATGATTGTTCAAATTGCTACTGTGGTCTGCAGATGAAAAATCAGCCAGAATTTCCTCTCTTGAGCAATCTTGGTTGATTCATGCTGGAAGGTAAGAATCTGCAGACATTGAATTGCAGAGGTTTTGGGGTTGACTATGATGCTCCCACAGTTGAATAGTCTGCTCATCCTCACCGTGAAGACCCAAAAATGGAAAATTGTCCTCTGGCAAGGGACCTGGTGAGAGCAAGTGCCCATAGAGCTATGCATGCAGGGCATAAAAGCACAAGAACATCAGAAACAGGAACGGGAGCAGGAATTTGGCACTTTAAATCTGCCCCACCATTCAATAAGATCATGACTGGTCTATCTAATCTCCACCTTTCTGCACTATCCCTATATTACTTTATTCCCTTACTGCTCAAAAATCTATTGATCCCTGTCTTTAACATAAGTGAAGACTGAGCATCCACAGGTATCTGGGGTAGAGAATTCCAAAGATTCACAATAATATGAGTGACGACATTTCGCCTGGAAACTGCGTTTGTTCCCATTGGAGCCAAAGACTGTGAGGCGAGATTTGACAGAGGTTATGACAGGTTTAGAAAAGGTAGATAAAGAAAAACTGTTTCCATTAACCGAAGGTACAAAGGCAAGGAAGGTTTAGCCAAGAGATGCGGAGCGGGGGGGAGGAAGGGGGGGGGGGGGGGGTGGAGTTTGATGTAAAAACTTTTACACAGTGAGTGGCAGTGATCTGGAACACGCTGTCTAGTGGAGATGATCAATGATTTCAAACTGAAATTGAATGGAAACCTGAAAGAAATACACTTGCAGGGCCACGGGATGAGAGAAAGGAGATGGGACTTACTGGATTGCTCTAGAGGGCCAACATGGACCCGATGGGTTGAATAGCCCGCTTCTCTGTCGGCCTGACTCCTCTTCTCAGTCCTAAATGGCCAACCCCTTATTCTGAGACAGTGATCCCCAGTTCTGGACTCCCCAGCCAGGGAAAGCATTCTCCCAGTATCCCTGTCAAACCCTTTAAGAATTGTATATGTATCAATTAGATCACCTCACATTCTTCTAAACTCCAGAGGATATGGGCCGAGTTTACTCAAACTCCCCTCCCTGGACAATCCTCTCATCTCAGGAATCATCTGAGGTGCAAAGGGCACTTAGAGGCTGAGCATTATTCCTGGAGCAATCTTCCCTGTGTGTTGACTCCGTCGATGCAAAATCATGTTCGTGAAAATGTGGACAAATTCTTGTTTCCAAATTCTAACTGTGCCAAATGTATTCAACTGGTACTCTTGACTGTCCTGGAGGCCGATTCAGCAATTTTTCCTTGGAAATAAATACAAGCAAATACAATATTTCTCTGTCCTGTCAAGGTTTTGTGTAAGGCCGGGTAGCCATACATCTACGCACATTGGGCCCAATGAACCATTCACAGACAAAATGCAATATGAAAGCATGCAGTGCAGAAGTATCGTAAGTGCATGGGTTAGTTGCAAACTTGCAAGAGTGGACACAAAAGGTTCAACTGAATATCAGGAGTGAGAACACAATGAGCTTGCTGTGCGGAAGGTAACAGAGAAAATAAAACCTCTGAAACGGAACAGAGTGAGGGAAAGAGAGTGAGTGAAGAAGAGGAAAAAGGATGGCACCATGACTTGGTCTGTACTTGAACGTCTGACCTGTTAGTTGGTTGTCGCCTGCAGCAGGGGCGATGCGAATATAGGGTGTTGTAAGCTGAGTCACGATTATTGCAGCTATGGCAGAGGAAGATTTTCCAGGTCAGCATGCATGAGAAAAAAGCCAGACTGAAGCTAGACGAGCATCAAGAATTACTTAGTGACCATATATATAAATATATATATATGCGCTATTATATATCTAAGAAAAAGAACATTTCAGACACATAACTTGAATATGGCGGAAAAGAGAGACATGTTGCTGAAACTTTTCATCTTCTACAAATCAGGACAAACACAAGAATGCCCAATTTCAAACCATCACAGCAATTTATACCACAGCAGGAAAGGTTACTGACCAATTGGCAAGTTGACTCTGATTGGCCGGGATGAGCAACAGGCCAATCAGAGTCAACTTGCCAACCAATCAGCACCCCTTTCCCTTGTAATCTATGATGTGGAGATGCCGGCATTGGACTGGGGTGAGCACAGTAAAACGTCTTACAACACCAGGTTAAAGTCCAACAGGTTTGGTTCAAATCACTAACATTTGGAGTGCAGCTCCTTCCTCAGGTGACACCTGAGGTCACCTGAGGAAGGAGCAGTGCTCTGAAAGTTAGTGATTTGAAACAAGCCTGTTGGACTTTAACCTGGTGTTGCAAGACTTCTTCCCTTGTAATCTAAATTGTTGTGATGGTTTGAAATTTTGCACTCTTGTGTCTGTCCTGATGAGGGCTAGACGATAAGCTTCAGCAACATGTCTCTCTTCTCAGTAAAATTCAGGTTCTGTGCTGCCAAGTGACAATGTAATTTATTCTGTTGAGAACCGGGTTTTCCTTTTGGATACAAAACAACATAAACGCTTGCATTAATTTATTAACCCTTAAAGAACTGTATGCTTGCCTGACGACATTCAAGCCAGAGGAAATAATTGTTCAATTTACTTCATAACTTACCTTAATCTAGCGGCTCAGCAAAACAAAGTGCTGCTGGCTTTTTCCTCATCTTTTCCCAGATATTTTCCCCTTCCATTCTTGCACCATATACAAGAGAGCGCAGGTGCCAGGCCTCAGCATTTCAGCCAGAAACCAATCAAAAGAGGTTCAGAATCAGCAGGTCTCCAATATCTCTCCCCCCCCCCCCCCCCCTCCCCCCCCCCCCCCCTCAACATGGTTAATGTTTTGCCTCCCTTCCCTTGCTCAGAACTTGCCTGAGGTCACAAGTTCTTGACTCACTTTTCCCTCTCCCTGTTCTTGTATTAAATGTTCTTCATCCCACTCGTTACCTCATTCTGCTGAGGCTTCCTCACCGCAAATCGACTGAGATTAGGATCAGAGCATATGGGGAATCATGGGCAGCACTCCTAGTTCCTTTCAACCTAGAATATAGAATCATAGAATTTACAGTGCAGAAGGAGGCCATTCGGCCAATTGAGTCTGCACTGGCCCTTGGAAAGAGCATCCCACCGAAGCCCAGACCTCCACCCCATCCCCGTAACCCAATAACCCCACCTAACCATTTTTGGACACTAAGAGCAATTTAGTATGGCCAAACTACCTAACCTGCACATCTTTGGACTCTGGGAGGAAACCGGAGCACCCGGAGGAAACCCACGCAGACACGGGGAGAACGTGCAGACTCCGCACAGACAGTGACCCAAGGCGGTAATCAAACCTGGGACCCTGGAGCAGTGAAGCAACTGTGCTAACCACTGCGCTACCATGTCGCCACGAGCAAGCTACTTAACCCAAAGCTACTTTAATTGTGACTTACATTTTGTTCAAAATTATCTTCTATTTTTCACTCCTGCTGCCTCCTGAAAGCTAGCTCCTCAAAATAGCCCCTCTTCTCCTGGCAGGGTGGCTAGAGTAAGTCATTGGCCTTTTCATAGCTGCTTCCATCACTCTGACTGGCAGTTCAAGAGGTGAGCTTGTTGTAGTGAACAGCAGTTTAATGACTAGTGTGGCAACAAGATTCTTTCTAATTGTGCTGCTGATGGATTGATTAATTGATCAGCACCGAGATGCATATCATTTTGTGCTACTGTGCTGCTGCCTCACCACCTCAAGTTTTAAATCATGGCTATGGTGTAAATAGTCTCCATAGTGACAATTTCCGTTTCTTTTGTTTTGCTTCAAACAGCCCTGTACTAGAGGCTAACGTATCTCGAGAGCGATTTCCTTTTCCATCTAAGTTAGTTTTACTTTAGGAGAGAGGTTTGGCAATTTGCAAATGGGCGTTCTACATTTCATAGACCAACACAGCATTAATGACTAATTACCAATGTGAATGGTCCTGGCGGGTTTGATGGCATTGTGTGAGGACTGGTAACTTTGAATTGACAGCGAGGCAGCTCATTGACAGCATTCTAAAAATATATCATGTTTACTGTGGCCATTCCAGATTAAAGGCACTGTTCCATCAAGCCACACACTCATGTTATTCACACAGTTATTTTAAAATGATCACCTTCAGTTTTGAGAGATGCAATCTGTCGAGGCACTGGTCCTAATTGGAAGCCCGCAAGAATTAATTCGAAAATGTTTACTTTTTCCATATTTTCTCCGGCATGTGGTAACTCTAGCGGGAGGTATGGTTTCATTGTCGTGAACAGGCCTCGCTAATATTCCCATGTAATCCTAGTCGCGGAGGGGTTCAATATCCACCAGGATTTCTCCCACTTGCCAAGAATAACCACAGAAAAATGATATAACGACAATTTACACTGCGCTTCTGTGTTCCCATGGCTCTGCCACTGAAGTTACGGCTTAGAGGGGGAATCCTTCCTCATGCGGTCATGTTAATCGGCATAGTGCTGGGACTCGCCTGGTTTGTTCAACTCCGTGGTAGGCGAGCCAGTGTTTGGACCCACTCAGCCTGCAGACGGGCGAGCAAATACCATGTCTGTCTGCACAGCAGACGGTGAAAGGTTAAAAATGAGAGCTGTGCTTTGACACAGCAAGTCTCATGTTCTCATTGCAAACAATTTCAGAAGATGACTCCTTTCAAATTAAAAGTAGTCCTTTGAGGGTTAATAAAATCACAACAAATGGATACCTCAGTAAAGCAGAAAAAGAATCATCGACTTCATTGAGTAACAAGCATACAATCATATTCAGACGCATGTAAAAAAATATTTGATTGATGTAGAGCGGAGCGCAGTTTAACAAGGAGAAAGTGCCACGAAATTAATTAATAGAATAATTTTCAGACATCCAAAGGTAAGCAAACTTGCACAGATGAGTCGATGAAGGCAAAAGGAACATACACATTATGATTAATCGGTTTATAAAGAACTATAAAGCATGTATGAGACTTATTAAAGTAAGGTATGAATAAAGTGTTCATGAAAAGAAGAGAACATTTTCATCAAAATTCTGGCTGCTGAGAATATACATTCTGGCATGTATTTTAAATACCTTTTCAATCAGAATTCGGTGAATGTTATGACAAATGTCTGTCTCACAAAAAACGAAGATAGAACATAGAACATAGACCATAGAAAATACAGCACAGAACAGGCCCTTCGGCCCACAATGTTGTGCCGAACCTTTGTCCTAGATTAATCATAGATTATCATTGAATTTACAGTGCAGACATACCTTTTGTAGCCACCCTGACGCAGTCAATTTTGGTTTCCTGTATCAAATGAAGAGGGAAAACTGTCATCTCTGGTGCTTCAGATAAAGCAAACACAACCTCACCACCAATTCTATTTAAAATCCATCGATAAGATTGACTTGGAGGGACAGTGATGCGTTTGGTCACATATTAGCAATAGAGTTTAAATTCAGCATGTAGCCTGGCTGTTAACAATCGGAATAAAATGTACTTGGCGTTTTAGATAAATACTTCAGTTAACATTTCTCTGAACAACCAAAGATATTAATTGGCAAAGGCAGCGAACAGCCTTCACTTCAGCAACTCAGTGACCTTGAGTACTGTAGAGGGAAAGCCTCAGCGACATATCTGACAATTATTTAAAAAATAATCAATGATGCTTTAGGTTGGCACTGGCATAGCAATGATTAAAGGAAGCCACTGCTTTGCATGGCAAACACTTCCAGACTTCTAGAAATAAGCATAGTTCATCAGAGGTTAAGTTTACTTGTGATTTCTGTAGGAATCTGAAAAGGATTCAGGGAACAGCCATAAAGATGAATATGTTCTGCCTGACTGTGGTTCATAAGGCCTCCTTTATTTAAAAAGAAGTCACGCTGGAACAGACAAACACCAATTCTCCTTTTGAAGTATTTTCGCAGATGCCATGAAATTACATTTTTTGGGCAGAAGGATATAACAGTGTTCAGGATTCATTACTAAGGAACCACTGAAGAAAGTAAAAAAAGTCCAAGGAACTAGAAAAGGTCATTTAACACATTGCACCATTGGTTCCAAATCACATGTACCATCTTCTCTACCATGAGACGTACCCAAACCACTTTACAGACAGATGAAGGTTGTAAAGTTTTCCCATTTACCTCAAACACAATGGTAACTGAGATAAACCCTCCAAATGTTTCAGTAACTGCATGCTCTGGAGTAGTTTGTCTTTCTGAACAACGTGACCTCAGGGCAGAGTGAATCAGGGCTCGGTAGGAAAGCAGAGAGAGAAGTGATTGGAATAAGTTGCAGGATTTGAGGGGAAAGGTGAGATGGAGATTGGAGATGCTTGTCGGTCAGTTGGTGAGAGTGAAAGAGAACTTGTCACGGTTGAGAGAGGAATGGAAGAACATGCATTTAGAAGCATAGAAATGGAACAATTCCAGTTGACTGTCTTGTCAAGCATTAATACTAATAATCGACATTGATACAGTTATGCAGCATTTTGAAAAGCCAAAGTACTGCTGAAAAAAGTGGTATGCTCTCGAAGCTTTTCATTTTGTACTTATCGGGGCAGATGTAAGAATGCTAAATTTCAAAGGAGTTTACGATTTATACCGCAGGACAAAAAGCTGCTGATTGGTTGACAAGTCAACACTGATTGGTCAGGGCGTTGCCACGGAGAACACATCAGAGAACTATTGTCCCCGACTCTCACACAGAATACTTGGGACATGTTCCTTTTGATTAGAGAATACTGGCCTCTGAGTATTACTGTATGCAGCTTCTAGCAAGTGGAAGTGAGCTATATTGCAAGCCCAACTGATAAACTTGAATTGGTTGTTAGTGTAATTCCTAGCACCCTCAGGACTGTTCAGCAGTGCTGTCCAAATGCAGAGTCACATTTAATGTTAGACATTATGTTCTGAGTTTTACAAGCACGGGCTGGAGCAGACAATGGCTCAGTGGTATTATCACTGGAATTAGCAATCCAAAGACACATGGTAATGCTCTGGGGACCCGGGTTTGAATCCCGCCACTGCAGATGGTTCAAGTTGAATCCAATAAAAATCTTAAATCATGAAACCATTGTTGATCGTTATAAAGGTTCACTAATGTCATCTTGTTCACCAACGTCCTACAGGGAAGGAAATCTGTCGTCGTTACCTGGTCTGGCCTACGTATGACTCCAGACCCACAGCAATGTGGTTGACTCTTAAATGCCCCCTGAAATGACCACGCAAGCCACTCAGTTTAAGAGCAATTAGGGATGGGCAACAACTGCTGGCCCAGCTGTCACTGCCCAACTTTCCATGAGAGAATTTTTAAGACGTATGGTCGGTACTGTGCCTATTGCGAAAAACTGAAGGGGACATGCTGTTTGGTGCAATCTGCTGTCATTGGAATGTTTGGCCTATGTACATAACGTTGCACCAATCCTGAAATTCAAATTCTACGTTCCTTATTGTTCGGTAAGCAGAACGTCATTTTGTTTAAAGGGCAGCATCTTGTTAGTGAAAAATACCACTTGTGTTGCGCCTGCATAGCAGCAGTGTAAAACAGCTCGCCTCACCTGTTGCTCAAAGATACCTTACTCCCTCTGGGTAATTTAAGGTAGACTATACAGTTTCAGATCTGAAAGTGATGGCCTTAGGCCCATTTATGAGTATGCGTGATACGCAGCAAGCAATGTTCTGATCGGGGTCGCCATTATAACACAGGAATGTAGAACACGGGCAGCAGCGCGGGTTCAATTCCCATACCGGCTGAGAATTCTGAATTCTCCCTCCGTGTACCCGAACAGGCGCCGGAATGTGGCGACTAAGGGCTTTTCACAGTAACTTCATTGCAGTGTTAATATAAGCCTGCTTGTGACAATAAAATGATTATTTATTTATTATTTATTTGGATAGCTTTTTTGAATTAAACTAAACCACGAGGGTCAATAGTACTCTGGTGCATTCTCCATGGCAATGCCTCGGACCAATCACAGTTGACTTTGTATGACTTGCCAACCAATCAGCGCCCTGTTCTCATGCAGCATAAATTGCTGCTTCCATTGAAATTTGGTATTCTTGTGTCTGTCCCGGTGAGTGCAAGACAAAAAGCTCTGGCAGCACGCCTCTTTTTCAGCAATATTCACGTTGTGTGCCACCGAGCGACTACAAGTCAAAGTCCTTCACAGAATGAATTACAGTTTAAAATGCAGTGACTCTTATTCTCGTGCTCTGGGATCTTTAACATCATGTCAATTGGACAGGGAGGACGACCTGTGCAAAGGTTGGTGCTTTAACAAAGCAAGGTGCATGGATAGCATGCACAAGCCCTGGTGGACACGGCTCAGACCCACAACCTTCTGATCCCAAAGAATGCCGCCAGCTGAGCTAAGCTGAAATAAAAAGGTGAACACCTCCTCGATCACAGAGTAATCTTACACTGAAAATCAATTTTTGAAGTGAAAGAAATAGATGCACACTGAATCTTGATGATTCAAAAGAGCAATCAACTGACATTGCTTCCTATTTTGCGGCAAGTAACTTGGGGAGCAGTTCCCGACTGACAAGAAGCACACTGGACACCATGTTAAAACATTGGGCGGAATTTGCCGACAGGTTACCACAGTCCCACTGACGGCGCTCGGGTTTCCCGGCAACAAGGGATGCAGTCAACAGAAAATCCCATTGGCAAAGTTTGGACCAGAAAATGCCGCTAGCGCGCCACCTACGCCACCGAAAAACACGCAGTGGGTTGGTAAGTAAATCCCGGCCATTGTAAATGATCAGCATTACTGTAAGGAATTCAGAACAAAAACACGCCGAAGAAATACAATTATAAACATGAATTAATATTACATGAATTATCTCCTGAAGGTGTAAATTCTTCACAATTTATTTTCGAGCATATCAAAAGGAATATTATTTTCTTTCAGCGTCTCTTTAGGTTTGCTAAATGCTGCTGGGCTTTTAAACTTGGACTATTTTTCAATGAATAGTTATCCTTTCTTAAAGTGGATATGAAAACAGGAATAAGAGTACACTTAATTCAATGCAAACTGCTTTAGTTCAGAGAGCGTTAATTCATCCAATTTTAATTCATTTTTCCTCTACCCGCTTTCTCTGATTCATAGGATATGCTCTTGATCTGCTCCCATGCTTCACACAATGCTGGATCGTCACCAATGTTCAACCTTATGAAACAAAATACCCGAGGTGACTCAGCATCCTAGTTTCCATTTCCTCCCATTGGGAAATCCCATCTTCCACCTGACATTTATGAACAGGAATTCTGATGAACTGGTAAAGTGCGGAATAGGGGCACAATCCTTCATCTTTTCCACTTTGTGCTGAAGCACATTGTAATCCTAACAAACAAGTTCCATAGACTGCCAAGCCACTGCCTACTTCAGTATTAAATTCCGGGGCGGCACTGTTGCGCAGTGGTTAGCACTGCTGCCTCACGGCACCGAGGACCGGACCATGGCCCCGGGTCACTGTCCGTGTGGAGTTTGCACATTCTCTCCATGCCTGCGTGGGTCTCACCCCTACAACCCAAAAAGATGCGCAAGATAGGTGGATTGGCCATGATAAATTGCCCCTTAATTGGAATAATTAAACAAAAGTTTAAGTTTAAAAAATGTAAAAATAATCGATGAAAAATTGAGTTATTTTTCTGTTTATGCACATTGAGCCAAAACTGCTGATTAAACTAGTTGTTGAGGTGTAATGCCGTTTTGAACACAGCAGATCTCATATTCCTTAATCTCCATTGAAACTGTGCACAATAGATAAGGGGCTGTGTGTTTCTCAGCGGCGCGCTGTTCGCTGGCGGGGGATCCCATTGAAGCCACCTCACACCGCCGGCAAACCCATGGGCGGGGTTGCGTTGCCAGCAGGTACAGAGAATGCCAGTGGCCGGCGAATTCCAGCGAAGGTCTGGATCAGGCTTGGCTATGTTGCACTCTTACAGTTGCCTTCCCAGCAACATTTACATTCCAGTATCATACATGGTGATTGTCCATTTGGCTGAGGTGCCAAAGAATTTGCTTACCTTTATTAAACTTAACTCTATCATAATTCAGCTCCTTCAGGAGGAGAGCAGTAGAAAATAGGAAGGATGGAGAAGCTCCAATAAAACGTCCTGCACTTTATTACTAGTTTTCTCAGGAGATATGATATATTTTGTGTCTATTCATTGGATGTGGGTGCCATTGGCTTAGAACATAGAACATTACATGATGGGCAGCACGGTAGCATTATGGATAGCACAATTGCTTCACAGCTCCAGGGTCCCAGGTTCGATTCCGGCTTGGGTTACTGTCTGTGCGGAGTCTGCACATCCTCCCCCTGTGTGTGTGGGTTTCCTCCGGGTGCTCCGGTTTCCTCCCACAGTCCAAAGATGTGCAGGTTTGGTGGATTGGCGATGATAAATTGCCCTTAGTGTCCAAAATTGCCCTTAGTGTCCAAAATTGCCCTTAGTGTTGGGTGGGGTTACTGGGTTATGGGGATAGGGTGTAGGTGTTGACCTTGGGTAGGGTGCTCTTTCCAAGAGCTGGTGCAGACTTGATGGGCCGAATGGCCTCCTTCTGCACTGTAAATTCTATGATACAGCGCAGTACAGGCCCTTCGGCCCTCGATGTTGCGCCGACCTGGGAAACCACTCTAAAGCCCATCTACACTATTCCCTTATCATCCATATGTCTATCCAATGACCATTTGAATGCCCTTAAGTGTTGGCGAGTCCACTACTGTTGCAGGCAGGGCATTCCACGCCCTCACTACTGTCTGAGTAAAGAATCTACCTCTGACATCTGTCCTATATCTATCTCCCCTCAATTTAAAGCTATGTCCCCTCGTGCTAGACATCACCGTCCGAGGAAAAAGGCTCTCACTGTCCACCCTATCCAATCCTCTGATCATCTTGTGTGCCTCAATTAAGTCACCTCTTAACCTTCTTCTCTCTAACGAAAACAGCCTCAAGTCCCTCAGCCTTTCCTCATAAGATCATCCCTCCATACCAGGCAACATTCTGGTAAATCTCCTCTGCACCCTTTCCAATGCTTCCACATCCTTCCTATAATGCGGCGACCAGAATTTCAAGCAATACTCCAAATGCGGCCGCACCAGAGTTTTGTACAGCTGCAACATGACATCATGGCTCTGAAACTCAATCCCTCTACCAATAAAAGCTAACACACCATACGCCTTCTTAACAACCCTCTCAATTCTTAGCCAGCATTTATTGCCCATCCCTAATTCTTTTTTGTTCTTGGGATGTGGGTATCGCTGGCGGGGCCAGCATTTGTTCCCCATCCCGACTGAACTACGTGGCTTGCCCGGCCATTTCAATGGGGGAAGTTAATAGTCAACCACATCTCTGTGTGAGTCTGGAGTCACATGTAGGCCAGGCCGGGGAAGGGCATTCGTGAACCAAATGGGTTTTCACGACAATTGCCAATGCTTTGATGGTCAACCTTAGATTTTTATTTCCAGATTTTCTTTTTGTATTGAATTCAAATTTCACCATCTGCCGTGGTGGGATTCGAACCTGGGACCCCAGAGATGACTCTGGGTCTCTGGATTACTAATTCAGTGACAATATCATTACGCCACCGCCTTTGAGAAGGTTGTGGTAAGCTGCTTTCTTGAAGCACTGCAATCCATGTGGTGTAAGTACACCCACAGTGCTGTGAGAGAGCGAGTTCCAGGATTTTGACCTGGAGACAGTGAAGGAACGGCGATATATTTGCAAGTCAGGATGGTGTGTGGCTTTATGGGGTACTTGGAGGTGGTGGTGTTTCCCATCTGCCTGCTTGCCCTGCTGGGTGGTAGATGTTGCCGGTTTGGTAGGTCCTGTTAAAGAAGCCTTGATGGGTCGCTGCAGTGCATTTTGTAGATGATATATATTGCATTCACAGCTCACCAGTGGTGAAGGAAGTAAATGTTTGTGGTCGTGGTTGGAGTGCCAATCAATAAGGTTGCTTGTTCCTTGATAGTGTCATGTTTTTGACTTTTATTGGAGCTGTATGGCTTTGCTGCACCACCTCCAACCTGCTCCTGTTGCCATGGTATTTATGTGGCTGGTCCAATTTCATTTCTGGTCAATGAGGACCAAGCTGATTACTGTCACCAGGACATTGATAACGGGGCAATTCGACAATGGTAATGCAATTTAATGTTAATGAGAGGTGTTTGGATTCTCTTTTTGCTGGAGATAGTCACTACCTGGGGTGCTGGTGAGCTGTGAATGTTACTTGTTATCTCACAGTCTGCAGTTGCTACAGGAAACCAAATGTACCAATTTATTTAAAGTAGGTGTGTTTCTTGGATGTAGAGGTATATTTTAAGAAAACCTGCTTTACAGTAACTAAACTGCTGAATCACTTATTTTAATCGTTCATGGGATGTGGGCGTTGCTGGCTCTGCCAGCATTTAGTACCCATCCTAATTACTCTTGAGGGGGCAGTTAAGACTCAACCACATTGCTGTGGGTCTGGAGTCACATGTAAGCCTGACCAGGTAAGGATGGCAGATTTCCTTCTCTAAAGGACATTAGTGAACCAGATGGATTTTTATAACAATTGACAATGGTTTCATGGTCATCTTATAATTCCAGACTTTTATTGAATTCAAATTTCACCTTCTGCAGAAGAGGGATTTGAACCTGGGTCCCCAGAGCATTACTCTGGGTCTCTGGTTAAGTAGCTCAGTGACAATACTACTACGCCACCGCCTCCCCAATGCTTGGTATATAACATGCATAGGTAATTACTAAGCCTTTGCTCCAGGTGGCTCTCTACTCTTCAAGTCAATGTTTGAGCTGCTACCTTCAGTATTGGAATATGCCTCGAGCCCCATGGCACTGCAAGCTCGTTTTGTGTGGTTTTCACCAAGAACTGTATGGACAACTCATTAAGAGGAGCAAATGGGCAAGCCAGTGGCTTTTCATTTTTATTTAAAGCATATGGACAACTTGATGGTCATGTATATGGAAACAGAATGAACATTGGGTGTTTTATGGTTGTACCCGACAGTTACAGCTGTGGACACTTACCCCATTGGCTTTGCTCACTGCTTGAAAATAAATGCTGTAACTCTTATGTGGGAGTAGCGGGGCATTCCAGTAGCCACTGTAGGTCTTGTTATCTCCAACTGTAAACGGTTGGGCCACTTGAAGAGCATCTGGCGGAAATTCAGCAGCAAAGTAATGAGGGGAGTTGGAAATGGAGGCGTTCTGATAGGGGATGGGAACAAAATAGCAGTCCGGGACATCAGTGGCCTTCTTACTCCTGCGTGGACGCTCTTCCTCCACAATTACCTGATAGGCACTGATAACAAAACAGAGAAAACATATAAACCAAAATATTAATATGGTTAATTGATTGCAGCAACAATTAGACCCTGAGTATCTTCCTGAAGAAAATAGCTCTGTGGTAGTATGCATTAGGGGTCATGTGGGACTATGAAGCCGGGATGCTATTGGCTGACAGATCCCGGGTCCTGGTTGGCTGTTGATCCCGAGCTCCGCCCTGAAGGCGGAGTATAAGAACCTGGGCTTCTCCCCGCAGCTCCAGTCTGTTGCTGAACTGCTGGGAACAAGTCACGCTTAATAAAGCCTCATCGACTTCACCTCTATTCGTCTCTCTCGTAAGTCATTGTCCCCTCGTGCTAGACATCACCATCCGAGGAAAAAGGCTCTCACTGTCCACCCTATCCAATCCTCTGATCATCTTGTATGCCTCAATTAAGTCACCTCTTAACCTTCTTCCCTCTCCCCCGCATATCCGACATGGTAAAACGGATTGCCCAATATAAGGTCTTCTCCACCGTGGACCTCAAGTCCGCCTATCACCAGCTCCCCATCCGCCCAAGTGACCGCAAGTACACAGCCTTCGAGGCAGATGGGCGACTATACCACTTCCTAAGGGTCCCATTTGGCGTCACAAACGGGGTCTCGGTCTTCCAACGGGAGATGGACCGAATGGTTTATCAACACGGGTTACAGGCCACGTTCCCGTATCTCGACAACGTAACCATCTGCGGCCACGATCAGCAGGACCACGACGCCAACCTCCAAAAATTCTCCAGACCGCAAACGCCTTGAACCTCACATACAACGAGGACAAGTGCGTGTTTAGCACAAACCGGCTGGCCATCCTGGGATACGTAGTGCGCAATGGGATAATAGGCCCCGACCCCGGACGCATGCCTCAGAAATCCGCCACTCCTCAGTGGAAAAGGAAGCCCAAGCCATAGTTGAAGCTGTGCGACATTGGAGGCATTACCTGGCCGGCAGGAGATTCACTCTCCTCACTGACCAACGGTCGGTAGCTTTCATGTTCGATAATGCACAGCGGGGCAAAATTAAAAATGACAAGATCTTAAGGTGGAGGATCGAGCTCTCCACCTTCAACTACGAGATCTTGTACCGTCCCGGAAAGCTGAACGAGCCGTCCGATGCCCTATCCCGCGGCACATGTGCCAACGCACAAATAGACCGTCTCCAAACCCTCCACGAGGACCTCTGCCACCCGGGGGTCACTCGGTTCTACCATACCCCTACTCCGTGGAGGAGGTCCGTACTGTCACCAGGAACTGCCACATCTGCGCTGAGTGCAAACCGCATTTTTTCAGGCCAGATAGAGCGCACCTGATCAAGGCTTCCCGCCCCTTTGAACACCTCAGTCTGGATTTCAAAGGGCCCCTCCCCTCCACCGATCGAAACACATACTTCCTGAACGTGGTGGATGAGTACTCCCGTTTCCCTTTCGCCATCCCCTGCCCCGACATGACAGCGGCCACAGTTATTAAAGCCCTGAGCACTATATTCACACTGTTCGGTTGCCCCGCATATATCCATAGCGACAGGGGGTCCTCCTTCATGAGTGACGAGCTGCGCCAGTTCCTGCTCAGCAAGGGCATAGCCAGGGGCAGGGCAAGTTGGCACCCTAACTCTCCCTCTGGCACCCGGCTACCTTGGCAATGCCAAGGGGTGGGGTTGCCTGAAGGGGGGGAAAGAAGGTCGGGGAAGGTTTTCAAAATGATGCCCCGATCTGCGAGGAGTCATCGGACTCAAAATGTTAGCTCTTTTCTCTCCCTACAGATGATGCCAGACCTGCTGAGATTTTCCAGCATTTTCTCTTTCGTTTCACCCTAATATTGCTCATTCAATCTATTAAAGTACTGTGGGCTCATTGACAAGAGGAAACATGATTGGAGTCCTCTTTTATCCCTGGGGTGAGAGTTTGAAGATTGGCATGAAAGCATAATTACTCTGTCATTCCTGAGGATTCTCAACTTACAGTTTCCAATCTATAGCATGAAACTGAGTGTCACTCACAAACGTTGCATGGTGTAGGATATGGAAATGCCACATCCATATCCTACACCATCCACATCTTCAATCCTTTCCGCCCTGGATTAAATGGGGGGGGGGAGAACCAGGAAGGTGGTGGGTTCCCCATCCTGCACCATCCCACCTCTCTCAAGGTAATAAATACTGGCCTAGCCAGCTACATCCGCAACCCTCGAATGATATTTTTTAAACAATTACATGCCCCCCTAACCCCTCCCGCCCCGAACCTTCCTCCGGGAGGAGAATTACGTTCTGCCCATGTGTAAATCTAAGAAAAACAAATTTCTACGCCAACGTACAACTGTCAATCCAGTAAGCAAGCACATTATTCACTGATGGGGAAAACACTTTGATTAAATATCTATTTGTAGATGTGATGACTCACACAAAGAGAAACCATCAGCCAAACAACAGAACAGGTTGAGAAAGGTATGCTCGGAGCA
Source organism: Scyliorhinus torazame (assembly GCF_047496885.1). NCBI lineage: Eukaryota > Metazoa > Chordata > Chondrichthyes > Carcharhiniformes > Scyliorhinidae > Scyliorhinus > Scyliorhinus torazame. The sequence continues at coordinate 220,696,236 of NC_092717.1, read as the reverse complement.
AATCTTCCTTTTCTCTTCCTGTGTTTCATTGTCCTCAAGCTAATCACACCACTCTCTTAAAATCTCTGTCAAGATAATGTGTAATCCTAAACTTTGGGTAATAATTTTTGCATCTCTTGTAATTTTTGTTGCCATTGACTTTCCAGAGAGCTGTGCACAAACCATTGAGTCATTATTGTCCATCTTACACTGACGGCCAAGGTCAGAGGTACCTCCACTGCGCCAATGTCGTGGCTATCAAATGCGAGAGGAACGTGGTTATAGGTCCCAGTTACCCAGGAGTATTATCCTGTATAAATTCGAACAGGGATGTTGTGGGGTTGTCCTGGGCTTCCTCATGAAAGTCAAATGCTTCAATCTGATCCTTCCTATGTTTTCAAGCCAAGTGAATTTGTGGAAGTGATTATCCACGTCACAACAGCCAATCAATCTTGAAAAAGACTTTTTCGTCCTTGTACTACAGTGAACCACCATTGGTCTCCCTCATCGTATTACACGACAGTGTGAATCAGAACTGGTTTCTACCTTGAGACAACGCACTATAGTGTGAATCAGTGCTGGTCTACCCAGACACAACGCACTGCAGTGTGAATCAGAACTGGTTTCTACCCAGAGACAACGCACTATAGTGTGAATCAGTGCTGGTCTACCCAGACACAACGCACTGCAGTGTGAATCGGTGCTGGTCTACCCACAGACAACGCACTACAGTGTGAATCAGTACTGGTCTACCCACAGACAACGCACTGCAGTGTGAATCAGTACTGGTCTACCCACAGACAACGCACCACAGTGTGAATCAGTACTGGTCTACCCACAGACAACGCACTGCAGTGTGAATCAGTACTGGTCTACCCACAGACAACGCACTACAGTGTGAATCAGTACTGGTCTACCCACAGACAACGCACTACAGTGTGAATCAGTACTGGTCTACCCACAGACAACGCACTACAGTGTGAATCAGTACTGGTCTACCCAGAGACAACACACTACAGTGTGAATCGGTGCTGGTCTACCCAGACACAACACACTACAGTGTGAATCAGTGCCATTCTACCCAGACACAACACACTACAGTGTGAATCAGTGCCATTCTACCCAGAGACAGCGCACTACAGTGTGAATCAGTGCCATTCTACCCAGAGACAACGCACTACAGTGTGAATCAGTGCTGGTCTACCCAGACACAACACACTGTAGTGTGAATCAGTACTGGTCTACCCAGAGGCAACGCACTACAGTGTGAATCAGTGCTAGTCTACGCAGAGACAACGCACTACAGTGTGAATTAGTGCTGGTCTACCCAGACACAATGCACTACAGTGTGAATCGGTGCTGGTCTACCCAGACACAATGCACTACAGTGTGAATGAGTCCTGGTCTACCCAGACACAACGCACTGCAGTGTGAGTCAGTACTGGTCTACCCACAGACAACGCACTACAGTGTGAATCAGTACTGGTCAGCATGGTAGCACACGTGGGTAGCACTGTGGCTTCACAGCGCCAGGGTCGCAGATTTGATTCCCCACTGGGTCACTGTCTGTGCGGAGTCTGCACGTTCTCCCCGTGTCTGCGTGGGTTTCCTCCGGGTGCTCTGTTTTCCGCCCATAGTCTAAAGCCTTGCAGGTTAGGTGGATTGGCCATGCTAAATTGCCCTTAGTGTCCAAAAAGATTAGGAGGGGTTATTGGGTTACAGGGTTAGGGTGGAAGTGAGGGCTTAAATGGGTCGGTGCAGACTCGATGGGCCATATGGCCTCCTTCTGCACTGTATGTTCTATGTACTATGGTCGACCCAGATACAACGGTCTACAGTGTGTATCAGTACTGGCCATCTGCAATGTACCGCAGTGTGAATTAAAAATGGTCTACCCATACTCATTGGTCTGAATTTTGGAGAGGGTCCATGGATTAGTCCAGAATGGTGCTGGTGGCCCAAATCCAGAGATTTTGAATCCAGAAATTCCACCTGAATCAACCTCTACCATTTCTCACGGGCAGAGGGTGGGAATAGGGTCGGTCTGCACTTTGCATATCTGAGGTGCATGGAGGAAACTCAGCTGTATTATAGTGCAGGTATCTTCAGTAAGGTAAGATGTTTGTTTGGGGAATGTCCAAAACATGATTGGTGCACTTTCGACATAGCAAGAAAAAATCTGAAGTTAGCAGAGTTCTTTAGAGACCTAGGCTGGGATTTTCTCTCCACCCCCCGCCCCCACCTACCTCCCCCTCCCGAGTGACGAAGGCGACTCGCCATTGCCTCTTGGTGGAATCTTACGCTCCAACCAAAATCAATGGCCATTTGCATTGCTCGCCAGCCACACCGCCGGGGAATCTGCCACCGGGGGTCACCTTTGGAAAGGTGGTGGAAAGGGTCGATAAACCGTGGCCGTAAGGTACCCTTTTGGAAAGGTGGGTCCCAGGATACCTTTAGTAGAAGTCAGTTGCCCTTTGGCAAACTGTCAAAATCATCAAATATTTTTTAAATATCGGAAACAAACTGGCTGCAGTGCTAAAAAAAGAATCAGTGCTTGCTATTTCACTCTGTTCATTGATATAAGCCTGAGGGCTGCCATTATGGGATTTGGGCTGATATCACCGCCTGTCATTATTACAGTGGGGTGTCTGTTAGTTTACAGTTTGATTGACCGCTCCAAGTATTTATAAAGTATTATACAGTAGTTTGAATGCAATGCATGTTGTCACAGAGGGTTAAGTGGTTGAATGAATTCTCATGTAGGGAATGGGTTTTTAATCAATGAGTGTCACTTTGAAATAGTTAATTTATCACCAGACACTTGGAACTTGTTTTATTTCCATCAGAATGGGCCCTGAGATCTGCCCATGGTGGTGACTGGATGAATTGGCACGGAGGGTGTAAGGGCAAAGGGTGGTTGGTGGTGGTGGTGGGGGGAGGGGGGGGCGTGTTGTCATGAGTTGGCAATAAGTTGGAATAGGAGCAATAAAGAGCATTAGGGTGGGTAGAGGGGCACAGGGTGGCACGGATGGATCATGGGGAGCGTGTAGTGAGGAATGAGAAGGAGTGACCAGGTGAGGATCAGAGGGCTGTTTTGTATAATGATTTTTTTTGCAGCTGGGACAAATTGCCCATTAACGAGTCCAACCTTTCGCCCAACCTGTCTCCATACGAGGCAGCTCCTGTGCTGTCTCTTAACTGAGGGGAGGATTCCCAAGTACACATCACACACACGCCACACATGACATCCTCCACCCCACCCCCACCCCCCGCCTCCCCGACCACCCCCTCCCCACCCCCAACACCGGTCCACACCTCCCACAGAATCAAAATCAGAACTCCTTGGGCAGTTTTTCAAGCGTCAGAATCACAGAGCCTGGAATGCTGACACTGGAACGATCGTTCAGGCCACCAGGTTTACCCAGCTGAGTCAGTTTCCAGTGGTCAATCATGCAAAGGCTTTTCACTGACAAAAGTCAAAAATAACAGTATTAAGACAGGTTTATCCAAATCGAGAAAATATTTTGCTCACAAGTAAAGCATCAGCTTCTGACAATGAAATGTCACACTCCTTAACTTTGGTAACACTAATCATTCTTCCTGCTATTTTCAATCAGTGACTATAGCAGATGACATAAAATTCCCTGTGGTGAGGTGCAGCACATAATGATACCGAAAGGCTCTTTCAAACAATTACACTTGGGTATTGCACGAGAGAATTCAGTTGGAAACCATACTTTCCAGCTTTTAAAAAAAAACAGATAAACGTCCACGAGATTAAGTAACAGGCGGCATCCTATAAATTTTATTTAATCACTGATCAGAGCTCAGAACAATTTAGTGTTTCATAACTTAGGTATGGAAAGGTCAAACATTGGTTTTGCATTATGCTAAACAATACATGTGCTTTCTATTTGCTGTTAACAGTATAGTGGGTGTGTGGTAAACCACTGTGTTCTTATATTAAGGGTTGTACGGTAGAACGTGCACTACAGGTTCACCTGGGCCCCTGCATGCTAGCTCCGCCCAGGAGCCGGGTTATAAATATGCGTGGCCTCCAGCTAGCAGCCATTTTGTCAGCTGCTGTAGGAGGCCACACATCAGACACAAATAAAGCCTCAGTTTGAATTCAACTTCGTCTCCAGCCACATTGATCGTGCCTCAGGGTGGAATTTTTCGTTTCTTACACAGAGTGCAGGCTGAGGCGAGAAAGCGGGCGTTCAGCTCGCTGACTGCACAGCCGGCTTTTCTCGCCACATTGCGCAGCTCTCTGCGCAGAAACAATCTGCAGGCGTGGCCCACGCCGTCAAGATGGTAGGGCGGGGTTGGAAACAGCTGGCAACGCTGGGGATCCCGAGAGTAAGGGCATCTCGATCTCCAACAAAGAACAACAAAATCTCCCTTCCCCCACACACAAAAGGGGAAACCCCCCTCTTGTGGACACATGTAATCCACGGACACATGTAATCCCTCCCCCCCCCCCCCTCCCCCCCACACACCACATGCACAAGAAGAAGAACACTACACACAGATAAGGGGGACCGCACCCAACCCATGAAGCCCGCACTTGGCATTGACCCCTGGCATGAACCTGTCAGGAAGAGTGCCAGGGGGCAGTGTCGGGGTACTGCCCGGTGAGTCCCTCTCCCCCACCCTTCCGCCATACAGCTATACTTATCTGTGCGTCCCTGGTAAATTTCCTTCGCCTGGGTCGTGTTTTGCAAAACGTGCTGTAAGCCTCGCCGACGTTATGTCATGCCAAATTGGGGGGGTGGTCCCTTCGTGTGGTGATGATACGATGGGGAAGCGCTTTAATGAGCTGCCAATATACTGAAATGAGGTTTCCAACCTCCCTGGGAGGGAGATTTGTTACATTACTGGTAAGGAGCGGGGTAAATCAGAAATTGTGATCTCGCCGGCAATGTTTTCATTTTCTGTCCCTCGTGATATTTTGAGCCCACATCACTGCTTGTGCTCATGGCAAACGCGGGTGCAAAATCGTGGCCATGGAGTATAACTCGCTACAAAGTCCAAGAGTTCCAAAGAGTAAGCATCAGCTTCACTAACCAGACATCATTTGCTTTTCCCTAATTTCTTCTCTCCTCTCCTGGATTACACGGACTAGATTTTTGTTAGATGGGATTCTGCACTGTTTTTGAAACACATATTAATTCCACTATATTTTTAGAAAACCTTGTGAGGTAATTATTTTTAAGTTCCTTTATACTGTTGGTATTTTCCTTCTGGATGAAAAGTATGAATTTCACAAGTCTACAAGAACAACAAAGAAGTTGAATATTACTTAAATGGTTAAATGGAAAAAGGCTGCAGAAAGTTGCAGCACAGAGGGATTTGGCGGTCCTCGAGAATAAATCACAAAAAGCTAGCGTTCTCTGATACATAGCATCTAGCATGCAAGTTCAGAAGGCAGTAGCTCCCTTGGCAATGCCAATGAGCTCGGCAATTCTAATGAGTTTATTCCTTTTGAAGCACATTCATGTCTACGTTAACAACCCAAAAGTCACTTGGCCTCCCCTGTAGGGCACCTCACCCCCCACAAAGAGCACTGACCTCTCAGAAGTGTCCTGGGACCTATCCAAAAGTCTCCAAAGAACACAACTAACTCTAAGCCTTCTCCTGACGGGTCTTATGTGCACAAGTCACGTTTTGGACATATCACTAGTGAAAATTGGATCAAGATTTAACAAGTGCAGTTGCCTCCATGAGCCACTGATATACAAAGCTCAACCAGCTTCCAATTCTGTCCATGGTATTTCAGCATGGAATGGGAGGACTTGTGAAAGTAATCACAGGCACGATTTACTGGCCGCGTCCCGCCAGAATCAGGATGGGATGCGAACGGGAGAACCCAGGAGAGGCCTCTCTCAAAATTCCCTCAGATGTTACACCTCGCGAGATCTAACGACATCCTGCAAGACATCACGATCTGGATCCCACCAAGATGTGGCTCAATGTGCCCAAAAGAGCTTACAAGCTAATTTAGCGATGCTGTCGCTGGATCTGACCGGCACCCGGCATCTACCAGACATGCCGAGGAGACACCAGTCAGGCGCCGTTAGCACTGGTCCCCACAAACAGGAACCAGGCAAAATGATACTTGGGAGGAAGGGGGGGGGGGGGGGTCGCCCAGGCGATTAGAGGCCCCAAGGTGGTCGAATTCTGATGAGGTTGGCACCCTGGCACTGCTGGTGCCACCCAGGCACCTTGGCACTGCCAACCTGACACTCTGGCACTGCAAAGGTGCCAAGTTGACATTTTGACCGTGCCGATGATCGAACCCGGGAGTGTTCTGCTGATAAGTGGTGGGGTGTGGTGGACTACCCAACAGGTCAGTTGGTGCATTGGGGGAGGGGGGGGGGGGGGGGAACGGGGCACCTTTAAAAACTGGCATCTTGATCTCTTCCTGCACTGAGGAGTTCCACTCGCTGAAGTGTGGCCTCGGGAGGTATTCCCTGCTGGAGAGACACAGCAGAGTGTCGTTCGATTGAGGGGGTCATTCCTGACGTTTGGTGGACTCTTTTTTTTTTAGTTAAATCATGCCTCACATCTGCACTTGTTCTTCTCCCAGTGTTTTGAAGTCATTTTTTTTAAAGAGAAAAATAGAATTAACATTAATGTGATAAAAGCTGGCACCCGCACAACCTACAGATTAGTTGGATAGTATGGAAAGAGGGAAAACCAAACTGCTTTTTATTTTGATTCTACCTGCTTTCTAATTTCAGATTTTCATAGAATTTACAGTGCAGAAGGAGGCCATTCGGCCCATCGAGTCTGCACCAGCTCTTGGAAAGAGCACCCTACCCAAGGTCCACACCTCCACCCTTTCCCCTTAACCCAGTAACCTCACCCAACACTAAGGGCAATTTTGGACACTAATGGCAATTTAGCATGGCCAACCCACCTAACCTGCACATCTTTGGACTGTGGGAGGAAACCGGAGCACCCGGAGGAAACCCATGCACACATGGGGAGAATATGCAGACTCCGTACAGACAGTGACCCAAGCCGGGAATCGAACCTGGGACCCTGGAGCTGTGAAGCAATTGTGCTAACCACAATGTAACCGTGCCAACGTTTCAGCGCACTTTGCTTTCTATTCCTGTCCCTTTTTATATACCTTCCATTCCAAATTTTATCATCTGGGGAAGAAGAATAAAATGGCAACAGAACTGATCATTGTACAACTGATCAAGCCTCCTTAGGCAGCACCTTCTAAACCACAATGGCTACGATCTAGAAGACAAGTGCAGCAGATACCTAGGAATACCACCACCTTGAGGTTCCCCTCCAAGCCACAGCCCATCCTGACTTAGAGACCATAAAACCATAAGATGCAGGAGCAGAATTAAGCCATTCGGCACATTGAGTCAGCTCTACCATTCAATCATGGCTGATATGTTCCTCCTTCCCATTCTCCTACCTTCTCCCCACAACCCCTGATCCCTTATTAATCAAGAACACCAGATTTGTGCTTGCGGTGCTGTTACTATAGGGCTACAGACCAAGAGCTGGAAGTTATAATTAGACAGAGTGACCTTTCTTGGAACTAGGAGCAGGAGTAGGCAATTTAGTCTCTCAAGCTTGATCCACTGTTCAATACGGTCATGGCTGATCTCATCTGCCATCAGTTGATCTCAACTCCACCATCCTGCCCATCCTCTGTCGTGAAAAACTGGTGTGAAATGGCCACATATTCTTAGCCTTGCAGGGGGCTAGCAGGGACCCGGCTTAAAACTAGCTGCTTTTGCTGCAGATACGGGCCCCCGCACTTCAGGTTGAGAGGCCACGTATGCGCACAGCGGCGGCCTCCAGCGGCCGCGCCGTGCTCCATGGTGGACTCAGACCGCGGAGCTGGGCATTAAAAATAGACCCCCCCCCGGCGCCCGACCCTGATCACCCCCCCAAACATTGCCCGGCAGCGAATATGGCCCCCCCCCTGCCTTCCGTTCGGCCCGCCCCTGACTAGTAACCCGACCTGCAGGATCAGGTTAGATCCACGCCATCGGGACTTCGGCCGGTCGGGGGCGGAGAATGGCGGGGCGGGCGTCCAGCAATGGTCCCAACAATGGCCACAGGTGGGTGATGTGCCGTGCGGTGTTTTGGGGCCCTGAGAATCGGGGAACCGGCACCGGTCCCAATTTCGTGTGCCGAAATGGATTCTCCGCCCCGCCGCCGACCGCGATTTCAGCGTCGGGGTGCGGAGAATCCAGCCCACTCTATCTACAGTATCCCTATTATCCACTTGGCTTCTTGCATCTTCGAAGAACTCTTGCAAATTAGTCAAACATGATCTACCCCTTCATAAAACCATGCTGATTCTGATGGTTTGCGCTTTGACTTTCGAAATGTCCTGATTTTACTTCCTTAATAATAGATTCTAACAATTTCCCAACAACAAATGCTAAACTAACTAGTCTGTAATTTCTTACATTCTGCCTCCCTCCCTTTTTGAATAAGGGTGTTACATCAGCATTTTTCCAATCCACTGGAACCTTTCCCGACTTGGAAATACATCGCCATTCCTTCACTGTCACTGGGTTAAAATCCTAAAGCACTCTCCCTAACAGCACTGTGGGTGTACCTACACCAGATGCCCTCAGGAAGGCAGCTCACCACCTCCTTCTCAAGGGTGATGAGGAATGAGCAATAAACTCTCGCCTTGCCAGCTGCGCTCACATCCCACAAATGGATGAAAAAAACATAGCAATTGAGAGACAGCAACAGCCCTGTTATACATCAGCAAAATTAACGTTTACAGATGTAGCATAGGAATCACTATCATTATTCACAGGGCGAAAAGCAGAGAATAAAGAATCGTGAAACATCTGGAATTCACCCTATGAGGGAAAGGACACACTTCTGTTTATTAGAGAGCTGATACTGAGATTAACTGTAAAAGTGACTTCAAGCATTCTGATGCTAAGCATAAGGCACCGATTTAACAGCTGAATATGACAAAGTAAAGGTTAATGACTTGGATCTGCATTGATATTAGCTCAACTAATGGTGGGTTCACTACCATCATCCCTGGTGACGTGATCCATGGTCAGCCTGGGAGTTTCTGGTCAGCATAGTTTAGGGACTCACAGCCGGAGAAGTTCTCTTGAAATAAAAAGGCTCCTAAGGAGAATCACTGATCCAGTTGGGATGGATATTGAAAAATGAAATGAAAATCGCTCATTGTCACAAGTAGGCTTCAAATGAAGTTACTGTGAAAAGCCCCTAGTCACCACATTCCGGCACCTGTTTGGGGAGGCTGGTATGGGAATTGAACCGTGCTGCTAGCCTGCCTTGGTCTGCTTTCAAAGCCAGCGATTTAGCCCTGTGCTATTTGAATAAATGATAAAGTGGTTCAGCGATATTAGTCTAAGTGGTACAAGTCAAACCAGACAAGCTCATGGCAATCCCTCTTCAAAAGGACAAACTGTTTGAAACACTTTGGAAATCTTTCAAAAGCACTCCAACTGTGATGCATAGAAAAGCATTCTTCGACTTGCAAATGTTATTGTAAACTGGAAATCTTTCAGGGTAAAATTTATTCCGAAATGAATATATTTCAATTGAACTTCAGCATTTCAATGAGGTTTAATGAGTGTGCGTTCATTTTCTTCCCTTTTGGATATGATTTAAAATGGAGGCAAAGCAAATTTTTTTCTTTCAAAGGATCATGAGTCTTTGGATTTTTCTTCCTGTGAAGGCAGTGTGGAAGGCAGAGTCGGCGTGGGGTGGATTCAATGGGAAATTCCATTGACAAGCAGTGGGATAGAAAATGCAGTCGCCAGCGAAAGTCGCACCCACCAAGAAACGTACAGCTGGGGGACTGGAAAATCCAGCTCAATGTCTCTCACAATGCAGCATAGGCTTGTATCTGTACTTCACTGTCAGAGTGTGATACAGCCCAAACTCTTCTGATGGAGAGATCAGGGGCGGGATTCTTCGGAAGCCGGCGGAGCAAGCAGGAATGGCATGAACCACTCCGGCGTCGGGCCTCCCCGAAGGTGCGGAATCCTCCGCACCTTCAGGGGCTAGGCCGGCGCCGGAGTGGTTTGCGCCGTGCCGGCAGGCGCGGAAGGGGCTTGGCGCCATGCCAACCAGCGCCAAAGGGCCTCTGCCGGCCGGCGTGAGTTGGCGCATGCGCGGGAGCGCCAGCGTGTGCTGGCATTTTCCCAGTTCATGCGCAGGGTTAATCTCCATGCTGGCCATCGCAGACTGTTACACCAGCCGGCGCGGAGGAATAGGGTGCCCCCACGGCACAGGCCCGCCCGCTGATCGGTGGGCTCCGATCGCGGGCCAGGCCACCATGGGGGCACCCCGCAGGGCCAGATCCCCCAGCGCCGCCCCCCTCCCCCGAGGACCCAGGAGGCCACCTGGGTGATATCGCTGAACCACTTTATCATTTAGGTCCTGCCGGCAAATACCTGTCGTAACGTACGCCGCCGGGGCCGGCCGAAAACGGGCGGCCACTCGGCCCATCGCGGGCCGGAGAATCACCGGGGGGGGGGGGGGGCGCCAAATCCTCGTTGCCGGAGAATTCGGCAGCCGGCGGGGGCGGGATTCACGCTGCCCTCCGGTGATTCTCCGACTGGGCCGGGGGTCAGAGAATCCAGCCCCAGAATTTTGCCACTGAATTAAGCTTGTACTCACAATGCAGAAGCATTGATAATTTTCCATTGAACATTGACATAAATTAAAGCTATGGGAACGCCTGACAAAATGAACTCACGCTCCTGATAATTCAGTCCGCTGAGTTTTGTACTGGATGAGATGGTCTCATTTATCCACTGCATAAATGCAGTACAGCAAAAATAGGTGATGCAAAATCTACTGACAAAAACATTTCTCTCTGCATCCCCCTTCAAAATGAAACACTTGCTTGGAAGAGGATAATGCAGAGCTGGATTACAAAGTCACCCAGTGTTTATGGACAGACCTAGAAGTTTTAGTAAGTCAAGGGCCAGGGCTTTTCCACCCCCACCATGCCAAGGGGGATGTGGCAAGCTACCCAAAAGTCCATTGACCTCGGCGAGACAGAAAATCCTGTCGGTGGGCAAGACTGGAAAACCTCAGCCAAGAGGAGCAAGACACTTGAAGGCTGGTGAAATTCCGATCAACTGCTTTCCAGTCACTGAGAGGATAAATTAACCTTGCCTATTGTCTGACATGAATTCTCCACTCATTCCTTATTTTCAAATCCCTCCAAGGCCTTGACCATCCCTATCTATGCATTTTCCCCCAGCCCCACACCCCTCCGAGATATCTGCTCTCGTCTAATTCTGATACTTCGTGAACATCCCTGATTTCAAATGCTCCACACTTGATGGCCGTGCCTTCAGTTGTCTCGGTCCTAAGCTCTGGAATTCCCTCCTCTGCCTCTTTTTCCTCTTTTCCTGACCAAGCTTTTGACCCAATATCTCCTGTGGTTTGGTGCCATACTTTGTTCTATAATGTCCTGTGAAGTGCTTTGAGACATTTCATTACGTTAAATGTGCTGTATAAATATAAGATTTTGTTGTTGGACACACAGGCTTTTTCTCATGCCCTGTCTTCTTGTATCCTTAAATTTTAACTAAATAGATTAATCAGGTTGACAGGTTATTAAAAAATATATCAAAATAAAGAACTTTAACTTTGAAATTTATGAAGCACTCGCATAATCTTCTTTATCTCTACACTTTTGAAATCAGTAATGTATTTAGCTTTGAGCTCCCTCGCAGCATCTGTTTGAAAGCCCCAGGTAGTGACATTCTGATGCACAGCATGTGCATTAGTTACAGAACAAAAGGGAAAAGGCGTCCGTCTGCCATTGGTGAGAATAAATTGGATTTAAGATCTTCGGCGTGCTTAGGAGTATTTCCTCCTATTTTTTGGCGCAATTACACTTTTGCCATACTTGGAAAGCGAACATATTTGTCTTTGCTTTAAACTGAAAGGTTGTGGACTGGCTGATGCCAGAGAACATCAATCTATTTGTTTTCACCAGATGGATACTGACCCATGAGGAAACATGGCATAACAGACCATTCATCAAACTTCTGATGAGCACTTGCAGTGAGCTGGGAATCTGAATCCAATTTTGCTCCTGTCTCAACTGGAAGCAGCAACGACGACAAGCTCAAAATCAACATTACTAAATCCTACACTTACAGCTCCTGTCTTGTTCGTGCTCGATGCATCTCATGAGGTGTAAACAATCTCGATATTGGGTTCCATTTTTCATTCTGCATTCCACAAGGCATATTTGCTGTTAGTTCAATTCATCGAGCATTTCCAACAATGAATTTTCATGATCACCTTTGCCATGATCTGCAAACATGCAGCTAATGAACACATCGAATAGGACACAACCAATGAGCAGTCAGGACACTCAGGGGTGGTATCTCACTATAAAAGGGATGAGGCACTCACACCCCACCTCTTTCCACAGATCAACATCTACAGAGTGAGACAGGGCGTATCCTCAGCATCACACCCCAGCACGTGGCTTAGAGCAAGGCTGGTTCAGTTAGACTGAGTTACTACATTTAGATTAGCAGAGAGTCGAACTCATTGAGAACTGTGCTAATAGTTCAATAAAACACACTGAACTCACTTCAAAGTCTGGAGCATCTTTTACTCAAAACTGCATCAAGTGGCAGCTTGTGTTATTCCAAATTACATAACACAACAGCCTTTAGCTCAGAACTTACGAGATAGGAGTAGGCCATTCAGCCCCTCGAGCCTGCTCCGCCATTCAAAAAGTTCATGGCAGATCTGTTTGTGTTTCGAGATCCACTTTCCCAACGACCCTCGATAACAATTGATTCCCTGGCCTATCTACCTCTGCCTTAAAAATATTCAAAGACCGCCTTCTGAAGCAAAGAGTTCCAAAGTCACACAACCCCCGAGAGAAAATAATTTGTCCTCATCTCTATCCGAAAAGGGTGACCCCTAATTTTAGAACAGTGCCCCCTACCACAGAATTACACAACTGTTACGGTGCCAGAAGGAGGCCCTTAGGCACATCGAGTTTACACTAGCTCTCCGAATAAGCAGCACGACTTAGTGCCAATCCCGGTAGCCCTGCACATTTTTGAAGTTCAAGTAATCATCTAATGCCCACTTAAATGTCTCGTTTGAACCTGCCTCCATGGCTCTTTCAGAGAGAACATTCCAGACCCGAACCACTCATTGTGTGAAAAAAGTATTTTCTCACATCACATTTGCTTCTTTTGCAAAACACTTTGAATCTATGCCCTCGCGTGCTTGATCCATTTACGATCAGGAATAGTTTCTCCCTCTGTACTCTGTCCAGCTCCCTACTTTTGGGCTAACCCGCAAGAGGAAATATGGGGCAAAATTCTCCATCTTGCGCCACGAGTAGCAGAGTTCCGATGAGGTAGAGAATCCCACATCAGTGAAGAAAAGGAGATCTGCTTCGGGCGCCAATCCGTTTCCGATGCTCCGGCCCCCACGCCCGGTGCCAGCGGGAGAATACAAATGGATCATTAAGATCCACTTACATCCACTCAGAGGGCAGGCACCATATTCTCCTGGCCTGTGTGATTCTCCGATCCCCTGGGCCGGGAATCATCTGGGCCGGGAATCACCTGGGTGAGAATTACTACGGCTATTGACAAGTGTGGCCCTGACGCAGTGGACCTTGCGGTGGGCAAAGGGAGTAACTCTTTAAGGGATTGCCCGCACAGTCCATCCGAGGGCTGCCCTCTCCACTCCGCTGCACAGTGCAAGACCTGCCCACCTCCACCAGACTCCCCCACCGACACTCCCTAAATAATGAGGTTCCCCCCCAGAGACCGACTAAATAAAGCGACCCCCACAGAGACCCCCTAAATGAAGGGAGTCCCCAGAGACTCCCTAAATAAAGGGACCCCCACAGAGATGCCCTAAATAAAGGAACAACCCCTAGACACCCCCTAAATGTAGGGATCCCAACTCAAAATTGCTCCCCGAAAGTGGGATTCCTGAGGGAATCCCTCGTACTCCTTGCCATGCATAAATTTGTATGGCGAAGGATTGGGAATCACTTCCGATTTGGGAGGGCAAAGCAGATGCAATTCAGCTTCGGCTGGAGAACACATGCCAAATGGAGAATTGAAGTGGAAATGGAGGTAACCATACTGTGGTGGCTCGAGACATACACTGGAGGCTTCCAGTAGTTAACAAAGGGGTTTATTGACAATAGGTAAAGGCAGTTAAGTAACAGGCAGAGAATACTAGGTGCTGGATTCTTCCGCACCGCTTGCCGCAAGAAGGCCACTGTCGGGACGCGGACAATGGAGAAGTCCATTGACCTCGGGCGGGATTCTCCGGTTGCCGGGCGGACGCGGCCGAAGAATCCCGCCCTCGGTCTTAACACTTCGACTCCGGGGTCCAAAGTCTCCGGGATCCTGCTCCCAGGGCTCTGTGCAAATTCCCCATTGGCCGGTGTTCACGTGCTCCCGCGTGATTGGCCCGAGCCGGTTAAGTGGAGTCTGCCACCTCAAAGAGGCCACGGTACCACATGCACATTCAGTACAAATAATATGAATTAAAACATCCTCACACTGGATTTTTGAGAACCACAGATGCTCAACAAATATTCATGTGCACGAAATTGCTTTTCTGTTTAACATTACAACAGCTTAAGAGCCCGTTGTGCATTGAGGCTTGGCTAGAAAACAACCATGTGAACTCCATTAAATCCTGTATTGATGACAATGGGCAATCATTGTCGCCCAAAGAGTGACTTTGGTTGAAGTGCTTGAGGAAATTAACATTCTAATCCGAAGCCATGCGTTACACTTTGGAATTAAGTTTCTGAGAAATATTTCAAACATACGTTAGCATTTCTTCCATCTTTGGGTTAAAGTTTTGCACGTGCCAGTTACCTTCAAGGAGCTCTGCCATGTTCCTAATACTGAGTTGGGTTAGGGGTGGTTCTGTTGATTTACAGGGATCATCATACTGGGGCGAATATCATCATTTGAATGCACTGGGAATGATGGTTGTCCAGGATCATGCAGGAGGTGTGCAGGTCTATTTCAACGGGGTCTGATCCTTAACTTCAGGGATCCGGGGCGGGTGGGATGCAGTGGTAGACTGTCTGATCCATAACCGAGGGTTGGATGTTCTATCCCTCGTCCCAAGGGTTGGCTGATCCTAAGAAAGGTTCAATCCCTAGCCCAGAGTGAAAGCTGAACAGGGAAGGCAAGCTTCGGAGGAAAGATAGAGAGAGTGCTTGGGGAACAGTAGACGGGGAGTGGGGGAGGACTAGTGCAACGTCAGGGGAGTTGGCGGGAGTATGTCTAGGGAAGGGGCGGGGCTGACAGCTTGATTCCAACCTCCAGAAATCTCTCTTCTTCTCCTTTCAATTATAAAAAATTATTTCATAGGATGTGGGCATCGCTGGCCAGGATAGCATTTATTGCCCATCCCTAATTGCCCTTGAGAAGGTGGTGTTGAGTGTTGAACCGTTGCAGCCCATGTGGTGTAGGTACACCCGCAGTGCTGTTGGGAAGGGAGTTCCAGGAACAGTGAAGAAACGGTGTTGTGATTGTCCCTTTAAGGGCAAATCAGCAGATCAAGGATCACCTCGTCTGGGGGACCAATTGGGACTTAGAATGGGGAATCATCCAGGGGGTGGAGCTCTTTGAGGTAAGGAAAGTTATAGGGAGCTAGTTGCAGCTATGCAGTTGCTGCACAATTCTGATTAATAAATACACTTTGTGTACACTTAAGATGTAAAGTTCGTATTTACATCTGGCAACAAGGCTAAATAACCATGATCCTGCTTCTGGCACAACACCTGTGAGTATCATTTTTAATGGAAGTCTGAAAAGAAAATATTCACCAGAATGCCTCTCTTTAGACGAATAGACCCATTTGAGATATTGCCAGACCCTGAGTAATGTAGAATCAGAGAAGGTGGACAGTAATAAGACGGGTGAGCAATGGAGTGGCAAGACCCCTGGGTCAGAATCCATAAGAAAGATGAGCGAAATACAGAAATGTACCTCTACTCACATTGTAGACTATGTGCAATCTGGGCGGCTCAGCGCATTAAGGAAACTGAAAGACAGACGCAGTAAAACAATAGAGAAAGTAACCTTCCAGAGCAAAAGCCTTAAGTTTTAAAGGAAGGAATTTAAATTCAAAAAATGAATTGCTGGTGTTCAAAAAAAATGAGAAGCTCTGTCATTTTTTAAAAAGGTTCAAAAGCTTACAAAGAAAAATGGCTGTCATTAGACAGCGGTGTTGCAGCTTTAACTTAAAAACAAAATGGCAGAAGTGAGCTGCAGCGAAATGTGGACAAAATCACAAAGCTGAACCTAACCAGCTCCCGATGTGCAGGAAGGGAGCAGAGCCTGTGGGGGCTCTGTGGCTGTACTGCTGGGCTTCAAGCAAAGGAAGAGAAGTTCTCAACCTATTTAAAATAAAGATACGTTAACAAGTTTAAAACCAACGGCCCCATCGGATCTCGAGTGCGCCGGGTATCCAGTTGTGGGTGCAATAGACAAACAAAACGGCACGTCAAAAAAATATATAATATCAAGAAGAAAAAACGGACTCTCCAAGCGGTCAGAAAAAAAATCCAAATGTCGCTGAAAGGGTTTTACTTCCAAAAGGTTTCAAAAAGTTTTTTTAAAAAGCAGCCAGGTTCACGACAAAACTCCGGGTTAAAAAACACAGCGAAAGCTGACAGCTGCTGAGTGAAAAAGGATGACAAGGTTAAAGAGGGAATACCCTGAAGGAGGTGATATAAAGTGGCAATGCACTTATGTGTCAGCCAGAAGAAGGAACAAATGCCGATGGATAGGAAAATTAGAGGAGACCCCAGATAAGAGGACAACTCTCAAAGAAATTGTCCAGAAGCAACAAAGTCCTCAGAGAATAGGCAACTGATACCTCAGATGAGGCAATGAAGACCTCAAAAAGAGGACAAAAGACAGACCCTGGATAGAGGGCAAATCCCCAAAGGGGATCCAGAAGCAGCAAAGACCTCAAAGAGGAGGCAATAGAAGACCACGGTAAGTGAGCAAAAGAAGATCCCAGAAGGAGGGCCATGAAAGGGTTTGGCTGAAATTAAGACAAGTAGAAACGCAGGTTCAATTTGTGCGTCCAGTAAGAACCTGATGGATTCCCCTTGGAAGAAATTAAAAGATTCCAAAAGAAACGAGGAATTATTGAACATGAAAAGGAATCAGCAAAAAGCATAGAAGACATTAAAAGAGCAAGGTGAGACAGCTGACAGCAAACTTTTATAACAAATCTTTATTGTCACAAGTAGGCTTACATTAACACTGCAATGGAGTTACTGTGAAAAGCCCCTAGTCGCCACATTCCGGTGCCTGTTCGGGTACACTGAGGGGGAATTCAGAATGCCCAATTCACCTAACAACACATCTTTCGGGACTTGTGGGAGGAAACCATAGCACCCGGAGGAAACCCACGCAGACACAGGGAGAACGTGCAGACTCCACACAAACGGGGACCCAAGCCGGGAATCGAACCTGGGACCCTGGCGCTGTGAAGCAACAGTGCTACCCACTGTGCTCCGTGCTGCCCCAGCTGACGGTAAACTTGAATTCAGACTGAGAAAGAGACTGAGATTACAGGCGCAATTCAGCAGCCCTTGTCCTTCTAGGTTGTAGAGGTTGTGTGTTTGGAGGGTGTTGTATAAGGAGCCTTGTTGAGTTGCTGCTGTGCATCTTGTAGATGGTACACGCTGCTGCCACTGTGCGTCAGTGGTAGAGGGAGTGTCTGGGATGTCAATCAATTGGGCTGCTTTGTCCTGGATGGTGTCAGGGTATGAGTTCCCTGCCGCAGAATACCTACCGCCGCCGACCTGCTCTTGTATCTATATTGCTGATATTGCTAGTTTAGCTCAGTTTCTAACCAATGGTAACCCCCAAGAAGTTGATAGCGTGGGATTCAGCTTTGGTATCTTGGGATCTTTCACATTCACCTGAGAGGCCAGGTAGGGTTTTGTTTTGCTTCATCCAAAGATATCTGACAGTGAACAATGCATAGTGCTCCACTGTTTACCTGCATCATAACAAATTTCCATCTGACGGGATTCTCGTTAAGCACTGGCAGTGTGAAAGCAGCTTAAAATTGTTTCCATACAGGGGCGAAATTCTCCGGTGTTGGCGCGATGTCCGCCAACTGGCACCCAAAACAGCGCAAATCAGTTGGGCATCGCGCCGCCCCAAAGGTGCGGAATGCTCCGCATCTTGGGGGGCCAAGCCCCAACCTTAAGGGGCTAGGCCCGCGCCAGATAAATTTCCGCCCCGCCAGCTGGCGGAAAAAGCCTTTAGTGCCCCGCCAGCTGGTGCGGAAATGACATCTCCGGGCGGCGCATACGCGGGAGCGTTAGCGGGCGCTGACGGCATTCCCGCGCATGCACAGTGGAGGGAGTCTCTTCCGCCTCCGCCATGGTGGAGACCGTGGCGAAGGCGGAAGGAAAAGAGTGCCCCCACGGCACAGGCCCGCCCGCGGATCGGTGGGCCCCGATCGCGGGCCAGGCCACCGTGGGGGGCACCCCCCGGGGCCAGATCGCCCCACGCCGCCCCCCAGGACCCCGGAGCCAGCCCGCGCCGCCTTGTCCCGCCGGTAAGGTAGGTGGTTTAATCTACGCCAGCGGGACAGGCATTTTAGCAGCGGGACTTCGGCCCACCCGGGCCGGAGAATCGCGCGGGGGGGGGGGGGGGGGCAACCGGCGCAGCGCGATTCCCGCCGTCGCCGGATATCCGGTGCTGGAGAATTCGGCAACCGGCGGGGGCGGGATTCACGCCAGCCCCCGGCGATTCTCCGACCCGGCGGGGGGTCGGAGAATCTCGCCCCAGGTTCCCTTCTAGACACAAAAAATAAACTGCACGGTAGTAAGTCCCAAATATGTAAAATGATTGTCAATTACACTGAACATTCCTGAAATCTCAGACACGTTCTCGAATGGCCATGTAATTTCACGCCTTCAAATATCGTACAATGAACTTGACCAACAGGGAATTTACTGCTTGGGCAATCTACAGCCCATTTATCCATATCTCAGAGTGCAAGATTAAACTGTTTAAAATTCTCTCACATTTAGTATTCAGTATTTGTGGCTTTAATTCCGCCCTGTCCTTTCACTATTGGGATTAGATCTGTAATAAATTGCAGTGGAATATTACCTCGATACTGTAAATGTGCGTTGTGTTCAACCAACCATAACTCATTACAGGAAACTTTCACTGCATCAATAACTCACCATTGCTCTTTCAGCTCTGCACAATACCCTGCCGACTATATGATGATAAAATCTAATATAATAAAATATTAATTAGTACTGAGAAGCTGCATTCGAAATATGAATTCAATAATGGCTCACAAACTGTCAATGAAGGGCAGGGCAGGGCAAAAGAAATGCCTCATGGTTTTAGAGGACTCAATATGTAAAAGAACCCGAGACGGTTAGATTTAGAATGATCTTTTTTAAGGAATTCTTCGAGGATGTAACTAGTAGAGTTGACGAGTGGGAGCCAGTGGATGTGGTATATTTGGACTTTCAGAAGGCTTTTGAGAAAGTTCCGCATAAGAGATTAGCATGTAAAATTAATGCTCATGGGATTAGGGGTAGTGTATTGAAATGGATAGAAAACTAGTTGGCAGACAGAAAAAAAGAGTAGGAAAAAACAAGTCATTTGCAAATTGGCGGGTGAGTAA